>NW_024496525.1:9652204-10252204 GCF_017590055.1 Onychostruthus taczanowskii | reverse complement strand
TACATTAAAATTCTGTTTGCTGATCCCAGTGTTTCTTTTTGCTACAAATAATCAGCAGTCAAGCATGTGGCTTCATCAAGGAACTACACCTGGAAAAAGAAACAACATATCTATGCTGATAGGTTTCATTAGTCTTAGGATGGAAGATTGCAGCAGTTTGGTTGGATTGTTGTAACTGCAGATGTGATGTGCCTTGGTGTTTTCACACTCATCAGTCCATCCTGTTTGTTAGTAGGCAGGACAGTTCTGAATGAAGTAAATCATCAAGTGAAGCAGGTACATGCCCACTTCAATTCTAACAGTTAAATTATTTCAGTATCCTATTTCAGTCAGGTGTATGTAGACCATGTAAAATATGGAAATACAAATAGGGCTGGAGATTTTCTTTTTTAATCTGGCCGTTTCAATCTTTCTTAAATAACTTCAAAATCTGAAGCCAGTCATTAAAAAATAAAGTAAGCACCACCATATTTCATGGAGGTATCCTTTGCTGTCCTTTTGTCAGGATGTATGCTTTAATTTCTCAAACAATGCAATAACACCATGAAAGTAATTGATTTAAACCTCAAGTTTTGTCTTGAAAAAAAACATTTTCAAAAATACTGTTGTAAGTAAAAGATTTTCATATATATGTTTGTGAACATTTTTGTGTTTATTTGCATTTAATGAATACCTAATTAATATGGTTTTGTTTGTTGAAGATCTGAAAAAAAAAAGGTTGGGGATTTCTTTCAGGAATTGAGAGATGCTTTTGTCAACAGCTGTAAACACTGAGGAATAAAGAACTGTATTTAAAATTATTTGCATCATCTGTGTGTATTGTGATTTGGATCCACTATCATATGTTCCTCCTTTGTTTGTAAGAAAGAATTCTTGCTGGTGATTTACAATAATGGTGAAATTTACTTTTTATGGTGATGGAAATAACATGTATTTTGACCAAAATGGAGAAGGCAAAAGATAACTTTATAGAAAAATTTTAACAGGCAAGGTATGTCACAAGTCTGGGATTTTGTCTGGGATTACTAAAGAATCTCAGTTACATTTTATCTTACTCAAAAAAAATGTAAAAGCACAGTGATCTATATGATCACTGCTTTTGTCTTTTTGTAAACTAAAGAAATATCCTCCAATTACTTCTCAAGTTTTATTACTTGAGATAATTATGAAAAAAACCCCACAACTTGTTTTGCCTAAGACTGTAGAGCAGATTTGCCATACAAATAGGAGTTTCACCTCTTCTTGTCTTCCTTGACATGATTGAAGATAACTGAATGGATGCCCATTTCCCCATATAAAAACCAGTTTAGGCTGTGGTAGTTTGAAGTTTACTGTAAGGTAAATAGCAGGTCTTCAGAGTGCTGCAGTTCTGCCTGTGCGACAGGCAGCATTAGCAGACACAACAGAAGCTTTACTTAAACTTGACTACTGTGCTGTGAAATCTTTTCAAAACTAGCATTCTTAACAAAAGTGAGAGAATATGATACTAAAGATGGCTGCTTTGTAGTACTTGGCATACTGAGTAACAACACAGTGTTTTTACTATGTCAGCCAGTAGAATACCAAACAAATAATCTGCAAATACCTAGCTTCCTGAGTTTTCGCAGGACCATTCCAAGGCTCCGAGAAGGTGAAGCTGGTCTGAGACACTGGTACTAGGTAAATGCTGCAGAAGGGTCTCAGGTAACAGTCAAGGAAGACTAGTATAGTTTGTATAGACTTCTCTGAGATACAAAATCAGAGGCAGCATGAAATGCAATTTTAATATTTTTCTATTATAAATATTAAACCAAAATCTTAACAATTTATATAAAATATTTACAATCTGTACACTTTTTCAAACTTCTCAGACAGCATTAAACTTGAAGTTGCCATAGAGAGCAGTTACAATAAACTAACAGATGCTGCTAGAACAAAACCGTATTTCCAAAACACATGAGCTAATCTAAAAGCAATTGTATTTAACCTGAATATAAACAGTAGCCCCTGCCTTGTTAATTATGATACTACTCAATCTATTTACTTTTATCTTTAAACAATCAGAATTCACGCTTAAAAAATAAATGAGGAGTGGTGCTTGTTCTCTCTGCCTTCTTGTAAGTAGAGCTGGACCTAGAGAAGGAAGAGTGTGTTCATTTGACTTAGCCATGACAAGATAAATTTCAGTGTCACTGTTTGATAACATGACTTCTAAACAGCGCTTTTAATTGTGTCCCTTTTTCCTAACATAAAGCAGCTTGAAGATTAACACAAAGGCAAGTGATTTTTTTTTTCTGGGTAGCATTGTCAGTTTTAACAGTTTCCCTGTAGTCAGGTTCTGCTGTTAAGTCTTTCATGCAGGAAAAAGAACGTCCCAAAAGAAAAGAAGGGACTAAGAGCACTTCAGAGAAAGAGGGGAGAAAAAGAAAAACAAAAAAATGAGGGGGTTGGGTGGGGAAGGAGGAGATAACTGTTACAGATTTTGGGCAAACAGAGAACCTGAAGGTACTTACAAAGCTCTGAAGTTATCCAGGTATCAGCTGACTTCTTTGAAGCAGGAAGTTTTTAGCACACATGAAGCACTGCACACTTGTTCTGCAAGACATTCTTGCATACAGATCCCTTTTAAATCTTTCAGATTTACAGAGAAACATTAAGTTAGCGCTTAGGACTGTACAAACCTGTGGTCATAACTCAGTCTGGAGCATTAAGTACCTAGTTCTACAGTAGCCTTTGGCCCAGCTGCTGATAGTAGGGAATTTTCCTTTAAACTACAAGGTTTTGTTCATGATCGCCACACTCCATCATAGACAAAGTATATGTACATACACAAATTCAAATCCAGAGTTTAGACCACCAGTGAGCACTTAGCTTGGCTGTACAACAAGATTTATGTGTCTTAGCTGCTCCTCTGGGGCATTTTTTAAATAAGTGAAAATATATCCAACTTTTTATCTTGTTTAATAGTTGTAGAAACAGGCTTTTATTTGTTAAATGCCTTTTAGAAATATACCTTGCTGTAGTTCCCTGAAGAGAGGACAAAATCAAGAAGCTCACAGAAAATGGGCAAACCAAGGGTGCAGACATGACCTGACAGCCATTCTGATTGCTTCACTGACCAAAGTGCAATTCCACCTTACTTGATAATAATTCAGGTTTAGTGTATGAGTTTAAAAAGCTGCACAGAGCTGTTTTTTCCTATGCATTTCAGTTATTTACAGAAATGTTACAGAAAATCTACTACTACTACTACTCCTTCCCTCCATTTGTTTTTACTTATACATGGCATTGCAAGCACAACCCAATTTCCAAGCAATTTTGAATCACTAAACTGGCAAGTACTTTCAAATTAATTTTATAAATAAAGCATTCATATACCTGATAATGACTAAATTGTGGATGGAATGTATATTTATGCCACTTTGAACACAAAGCACAGATGCTATTGTCATTGACTAAATTTCAATCTATAATGGAACTGGTAACTTAGAAGTGTTGAGCATTAAGTGGACTTTTTTATGGTGTTTGTATGTGTGATGACAAATACACAGCTCTTAAGTGTACAGATCTCTTGGAATGCAAATGGAATTTTCTAATCGGCTATTTTGACAAGTAGATTTATCAGTAACTTGAAAGACTATTTTCTCTTAACAATATATACACTTTGTGTCTTTAAGTTACCTCCCTCGCACCTTTTACTATACAAAATTTACAGACATAGGAGCACACTCATCTTGACTTAATGTAAAGTGCATGTGAAATCTAGGAGAGAGAAAATGGAGAAATCTTGTTAGGAGCTCTGAACTACAGTAGCTATTGCACAGGGCTTGCTGTCCAGTTTCTCTCATAATATGGCTCTACAGATTCTGCTCAACAATGGCAACAATCTACTTTGATGTGAGAGAAATATAATCAACCTTATGCCATATCTACTGTATGTGGACAACAAGTTACCCATTAAGCCAAGTAAGAGGAATTAAATCTTCCAAGTCATGGCATGGAAGCAGTATTCAATGTCAAGTCTCTGTAGTCTCACTTCTGTTACTTTAATAAAGGTAAGTGTTTGAGCAGCAGAACTTCTAAAGCTCTGAAAGATGTTTTAAAAATTTGTCAGTTTATCTTAAAGTGTATGGATCAATCAAATATCATTAGATTGGCTACTTTAATTTTCTTGTTAAATTTTTGGAATTAAATGTGACCATTCACTTCATGTTTTTAATTGGTTGCAGCTCCAAGAATGAATTATTTTTCTTAATATAGGTTTTCTACAGTTTTAATTTACTCAGCTTTATCACACATTTGTATCTATAAAACTGAGTTGGGCCAAATTTGAGGTGACCCAGTCTTATGAATATCTACTTTGTCAGAACATTTGTACAGTAAGGCATGCTGTTGGCAGCCAGGTAAGTCACTGGGAAATCAATATGGTCTTCAACATGAACAGAGACTTCAGCAACACTCTCACTCCTTTTAAAAGCAAACCCAGAAGATACTATTTTCCATTGCACAGATAATGCTAAATTACAAGGTCAAAATTATTTTATACATTTGGGAGTGCATGTTTAAAAGGGAAATGTGTTGAGTAAAGAGAACATTTCTGCTTAATATCCTTCAGATTCTCTCTCCAGTTCACTTGGTAAGCAGCTTTATCATAGCCCCTCTTTCAGTCTTACGATCTTCCATTCCATAGGAGATTTTCCTCTCATCTGCTAGGAGCAGTCTCTGTGTTGTAGACTGTCAACTACATGGTTTCTTTTCTGGATTGTGAGAGATTCAATTGTTTTGTGTGCCTGTTCCAGCTGGATCTTTAAACCTTCATTGTCTGCCTTTAGAATATTCCTTTCCTAAACAAACAAGAAAAAAAAAAAAAGATAATTGTATTTTATAGTGCAATTTTTTGAGGACTGTCTGGCTGTATATTTAGGTTGACTGCCATAAAAATAAATTGGTGTAGCTCTCAAAAGAACCAGTAACTTATCTGAGTATTTCCACAGTCCCTGCTCTACCCTTTGTGTATGCTCTGGCAACTTTCCACCAGCTGGTATCTGAGTCATGTCCACAACCTGCACTTATCCCCCCCCCCCACTGCACCTCTCATAACAACAGCAGTCTGGGGAAACAACAACACACGTCAGACTTTACCACTCTACTGCTGCAGAAATTGATGTACCAGAAGCCATTAATTCATAACATCATCTGCTGTTTAGTAGTTGAGGTCAGGAGGGAGAAAGGGCAAGTGTAAATTACAGGGCTCACATGAATGGGACATTGTAAAGAATGCTTTTTTACAAGTTCCATCCATGCTTCACATCCTTGTTGTATTGAATATACTGTTGATTGAAAGGGAAGTGGTTTGTACTGGAAGATTGTCTTAATCTTTGTCTTAATAAACCACTCATCTTTGATAAAACATGAGTTCACTTTATCAGCACCAAGGGATATTTTGAAAGTTAGAGTCATCATTGAAAGATTAGACTGTGGTCTGTCATCACAGAATAGTGATAAATATTGAGTAAAAAGTATGAAAATAAGTCTTTGTTCCTCATAATTATAGCTGGATCCATCCATTATTTGCACCTTTGGAATTATAATAGTTTTTTTGACCTGTTTGGAGAGGTGTTTGTGCAAACCTGAATTTGGGCCATGTTTGAGGTGACACAGTGTTATGGATAACTCAGCTTACACTTTAGAGTAAGCTGAGACATAACAGGGCAGATGCAGGTGAAATCTAGCAAGAAGCATCATGTCTATTCACAGTAATATTTCTTGGTGGTCCTTACACTTGTCAGTTGAACAAAAGCAGAGCTCCCTACCCTCTCAGCCCCATATATCCTGTCATTTGGGGTAGCAGAGGCCACCAAAATCAGGAAGAAATTCAGAACTATGTTCCTCATTTTATGAAGTAACATTCTGTCCCGAGTGATTGGATTATGTTCACATTCTAGAACACACAGGGATCAGTGTGAGCATAACAACGGCTTCAAAGCCCTATACTAGAACTAAAATTTATCATTTAAATGAAGCATTGCTGGAAGTTAAAGTGGCTAAGACTTTATGATGCCATTCATGGATTGTTTAACTGCAATTAAACTGGGAATTAATTACACTGGAGTAAAGTGACACCTTTCTACCCAGCCACTCCCCACACATCAACCACTTGACCATACTGTTGTGTGAAACAGAATTTGTTCCATCATGTATGTACCTGCTCAAGTTCCTGGTATGAGGGTTTACAGCTGTGATGCTCCTCCTTCATTTTCTGGCTGGAGTCCTTGTTTTCCCATTTAACAAATGCCTTTCTGCGGCCTAGAATTGGGCTTGGAAATGTGGATGCTGGAGCTGCCTGGAGATAAGGATTTTCTGGCATCCTGTGTTCTTTCTTCTCTCTCCGCTTACGAGATACATCACCAGCCAGCAGTACAGGATCAGTCTGTGTACTTTTATGAATCACAGCTGGTTTCAGTCTCACTGAGATTTTTTGAGCTGAGGAACCCATGAGCATAATGGTTCGATCCTTGCTGTCTTCACTGTGCTCCACTACTTCTCCATTAGGAAAGGTGAATGATCCTTCTTCTTGTCCTTTAAAATATATACAGTCAATTAAGGCAAAATCTTCTCCCAGAAAAGGAGAAACAGGAGGCATGGTAATTAAACATGGTTTTAATAAATAAAGCATTTATTCCTTACTGATTTTACATTCATTGCTCTCCAAAACAGGTGTCTTTAGAAGTTTCTCAATGTTTTGTCCTGTGAAACAACTCTTAGCCCTGTCTCAGTAACACAGATATGGATCAGTAGGAAGAAAACAGGTGTGGCATCAAGGTCAGCTTGTGAAAAACTTTGATGTGGGTAAGAGGTGGTTATTACATAGTGCTGCAGTCATTTCAGACACAATCACAGAGATGCACATAGCATCAAGAGAAATGGGCTGCACTGAGCTCTGCAGATGTGCTAACAGAAAGCCTAGGGTGGAATCCAGCAGTACGAGTCTTAAATATAACACAAAGGATTGATAATCAAAGTGGCAGGAAGCAGATTTGAAGAACATTAAATACAGGCAAAGAGCAGGAAAGAAATTCAAAGAGAGTGAATATGCAAAGAGTTGGAACATCAAAATAAAAACAGAGGTAGCCTGGTGTTTTTCAAGGACAACATTCCTTCTTTGGAAGCCTGCACAGTAATACACAGTAAGAAAATGTTATACAGTTTGTTTGATACAAGGAGAAAAGAACAGAGAGGTGTAGATTTTTCATTTCCAATTCTGCGGAAGATGGGCAGATGGACAGGAGTTAGAGATTCAGCTACTGAAGTGGAAAAGGTGAAGACAATTAGCTGTTGGTTTTCCTAGCACACAGATACATAGGAAAATTTGCTTTATAAACTCCACATTAAAATTTCAGTCAGAATTGTAACAGTGCAGTAGTCAATGTTACAACTTGCTAAAAATCAAGACTTGCTTGTTACAAGGTGAGAGAGTTAAGGAAGCCTGTTAGTTCTTCATGTCACATGGCATCCAGTTCTCATGGGAGTCTGGCAGAAGATTTATTCGTTATTTAGTGGAATTTGTGCACCATACATTGTGTAGTGTGACAAGAGATGTGGAAAGGTAGTCCAGCCTTAGTCTAGAGCAGGAATGGTGTTACTTGATACAAGCTAATATACACCTGTTTCTACTTTCTATGGAGATAAAACACCGCAGTTAACTCACAAAACCTAAAAGGATGGTGTACAACAGGTTTAAAAGAAAAAGGAGCAAATAAAGGAAAGATTATCTACATATTTTGGTCTTTTCTCACCATGGAATTGTTCTTTAACTCCTACTGGGCAGAGGCTTGAAGCAAGCACAGATGTTGGGCTGCTGTCTGCAACTGAAGTTTTGGGTCTTTTCTTGCACTCTATCACAACCAGGTCTTTGCATTGCTTGTGACAGTTCATCCCACAGTCTGTAAACAAGACAACATTTACATGATTCGTGGCTCTGGTGTAGCACCTAAGGTAGCTCTGACACACTGCCCTCCTGGGAAGCAATCAGCCTGGTGTTCTCTATGTGCATTACCTGTAACAACATACATCTGTAATACAACATCCCTTTGCTATACATGCCTAAAACTCCTTTTCATTATGAAAGTACATAATGGCACCGTTCAGTCACAAAAGTGCTCTGACTGTAGCAGCTGCAGAGAAAGCTGATACCTGTATGAGGAAGAAAACTGCAAAATAAATGTTAGGAATGTGCTGCACAATATTCACAGAGTGGTGATGTTTGTGTCCAAAGGTCTGTTCCCAAACCCTCTGAATTCAGTCATGTCTTGCAAAGCATTAGAGCTGTCAATTACAAGTTCCTTCATCTCTGCATTTCTTCTGTCATACTATTCTTGAATCAGTCCTGTCCTCCATAGGAGGTCAGATTAAATGGGTCCATAGATATAGCCCTGGATCTCAGGAGGATCACAGGTTTTTGTCATTCCCTATAAATTATGGATTAAAATTAACGAAGTATAAAGTACTTTACCTTTGCATCTGTATCCTTGTTTAATGACTCCCCATAGCTGAAATTCAAACAAACAAAAAGCCTATGTATTAATATATTCTTCTGCATTTGATACCCCCATATAAAAAATACACTAAAAGCTCCACTCTTTTCTAAGATCTGAGCACTTGCAGAGTATCTTGTTTTCCTACACTTCTAATCATAACATCAAAATAGATCTATTTACCCCTTTAGCATAAGGTAAATATAATATTTTATGTGTCTCAATGACAAACAAAATATCTTGAACTAGTCTAGTGAATACATCAGCAGATCTGGCAGTTCCTCGAGAAGCTGTGGAGCTGGAGTAGATGGAGAATTCTGCTGTCTCAGCACCCTTGTCTGATCTCACCTGAACAGCAGATTTGTAAGATCCTACCAATCTGTTACAACAGTTTTATTAAACCTTCTGTGCCACAGGCAGAGGCAAGTCATGTCTGTATCAGGACATGAATTCTAGCAGCCCCAAGGAGTGGAAGGCTCTGCATTTGGAAGTCTTGCCTGAGACTGGTTTTGGTGACATAACCAAACCCCACAAGGTATGAACCATGTTTAAACATATTGGCACTGCCAAGAGAGGAGTAAAGGGTACCTTAAACATCTACAGAGAAAGAAGTCTGGTGTTCACTGATGTTTTATATAGATCCACTTCTGTATATGACACAAGGCAATTATGAGATAAGAAAGGCATAATTCCAAAGAAAGTTAACATAATTTACTAAAAAGTAAGCTTACAAATCCAGCACAGTTGTCGCAGAAAGTGGGCCTTAAGTAAGTGGTCTCTTGGAAGTTGTGAGCAAAACCAAGTCCTAATTTGGAATAGATTGAGCTAGCCCTCATAAAGTAAGCCGTTATTTCATCCCTGCTAATCAGACCTTCCCTGGAAATAAACAAGAAAAGTTGTTTGTGAGACATAGATTTTGTAAAATGCATAAGGAGAATTAAACATTTTTTCTTCACATTTTATAATAGCAATAGTTTAATGCACAAAAAACTAAAGTGATCTCAGCAATCTTGCCAATTGTTTCCAAAGTATATAGAAGCTTATCTACACACTTAAACTGCAGACTGACAGGATAAATGGAATATCTGCATATGTGATGCAACCTCAAAACTACTCAACAGTAAACCTCTGAATAATCACTACTGTATTTTTCCATGCTCTAATATGTTAAGAAAAATGCTCCTGATTTTATCAAAATATATATTTGCCAATTCTCTATTTTTAAGAGACACCTTTATCATAGGAAAATTCTTTAGCAGTATATACTGAACATAATTTGAAAAATGTTTATTTTTCTGTTGTCTGTTTTTTCTTCTAAATGAGCTTGGATACCACTGCTGTAAGCCCAATGAAGGTGTCATTCACAACACGTTTAGAAGATGCTTTTGTCAGTTATGTTTTCACTTCTGTCTGTGCCTGAAGAGGATGCTTTTAACACCCTAATGATAAAATACAATTTAAACACAAAACCCCCTAAATCTCTCCCAAAATAGATGCTACAAAGTTGATAAGATGGTACTCACCAGTCCTTAGCCATTACACAAAACGAGAATGGGAAACTGGCAGCAATCTTTTCAAATTCTTCCTGGGAAATGTATCCGTCCTGATCATGGTCATAATTCTTGAAGACAGACTGTGTGAGGTAACAGCATAATAGTTTATAATGAGGATGGTCTCAATTACCACTTTAGAAAGCCTCCTCATTATTTATGGATTTCCTCTCCCATCTTCACACAATGTCTATTAAACAGTGCAATAGTTTAACTGCAGTTTCTTCTTGAGACTAAAAAAGCATTATGATTTCTTGGTTTGCAGTGAAACATAGGTAAGTCATCACAAGCTGGACTTAAAGCTTCACACAACAGCAACACAATGACAGCTGTTTTTTAATTGTGCTTTAAGACCATTCTGTCCAGGCCCACATATACAACATAATGTATAATGTTCTCAATTAGTGCTCTCAAAGGTGCTTTCTGTAGCCAAATCAGTGTAGCTATTTTATCAGGTCAGTGTTATGAGAAAATCAATTACAGGACAGAATTGTCAGGCAGACACCTGTTTCCACTTGTGGAATGTACTACTGCTTGTCACTGGTTGCAAGGCAAGGAGCACACCCAGAATAAATTTAGAAATATATTCCAAAACAGCGTGTATCAAAGGATGCCTCACAATATCAGAAGTGCTTAGAAAGACAAGAGATGAAGCAGGCAAGCAAAGACAAACTCTTTGTATCTCTATCAGTTTTGGAATCAATCACCTTACTTAGTAGTTTTCCATAAAGCAGGAGACCAAAAGAAAAAGCAACTGCTGCATGTAACAAAGCCACTGAGAGGCCTCCTGTCAGACTGCATCAGTAACATGATGTTGGAGGCCCTGGTAGAAATGGACTCCCTGGCCTCCTGAAACAGTGACTCTGCAAGTACACAAACCAGCATCCACACCTCCTGCTGGCCCTTTACCCTCTGAAGGAATTTCTATCTGTGCCTCACAGCTGCTGCTGCTATTTACAGGTAGGCAAAAGTATCTGTTTGTGAGGACAGACGTCCCATCCCCATATTTTCTCATACCTTCAGATTAAGGCTATAAAGATTTAAAATAATAAGAAATACACTGGCCAACCTTACTTACATCTACCATCCTCTGAACGTGTTTGCTGATGGTTTTTGGATCAGGTTTTGGGGCCACTCCTGAGGCCCAGTCTGCAACTACTGGTGGTTTGGAAGGTGTCATAGGCTGAAAAAAAATCAGAAGTACCACATTAGTACCGCATGGAAAGATTTTCAGTATTACACTTCTTCCATTTGTGACAGTGGACTATGTGACACAGGACTGCAGAAATGACCTGCTGGACCCAACATAACTCTTTTGATAATTACATGGTGCTTAAGCTCTTCCTTGAATTTGTTCAAAAGAGCAGTCATTCCTTAAATTGTCACAGTTCACTGACAGCCCTGTAAAATCACCATCTTCTCCATATTAATAAAACAGGAAGAAAACTACCACATAACACTCATGGGTTTCATCATTTGAATAATATAAGAATTCTCCATTTAAATAAAATAGTATCAACTGCCAAGATTAAGACTGATGTCATGTCTCTACACAGCAACTTCATTTGTCTTTGTGTTCATATTATAAAACCTGATATGGTGTAAACTCTGCCATATATTCCATCTTAAACTTCATCATCAACCAAATAATTTGTGCTTTAATAGATTTCACTCATTCTACAAAGCTAAAATGTTTTCAATTTAGCATATAATAAAATAAAATACTAAATTGAATGGAAGATATAAAATTTTCCTTTTAAAAATCCTGGTTTTAAATTACAATCACTTATAAAGCCTTCCTTTTGTTAAGAATCTGTAAAGGCCCTTACAGCAGCTCGGTGACTTCGTGGCTCTCGTGCATACGAAAGTTCATAAATTTCATCTTCTGTGTAGTAAAGATCAAGGGACAGCTGAAAACAAACACATTAGTTTAATCCCAGAACAGTCACTACTACTTTATAAACTTGCTGCTGGAATGCACTCATATTTTTTGGTGCATTATTTTTTAATTTTGATTACACCTAGAAAAGAAATGGACTTGATCTGCACAGGCATTCACAATGATTTGAAATGTGTCCAAGTCTACATCACATACTGTTATTGCCATTATCTGGAAATCTGTAATAGGGACTATTGGGAGTTCAGAACCTCCTGCATTGAAATGAAGTATTTCTTCTCATTTATATCCTGTCATATACACCTGCATGAAATTATGATCAAAGTTCTACATATTTGTAATAGCTGTTTTTATAAAAAATTATTTAGAAGAAAAAAATACTTGGAATAATTTCAAACAAAACATTTAAAACAAATAGCAGGAAGAAGTAAGTTCACCATTTCACATAGCTGTACTTCAGACTCTGGGCATGCGTGCTTAATCTCACACAAGGTGCTCCCAGACAGAACAAATAACCTCAGGCAGATAAGCATTTTTATCTATTAGATTTTTCCTGAAACAGTGCTTGTAACCAGAAAGTGGAAGCAGACTATCTGGTTTTTCCAAGATGAAATACTTGTTAAGACCAAACAAAACTGAGAAACAAGAAAGGAAGATTTACTCTTTTAATAGAAGGTAGTGTTTTAACTTACTAGGAGAAGCCAAAACTACAGCTTTAACAATGACCTAGGTAGTATCAATTTTTTAGTAGCATGGCACTGACTAGATATGACTGGGAGTGAAATACATCAACTACATCTGACTAATGTTTATGTCAGTTTCTTAAGTATCAGAAGAGACTTGGCTAGAAATGCAGTATCTTGAGGGACTGAACTTTTGTGTGATTTTGTTTTCAACACAAGCAATCTGCCTTACTGACAGTACAGAGAGTAATACAGTGAAGCAGAAATAAACATTTCCTTCCCTTACAGAAATAATTTGAAGCATACTGCTGAAAGGCACCTCTACCCTTGCTGCCACATAAATCATCACCAATTTTTTCTCTTCTATTCCTGTACATTTCCCCTTTGGGGAAAAAAAATTACAATCTTATGTATTCAGAATTAATTAATTAAGGGAATTCTCTATTTAGTTGTTTGATAGGTATATGACATTTTTAATTGGATGTATTTATCTTATCTAACATACTTACTGTAAGCAAGTGAACAAGGTCCATATTAGCCTCCAGGGGAAGTGGCATTTCCTGGAGTTGTATCAGCTCATCTATGTGGTTATACAGAGAATATAGCTTGTACACATTAATCTTTTTGTCCTCCAAGTAGTCTGGCATGCCCTCATAAAGGGATATCAAGTCTTTCAGGTGGACCCCAAGGATTGGGATCTTAAAGTTACTGCACTCATTATAGGCACGTCGGTAACTATCATAATTTCTGTAGGACGAAAGCAATTCTGTCATTTCATTAAACACCTAAAACCAAAAAGAAAACAAAAAATCAGCACTAGTTACTGTTTCTGTTTTTGTCATACAGCACATGAACTTCCCATGTTATTGTTAAGGAATTTACTCATGAGTCTTGAAAACAATTTTAAAACTTTGAATGAAATCTAGGTATTCTAGATTTCCTATACCCATAAATTAGGTACTAATATGTAATTATAGATGGTTAATATATAGCTTAATCTATATTGCTGGTGTCCTTACGCTCCCCATTTAGTCAAATGAAAAGAAATATGATTCTCTTGAATCAGGGGGGTCTGTATGCAGTCAATGTGTAAGCACAGCACAAGATCGCTGACATTCGTAGCAGCCATCTTCACACTCAGATGTGGAATGCATTCCCTGACTTTCAGGACACCATCTGGAATTGCTGGAGAGATCCTGGCAGTGAAATCCTGTGCTGAGCCATGATCCCATCATGGTGTCATCAGAAGTCATACCTCTCTTTTTAAGAATTGTTTTTCCATGGAATTGAATTAGAAACAGCATCTTGGCTCTTTCATAAAGGCCAAATTAATCTTCAGTCTAGCAGTATAAATATATCCCTTGTTTAAAATTCTACAGGTACAAAGTTGACCCATTAACACAATAAAAGCAATGGACTAAGGTTTTCTCTGGGAAATTCCTGTCAAAGTTCTCCATTTGTAACATTTACCGACTGTTTGATGTAGTTAAACCTCAAATTGTGTTTTCAAGTCACTAATTACCAGACTTTTATTACCTTTCTATTAGCACCTGTATACAATTTCTTGAAACGTACAGTTATTCAAATGATGTGCACACATGCAGACCGTAAAATGACAAAATTTGAAAAACATGTTTCTAAAATAAGCTTTCTAACTAATTTTATAGATTCTGACAGCTGTAAGCATTTCCAATGGGAGGTCACATTTCAGGTCCCTACTCCAGGTAAGCACTGTTCATTTAGGTTGATCATACTGTGATCAAAACAGGCTCATTAGATACCTTCATGGACTCTTTCAGGCCCAAAAAGAAGAAAGTATCTTATTCTCTTAAGAAGTCTCTTAAGAAGCCACATGAATGCTTAAGAAGCATTGCTAAAAATATGCCTTCCTTCCGTTTTTAATAGCTTTCATTGGTATTTCACAAGAATTTAACAGGAAATTTAAACAGATTCCTAACAGTCCACCATACTATGTGTGCATTAGGGTTAAATTTGTTCAAGTCTAAATTAAATATAACCAGCCAAATGGAATGATCAGATGAACAAAATCAGTCCTTTCACTTAAAGTTCAGAGCTCTGTGCTAGCATTTTACAGATTAAGGATGATCAGTGTTACTACAGAAGACAACAGTTTGGTTTTCAAGTGTCCTAGGATCCAATTCTCTGTTTTCACATTTGAATATTATTCTGTACTACTGCATGTAGATGAAAATGCAGCTCATGACATCTGAGACTAAAGGAGAAACCTTAGAGAATGTATACAAGTCTTGAAGAAAGGTGGGGTTGCAACAAGTGTAGGAGTAACTGGTGATGTAGAGACGAAATAATCAATAAAAACCCTTCAAAACCAAAGAAATTTTTGTTCTGTCTTTCCATCTTATCCAATGAAGTAAGGTTACTTTTAGTGTGTGCAGTGACAAAAAATGTTAAAGGTTCTCTTATTTGTAAAACTTAGAGATGCAATACTAACCTTAATTACATCATGAGGAACACATGAGCTTGTTTCCTTGAGCCTGGAAATGGAACTGTGACAGAGACCTCCTATCACTGCCATTAATGTGTTGAAATTCTGCAGCTGGTGGAGCTTCTGTGTCCACATAAAAAAAAAAAAAAACAGATAAATTAAAGGTTCAGGTTGTTCAATGTGCACACCCAAATTTTAATTTCCTCTTTTGTCTTCCTCTGAAGTGTTACAAGTTTGTGCCATTTGACTTCATGTATTTTGGTGATGAGCTATGATTTTACTGGGTGTAACATGAACTTACTTTACTGTTATTAAATCAAATATTAAATTTTCAGATACAGTAAGTCTTAAAAGTACCTCCTCAGTGCTTCCTCCTCTTCCCACAGTCTACCACAAGTAGGAAACACTGCCTATTATCTTGGTTATGATTGCAGTTGAAATAGTATGCAAAGAGTACAAACAGGACCATAGCTCTCCTTTTATCCAGAAAGGTGTTTCTGGTGGAATGCTTTTATGACAGCTAAAGCCATCAGAGTTGCTCATGCTTTGGAAAGCTTCACAGCCACAGCTGGGAATCTCAGATGCTGATTCAAAAGTAAGTCCAGTTTTAAAGTGAAAATAATTTCTTCAGAACGAACATGAGAAAGTGCTGGTGCCATGACACTAATATCTGAACACCTGGTAAGACAGCACACACACACACACAAATGCACATTTGGTGTGTATGAACCAGGAGAGCAGTGCCAACACTCCCAGCTCACCCTACAGTAGTAGGATGGGAAGAGCAGAAAAAAGGGCTGCATCAGAGAAAAACAAAATAAACACCAAACATGCTAGATTTTAACTGACCTGTGCAACATGGATAAACTTGATGAACACTTCAGCCCGAAGCTGTGGTGTTGGTCTGCTGAGAACCATTAGCTGCACCCACTGAGAGATACCATTGCAAAGAGAAATTGATCTTTCCATTGTTGGGTTCTCTTTCACACAACTATTCACAATGTAGTTCTGATAGTCTGAGAACTTAAACAAACAAAAGAAGCGTAAATGAAAACTCATGTAGTTTCATATGCCTCATGATCTGTGTGTGGATAGAGGTCTGTTTTGTAAATGAAATATAAACTGTATCTTCTATACCTGAACTATCCATACAACTGAAATCTGTTCTTTGTAAAAGCTTTGTTAAGTTGAAAACAGGGGCTTCCACTAATTAAATTAACTGAAAACTTCTTTTTGCCAGATCTCAGAAGTCTTGGCTCTTATAAAAGCCAGGATGAGTAGAACTGGGGCTTTCCTCATAGCCTCAGTGGCTTCATAGATTCATTGACTTCTATTGGGAAGGTTAAACAGAACTTAAATTGTAACCTAATAACTCAGTAATAGTTTAAAGGAGTTCAGTGTCCAGTTTAGGTATTCTGTAGCTGGGGCACACTTCTGAATTAAGCTCCACTAATACAAAAAGCAAGTTCAATGGGATTAATACGAAACTGAAATATGACCATTAAGAGGGAGGGCTGCAGATTCCTCAATACTTTTAATACAGCTTGTGAGGTTCTCTTATTTAATCAAGGCAATCTAAAATTGTCCAGTAGATACCTGTAACACATGTATTTTTTAAGCAATTCTTACATTAAGACTAAAGAGAAGAAATAATTTGCTTTTGTTGATGCAATTTTTATCCATTCTGTTGATTTATCCATTAACAAAAATACACAAGAATTTGAATCATCAGAAAATGTGACATGGGATTTTTACATCCATTCTTTATTATGACCACTAACATCTTACCAAAAACACTCATAGCTGTAAGGGACATACACTCCTTTCCACAGGAATATGTGGAATAGCACTGATCTTCAAGCAAAGGTCAGGCTGTTTTTTGTTTCTTACTCTCCCCCCTCTCACCTTCTTGCAACTTTATAATTTTTTTCCATCTGATTAATAAGAATTATTAGCACATTAAAAGCAGATGACAGCAGACACCTCTAGATTTGTCCTTATTAAATTAAAAATGGAAGAAATATTAGTAATAATTAGAGCTGTCTCTGAGATGACATAGTACTTACATTACAATTAATCTTTGAATTTTGAACCCAGCCAAGTTTTGCTGGATCTTGAAATTTAAGCAACTACTCTATACAGATAGATAATTTTTAAGTGTCTGACTACATAATTACGAACTTCATAGAACTTTCAGTACAACTATGAATCAGTTTATTTTTTTTTCTCAGCAGTCATCTCCTTCAGAAATTTTTTTTTAAATGCTGAAAAACTGAATCTCTAAAATGCTACTTGAAAGTTCTGAGTTAATTGTGGTACACAAATTTACTGAGGTCAACCATAACAAGCTTGTTAGTGGCAGATACACTAAAGTAGTTTAGGTATTTAAATATTGCAAGAGTCTGTTATTGTAATGACTAACTTAAGAGCCTCAACAGGAATCCAGAATCCAGATTCTTACAAAAAAGACTGTGGCCTCCCTGCACTTTATGACTAAAGATTAAAATACTTTCCAAGCACCAGCATGCCTCCAGTCCTTACTCTGTGAACACCACTCCTTGCATCTTAATTTGCTGCAAGATGGATGGTATCTCATGGAAGATTTTGCTGTATGCTGTGTATGTGACCAAACATTCCCTTCTGACTTTCAAATGCCCAAGCCTTTAAATAGTTATTCCAGGGACTAATAACACAGCTGGTCATTTTCAATCTTTCTCCTGTATATGATACCATATTAGAATAACAAAAGGATTCTGCAGCTTAGCACATCATGAACATATTCTGCAAATATTTAATTCATATAGCTAATTATTAATTATGTATTATTATCTGATCCAAAGTCTTGGAAAGCTCAATTTATACAAAAACATATGCAGGTACCCTGCATATAAAATGTATACATGTATGTAACTGTTGGAACTCCATGACACATCTGACACTGACTAAAACCATATTTGTTATACTCATTAATTACCTTACATCTGCACAGAGGTTTTGAAAATTATAAGTTATATAAGCTTTGCATATTATTACTGCCTACAGGCAGCAATCTGTGCATGACTTCAGTTCTACAGCTTTTTGAGTTTAACACAAAACACAGTCGTGTACTGTCAGCTCAAAACAAAGTACATGAAATCACAACTGTGAAATCTTCCAACATCTAGTGAGAGCCCCTTTTCTTGCACAGGTTCAGCTTCATATTGTAGTGGTACCAAAAAAAAACACCAAAAACAACTAAATAACAAGCAACAGCAAAAAACCAACCACTGAAAAAACCACTTCAGTCTTATTATCACACAGACTTTCCAACACTCCTAGATTTTGGTCCCTAACATTCACTTTTCCACGTGTAAACTGTATCAGGTTTGAAAAGAGGCAATGTTGTAGCATACAATGATGCAAGTGAAGCCAAGGCGCATAGGGAAGTTTGCATCTTATCAGCTACAAGCATTATTGAGAAAATAAATCAAATGAAAGAAAAAAGTATCTTGGATAAGTCCTTAAAAATTGTTAGTGCATATGAAAGCTTGTATAATAAAATATGTTTAACCCCCTTACATTAAAAATGGCATTTTCTAGAGTGGTTTCTTATCTCTAGTCTTCATTTTGTTATGCACAGTCAAAAAAGGCAAGCCGAGTCCAGTGGCTATCTTCAGTATAGTCAATTAATCACTGCACAGGATTGCTGCACTGTTCACTACAGCCACAGAAGGTTAGCATTCTAGCAGAATATTCCAAGTTTCCTCATCCCACTTCAGCCTGACTACTGATTTGAGTCAAAGGATGCTGCCTGTTCTTGTGCCCAATGACATCCCTTGCTCTAACAAGCAGAGCTTCTTTGAAAGGTTTTCTCCTCTTCCTTCCAACTGATCTTGCTCCTGCTCTCCCACAGTTGAGGTTCATTCTCTCACTCACATATGCTTGCAGCACAAGGGTATTTACTCAGAATCTAAGTAACACTGGCCACCTTCAATACTAGTAAAATAAAAGTCTAGAAAACAAACTCAGCATATCCAACATCTTGTATGGCAGAGTTAATCTTGTACTACTACCTCTCTGCCATATTTCCTATGTCTTTCCCATATTTGCTTAATATAAATAAATAATTACATAAATAAATAAAAATAACTTACTGATATTCTTCTGAAAGACTTAAACTCAAGATAGGTAAGGTGGTCTGACAGCTCCTCTGGCTCAAGGTGATCAAAAAGAAGCGAGACTTTCCGTTTCTTACTGGTGTTGGCCTTTACCCGCTGTGTCAGTTTTCTAGACCAATCCCTAGAATTTCTTTTAAAACACAATTACTCCAAGTTATTTACTGAAGAGAAAAATTTTCCTTTTTCCCTAAGTCAAAGGCAACATTGTTTTCATGCCTTACTGCAGCAAAAAGTGAATTGATTGAATTTCAAAACAGCAAACTCCTTTCATGCATGAGAAATTATATGACAAAATATTATTATTAGTCTTTATTGTATTGAGGTAGCACTTTAAGTACAGTACAACTGTCTTACAAAACAGCATGAGAGTCTATATAATTTCTGCAATCAGTTCTACATTTTCGGAATAGCTATCTGTAACTTTTTCTTCGTTGAACACATCCAGCACTCCTCCATTTAATAATCCTTAGATTTCCTTGAGCAACCTGAATACGAACTGGCCCCATTTGCAATTGACCCATAGAGTAATAAAATTTATTTCAATTTGAAATGCTAAATATCCTCTTTCATAACCAGATCCAAAATGTATGCTAAATTCTGCTCTGCCTTAGCCTGTGCATTTCCAAAGTACAAACTGACACTTGTTTTGTCAGTTGTACTGTTCCACAGAACTATCTCACTCTCATGCAACAGGGAAACATGTCTTCCCAAGAAAGAACTATGTGATGTACAGCTCTAGGATCTATTCTGGTCACAACAAATATTTTATAACCAAAATCATCTAAGCAATATCAAGAGTTTGACAATGTAATTAACTATATCCTCACTTACCTTTGTTGCCAAAATATGAACACATTTTTTTTACCTCATGTTACCTAATCAAACTTTATTCTCTTATTTTCAGTGATTTCAAGTGATCTCACAAAACCACTAGGCATCTACAAGTTTTCTAAGTTCCCTGGACAGGGTAAAACCTAGCTGTCGTAGAGAATCAGCCCAGAGTCTATACTGCAGCTAAATTCAACCTAAGCCATTCATGAAAGGCATTCTGTTCCACTACATAATGTACATTTCATCTGTAATGAAGGATAAATTCTTGTAAGGACAGCTAACAGATGACTTATGAGAGACATTATATTTGAATAAAGGAAATTCAGAGCAAAAGTTTGTTTTCTGAGTATATTGAGACTTCGACACTCACATTTGAGATGTGTCAATTAGACGACAATGTAACTCCTCACCATTAGCTCGAACCACTTCTTGAAATTCCTCCATAGCTCTGGATAGCTTAGAGTCCATTTTGAACATAATCCAGAATTCTGTAATCCAATACCTATTCGAATTAAAACATGTACACACAAAGAAAAAAATTTAAAAAAGGTTTTGAAGGTTTTGATCTAATTAGGCTGAAATTTAGTATGATCCTGTATGGGTTGAAATGTTCCTTTGGTCAGTTCAGGTCAGCTGTTCCAGCTGTGTCCCCTCCCAGCCTCAAGCTCACCCCCAGCCCACACTGGCAGGAGCAGATGTGAAACAGAAGGCATTGATGCTGTGTGATCACTGTTCAGCAAGAGGTAAAATAATGCTGAGTTTTACTCACAGACTCAACATGCAGCATTATAGAGGCTGCTATGAAGAAAGTTAACTCCATCCCAGACAGACACACTACCCAGCACTATAGATGTAAAAACCCGTGCTTGTTGGAAAAATAGAAATGCACATTCTTACGGATGCACGTATGTATGAATTTGCCTGAAAGCAAAAATGTTACCAGATCTCACACAGAACTAAAGCATGCTGACATAACAAATAATAATCTGCTCTGAGATAATAAAATTATCACAATTTAAGACAATTCTACTTTCCTGTTACTAATAATTTTCCCCTTTGTGTAAAAAAGAGGTATACTCAATCCATTAGAGCTGAATATTTTCCCTCTCTTCTGTTTTCTCTATGCTGAGATATCAAACTTTATTATACTTAATAGGTAAAAAAAAAGTGTTCCAGGACCTTTGCAAGTAGAATTGCTAAGGAGAATTACCTACCAAATGCAACAGAGCTTTGCTTAGCATAAAATATCTGCAATATCACACTTAATTTTTAATAGACCAATATAATAATATTAGACACATTTCCATCATTTCCTGAGCACTGTCAATTTTCACAGATGTTTAAGATACAGATTCATATAGACTCAGTTCAAAACTGTGACCTGACAACTCTTGCACTGATTTAAGCCAAAAGCCAGTTCGACCTTGTTGTGTAGAGCTGCTAAAGAGAACCTTGAAAAGGTGAAGCAGAATACCTGTTTCTCTTTTTAATGTAATTTCAGACATGCCAGAACATATTTATATTTGTCACATGGACAACTGCAGACTAACAACTAATAGCTACCAACCACAAATATACTTACCTCACAAAATAGCAGATCTTTACACACAGCATGGAAGAGTTATTTTCTAAAGCATTAAGATAGGTAGAAAACTGTTAAGGAAAACCACATCCATTCACATATGATGTAAAATGTAACATGCTTGATACTTCCCAACCTGTAAGCAGTAAGAATCACCCTGCTGGATGGCAGATATTATATCAGATTCGGTTTTTACAAAAGTATATACCAAGTATATCCCAAGGTTGTTACCAAAGTTTATTGCAACTATGGCTACTAAGAGTAATATTGGTGCTGTTGCCAGAGTACCGAATAGTGTTAACCAGTGAAAGGATTCTGTTTTCTACGTGTTTCTTTGCAACATGCCTCACAATTTTTCATAAAATTTGTGCACTGACACATGTATTTAAAATTTGAAATATTCATACCAAATTTATCAATCAATGCATTTATGAAGCAATCCTTTTCAGCTAATTCACTGGAAATGAAAAAAAAAGCTTTTTTTTTTCTTTTAAACATAACCAGTTGTAGACAATGGCAGAGCAAAATGTAACAAGGTTCTCCATAGTAACCTCACCTTTCTAGCTACACAACAGTTTTCCTTTCATTTGCACTGGCAACTGAAAGAAACAACCATATTTTTAGTCTATTAGCTCTTTAAAACATGTTTTGATATTGTAGCCAATGTCTGTTGAAGTAATGGAAAATACATTTGAAAAACATATTATGCATGTCTTGATTCTTCTGATGGAGGTGACACACGTATTTTCAGGCCTGAAAAACATAATTTAATGAAAATATCTTGTGGATCCACTGACAATCTGATTGCAATTAACTGCAGCCTAATCTACCTCAGCTGAGGGGACATGCCACCCACCCTTTCAGCACGCTTACACTATGCTGACTGCCGAACTGGTGAAGTCTGAGTACATTCCCAAATATTTTTAAGGGCCCCTCTCTGAATGACTAGAACTAGTTTATTTACAAACAACTTGTAACCACCTGAAATCACTCCCGTAATTTAGGAGATGGGAAATGGTGCAACTGGAACACTTGCAAGGTTTTGCAAAAAACAAGAGCCCAGACTACCTGATCCATTCAAACTGTCTTTAACAAACCAAGCTTGCAAAATATGCAAGTCTAATAAAAGTTTGAACTGCTTTTCTGATTGTAGAAAACGTTTCATCTCAGAAAGAAGATGCAGGCACTGACTGTTGCATTTTCCAAGAGCCCAGGAGCCTAAGTGAAATGCAACACTACACCACAGCTGTAGCTTAGCACACTTGATCCAGCATCTGCCATTAGAGAAGCAGCAGGACAGTCCTGCTACAGACAGACAGTCAATGCTCCAGTAAAGCTGTGTTGTCAAGGATGCCCCTTGTAAATGCCTGGAAGATACACAGTTTGAAGAAAGAAAGGATTATTAAATAGAATTGTACCAAAATTGGATGGAAATTGTTAGCATGACAGGTCTCCATCCTGTACTGTGCTCAACTAATTAGGAGTAAACATTCTGTAAAACTAAGAAGACAGGTAACATATTCCACAATTAAAAATTCCAAAGAAAGACTAGCATTGCAAATATGATCTAGTAGCTACATCGTGAAAAATCCAATTTTTTGGAGCCAGAAACACACATATATGAGTCCAGGCAGCCAAATCAAAATGGGAACAAATAAAAAGGAAAAGCTTATGACTTATTTCAGCAATTTTGAGTGTGTGTGAGAGAAATAATTTTTGCTGAAAATTTTCACACCCCAATGACGCAGTTTTGTTCTTTGCTCTTTGACTTGGTAGTGGACAGAGAAAGAAACAGATCTGAAACTTAGGCCCAGGTTCACAGTACCTAACTGAGGTGCCTACATTCATCTAACACCTGCTGGATATTCCCTCCCTAGCCAACAGAGGGTGATTTATCCTATTTAAAACCTGACTTGGAGTTTCCTCTTTTCCTCTGTGTACAACAAGCAAAACCTGACAAACAAAAAACCCCAACCCCAAACCAAACAAAAGCACACCATACAACCAAAAACTAAAGAACAAGTATACAGATTAATTAGTGGAATACTAATACACCCATAGATTAAATATCCTCTACTTACCCTTCTCAAACTTGTCAGGCTATGAAGTTACCTTAAAAGCAGGTGAAGATTACAAAGGATATAGATCAACAAGTTTCTGAAGCATGTCTGCAGAGGAGATGAAAAACTGATGCATGGCCAGAATTATTTTTAGCAGCTGGTTGTTTTGACACGCATTTCCTTCTAAATCTAAAAAACAAAAAGAATTATTCATATTGAAATCTTGCTATACCTTCATAAACAATTTGTAACAGGGATTTTTTCAGAATCCCAATTCTAATCAGGTCTGTTCATGTATGCTACTTCAAAGATAGCAGTAACTTACTAATTTAGGGAGTGCATCATTTTTCTGGCGAGAGCCACATAACAACTATTATATTTCACTACTGTGTTTGGAAGACTCTTTAAAAATAAGAAGAAAAAAAAAGGCAAACAAAAAAGCAGAAGTGTCTCAAAAGTAATCAGAATACCCAGATAATTATACATGATGATCTAAGCTCAGAAATGCACTTAAATGCTTAGTTTTAGGCATACGAATATGAACTTGGAAACAAATCATTGAACTGCAGAGCAAAGTCGTTCAGTTACTGATCCATCTCAGCCAGTCATTGATATAACTATACTTACCAAACAGAACAACAATATTCTCAATTGTTTGTAAGCCTTTTTGTACAGATGACACACATAACAGCAAAGTGCACACACAGAATAGGATCACAGATGTGCATGGATGCACACAGAATGAGATACAACATATGCTAGAAACCCAGAGGTCAACCTGCACACACTCCCTGTGCTGAACCTAAAAGTACTGCACACGAACTTGAACTATGCACTACAGGCATTTCAGCAGAGGGGCTTTAGACTACATCTGTCTTTTGGGTCTTCTGGGATTTTTTTTTCCATATGTCAAAAAGATCAAGGGCATGAAATGTAGCAGAGCACTTTAAAAAGTTTCCATTTCTGCAACAGTAGTAAAAGTGTTTGTAAATATTAACTGACAATGTTCTCCCTCAGCCAGTCACACGAGAACATAACCAGCTTGAACTGGAATTTGATGCCCTTTCAAATACAAAAGAAAATTTATCTTCTCAAATAATTTTAAATAGATCAACCTCTATGGGAATAAATGTAGTTCTCTCTTTTAAAAGCAGTAGCAGGAACAAGATAGAGAAGCAAATCACAATATGGCAAAATGGAAGAGGGATGTGAAACAGCAGACTTCCAGCATATGAAATGACATCTACTGCTAAGGAAGGCAGGGAGAAGGCACTTCAGCTTGAACATCACCAAAATGGAACTTTAAACATAGCTCGTTTGCAAAACAAGATAATCCATATTCGTTACTGGGTGAGAATTTCCACGCACTTCTACAGGAAGATACCAAATGTATCCACCTTCAGTGGTATGGGCAAGGGGAAAGTCTGCTTGTCCTACAGCCCCATGAATGAGAGCAGCACAGACCCCAAGTAACAGGAAGTTCTTGATCTGCCTTTTGACTTTTGCTGCGAGTTGCAGCATGAACCAAAGTTTATGTGCTCCTTGTTTGTGTCCACACAAAATTTCATTCTGTACTGAAAGAATCCTTCTGAGATACAAACTGCCTAGGTATTACAGCATGAGCACTGAGGGCAAATCAGCAAGTTACTCAGCTAGAGAAGTGGGAAATTTGCAGAGGAAGGCTGGAACATCAAGAATAAATACTTAATCAGGCCTTTAGTATTAGGCATTTTGTACCCTTTGAGTGTCTTCACGAAGAGTGAAATTATTTTAGGCCTCTGCTTGCAATGCCTGTATCCATTTTCTTCCTTTGGCAAAACTTGGTGTTCTGCCAGAAGTTCCATCCACTAGCTCCTGTTTAATCAGGAAAACAGTTCAGTATATGCTTTCCTTGGAAGCCAAATGGATATGTGCACACATACTCTTAAGAACATACAGCTTCTTGTAAGTGCTCAATATAGATCATTTCCAGACAATAAAGACAAAAAATAACACTCTCTCTCCCTTAGCACTTCCATTGTGTGCATTTCATTGTGTGCAAAATCCTCTGCTCTGACATAACACAGGTATCACTTGGCCACAGGTTCCCATTTGAATTTTTGCTTTCTAGAAGGTCTCTCTTCCATTTAGCTTTTTCATGTCACAAAGGTACAGAGAAAAACAGTATGTTCTGCCTACTGTTAGCAATTAAGTCAACACATTTATGGTGTTTTTCTGCATAATGAAAGTGTATTTATGCTTCACCACATCCAGACCTAATTATCTTGCAACAGAGATACACTTCATTACAATGGCATGCAATTATTTTGCACACATTAAAGCAATACTAGCTTTGGAGCTATCTGTTCTCTCATCCAACTAAAAGGCTCGCCTTCGCAAAAAAACCCCATTGTATTTGCGGTGGCTTAAAAAACAAAACAAACACTCTGCAGAAAAAAAATCTAAATGTTCCCCGTACAGCTGAGCACTGAACAGCAAGCCTGCATGGAAGAACTGCACCAGCACACAATTTACAATGGTAAAGCATCTTGTACAAATGGTGGAGCCAGTAAGAAGGCTGGCCTGACTGTGCTGCAAGTGTGCCTCTGAGTGCCTCTGCAGCACTCTCCTGAACCCCCAGCAGTTTGTTTTAAAACTCCTTTTTATTTCCGTTTGTATACCTGCTTCTAACCACCAGCCTACTGAGCAAAACCACGAGTGAATACTAACCAAAGTGTGATGGGTGTGTTTCAGTTAGTCAATTTACATTAAAGAAAGCTGCAAATTACTGCCAAAGCCTTAGCTTTGTCTCACTGTAGCAAAATACAAATAACCAACTGGTTATTTGCTGCATGTTTTTCTCCTGCAAATTCCCTTATTGTATCAATATTTTAATAAATATACTCTGAAACAAAACAGAAAGCAGAAGTTAAATATACTTTTCCAGCATTTAACTCCACAAGTGAAAGCACAATGACAGTTAATTACAATTATTTTATGATCCATGTAGTAGAACAAAGCCACTAAAAACTACAATTACAGAAGTTCCACTTCTTATGTGAGACTCACAACACACAAGGGTAAGAACCTTCTAATTTAGACCCATCAGCCACTCTATTGCAAGACCCAATGAGTGACTCCTCCTAATCTTTTTAGATTTAGAAATAGCTTAAGTATCTCTAGGTCCTCGAATGCTTTAGAGAAACAAGTTGCTCAAAAGTCAGTAAGCAAGGCTTTAAGAGCAAATTACCTGCTTTCCACAGGTCCTGATGGCCACGAGCCCGTGGTAAATATACTTAACAGAAAGAATATGTTCAGTAGAGAAGATCGCTGCACTGAGACCTTCTCTCTGATGCATGAATGCAATAAGGCAGTAGTAAGAATGCCAAGGATGTCTTAACCAAACTGAATTTTACAGGAAAGAAAAGCTAGCTTTTCTAGGTCTAAGAGGCCCTTATTTCATAAGCACCATCTTTATTTCATAAGCAGGTTCCAACTGTATCACCTAGAGTACAATCTGAAATGAATCAGAAGTGAATCACGGAGCACTGACATCACATGATCAGTGACTAAGCTACTGAGAACACGAATAACTTCTTGTAAACTCCCTTAAGTCTTTCAGTGGTTATCAAAATGCAGAAAACAACACAGTGCAAGAAAGTAGCAAGCAATTGTCAGAAGTTAAGTGCAAAGCTGAAAGTCGTGGGTTGCTATTCTGATGTGCTACAGAGAATTCTTCAAGACTTCTGCATTTTTTTCTAGTAGTTTAAAGAACATGGTGTGAGGATGGTGCTATAAATGTCTGCAAAGATTAAGACAACATGTGATCTGAAAACTGAGGGAACTTATGTTCTTAAGGTCTCAAGGTTTCAAAGAGTTTCAAAGACCTTGATAAAACACACAGACATGTAAGAAATATGCAGATACATGTGGAAGTACACGGTAGGGTTTAGTGACTGAAATGAAAAAGGTGCAAGTCAATGCATCTGCCCCACATGCGAGGTGCAGTACTGCAAGATAACTTTAAAATGGCTAGAAGCAACCAAAATGAAATATTTCATGAGTATTTTACAGATACTCCCTGGAAATTCCCTTTAGAAACAGGAAACCGCCTGTTCCCCTTCAGCTTAAAACTTGTGCAACCCATAGTAGCCTTCTTATTCCATGCTTTCTACTTCTGTGTTGGAATTTGATACCCTATAACAGAGCTAGTCATTTAACTCTCGTCATTAAATTGAATACATTTGGCCAGAATCAGATTCACAAGAAGCCACCTTTCTCCTTATCAGTTATGACACCATTACTGAGGGTCAGCAAGCAGATTCAACTTAAACTAATTTTTTAATGACAGCTGAATGCTCAGTTGATGGCAGATATCAGGGCTAGGAGCCAATATACTGTATTCTGCTGCTCTAATACAGAAACAGCTTTCTCAATATCACACTTCAGAACCAGTTTAATTTGTCCTTATAATTCTACAGTGATGAGAACTTCACAGCTTTTGCAGGTGACTTATTCCAATGCTTGAATTTCTCTACCTTTTTAAGAGTTCTTCTTTCTGTCTAATCAAATATTCCAGGCAACCTGGGATGCTTAAGCCCAGGCTCCAGCTGACAGAAAAAAATTTTCTTTTCCTTATCAATATATTTTCTCTGTTTAAGGGTTGCATCCCTCTATTTTCTGAGCTAAGAGACATCAAATTTGTCATTTTTTTATTCCTCAGAGGCAAGGTTTTCTAGCTTTCTGGTCAACTTTGATGTTGTTTTCTGAATCCTTTGTAGCTTGTACCATTATGAAGAAAATCTGAATATAGTACTACAGAGGAGATCTTAGCACCAGAGTTAGAATAGTATTCTTAATATCCTTTACATAATATTTTTATATACACCTACATTTTAAAAGTAGGTGTATAACGTATATACAGAAAATATGAAAGTAAACACATCCCCCCATGCACACAAGGTTTCTGCAGTGATACAACATCATTATTGTAATTAATACCATTTTCAGTTTTCAAGTCCCTCTTCACAATGAGAAACTTTTCTGCAGAAATGCCATATATGAAGGACTTTACCATACTGTTTTTACAGCTGATTACTCTAAGTAGAACTTTTACTCATCCTTAGTGAATTTTTCTTTATTTCAAATCACTAAGTACTTAATATCTTTCAGAAATAATATAACTTAATAAGAACATCCTTGCAAAAATGACACAGTAATTAGGTAATAGAATGCTTTTTTTAGTTTTAGCTGCAGCTGAAAGCTGGTGGAATATTGAGCTCCAGCTTACATTTCATTCTGCACAGGATGGTGGTATTCCCCCTCATGCCACAAGAGTTACATGATGTTTAGCAGACAGCATCAAAAACCTCAGGGAATTGCACCCAAGTTTTGGATTCATTTGTTTGTGTCTTTTTTAATTGGCTTATTGTCCATACATGACTGCAACTATTGAGTTTTACATACATTTATTTACACAAGTAATTGACCTCAGGAAGAAATGCTCCAAAACTAAACTTGGAAGAAATCAGTATTTTCCTGAGAGGAAAAACTGCACTACTTTGTGATCAATCCCGCACCAACAGCTCTCTAAATAAGCCAAGTTAACAAAAATGTTAGAAGAAACACCATAAAGTTGGTGTTTCTTCAAGTCTATCCCCTTTAAACTCCCTACAGAATACAGGACGGGAACCCACTCCTTGTCCTCCAAATACTCATAAACAATGCAGATATCTCCAAGACAAAAGTAGGGATAATATGCATCCAAAAAGAATAATAAGACTGTTTTGCGTGAGGGTAGGGAACATTAGGGGAGAGAAATCTCCAGGGAAAATCATCACCCTCTCTCAGAAACAGCTTTTGGAAAACTACACCTTGCAGAAAGAGCTCTAGGTGGGTAATTCTTTGAAATTAAAACAAGGAGATAAAAGCTCTTGTCAAAGGGAAATGGGATGATTTTCTGAAATTAAAATGTACTTTGAGAGAAACCAAATGCAATGTGGGTGGAAAGCATTCCATTAGCCTTGGAAATTCAGATGAGGTACACAGAAGAAGACAAAAAGTTTGCACACACAGATGCACACCACACATCCTTCTACAGCATATTTAAAATATTGATTTTAGCAAATTTAGATGCAAACTTTTTAATAAAATAGTCTTTTTCTCCAAAGCCTACAAAATATAATTTGAGTATTCAAGACTTCTTCCAAAGATTTAAGTCATGATGCTGGAGCCATGTGAATTTTTTGAGCTGCAGGCAACTCCTGAATAATTCAAATGTAATGCTTGGCAATACAGCTGTGCTAGCACAGGCACTGATGCATAGGAAAAAGCAGATTCCCTGAACAGAACCAGAAACTTCTGAGGTCAGTGTCCCTGTCTGACCACTGAGCCCAGATGTGTGCTTAACCCCTACTCTGCAGTGTTTTACAACAAGCTTCCCTCTAAGGGCATGACTGATCCTGAGGCAGTCAGCCATCACATCCAAGGAAGCAGGAAGCGTGTCCCACCCAAAGGTTCAAACTGCAACAGACTAGTAGACACCACACTGCTTGCCTCTCAAGGGCTTGAAGAAGTTGCAGATCCCATGGGTCGCACCTCCTGACCTCGATTTTCCTTAGTGCTGCATGCTCCAGCTCTAATCCTGCTCTAATATTCCTCACTTACCATTTCACTTACAAACCTAAGCTTCATAGTCTTTGCTTTAACTTCTGGGTATACTTCTGGAACTGGTGTTTACAAACTATGGCAAACTAACCTCAGCAGCTGGGGATGCCTTCTCACACTGCCCCACCAGCAAGGAGGCAGGAGGGACACAGCCAGAACAGCTGACCCCAGCTGACCAGTGGATATTTCGTGTCACATCATGTAATGCTCAGCATTTAAAAACAGGCTGCAAGTTTGTCAGGGCTGCTGTTGCTTGGAAACTGTCTGAGTATCAGCTGGTTGGTGATGGGCAATTAGAATATTTTGCATTGCTAAATAATAGTTATACTGATTTTTCCTATTTAGTTATATTTAGATGCATGAACATAGAATTTGCAGTCATATCCTGGTAGTAAATATAAGTAAATAAGAGACAGCATTATAAAGAAGAAAGTCTAAGTTTTCTTCATTTTGTTTTATTACTTACTTGTTGGCTTTGGAAAATTATATTGAAAAAGTGAAGTCAAATTTGCTAAATAGAACTCTATAATATATATAAAAAGATATCTAAAGTTCCTTTTCTTCTGGAAAAATTTTTCACAGACATTAGGTGAAAAAAGAAATCATTTTCATTTTGGTACAACCACAATTAACTTTAATAGTTAGCTAAACAGCACTTAGAATTCTCCAGAGCAGTAACTACTTTTCTCTTCCCACAATGTCATGCATTCTACAGAGCAGTAATGACTCTTCTGTTCCCACAATGTCATTAATTGATCATTAACATAGTTTCTGTTGCCAAGCAATAGTAAGGTTTCTGCACTGTATTTGACCAAATAGCGCTCAGATTACTTAACACACAATGATCAACAGCATTTTCACACAGAACAGCACTGTGAATAAAACTTAACTATATTGGGGGGAATTGGACACCTCAACATTCAGCTCGGGCTTCAAGAGCAAGGGATAGAACCCTGCAAGCTTGTGCAGCATGAGAAAAACAAATGACTGTTCAGGCAAACCTAAGAGGAAAAAGCAAATGGCCACAGTTGCATTCTGTGGGTGTGCATATGCCTTGAATTTATTGCCTTTGAATCAGAATCCCATATGAGAATTTGTTATATAGTAAATTTGATAAATGGATAAACAGTAATTGAACTGTGATTGTTTTAGCTTCCAGTCTAGTTCAATTGTATGTTTGAACTAGACTGGAAGAACGCATTTATGTTCAAAGTAGCGTGAGTTCTTCCAGATAACCGATATGGGAAAAACGGGATAGTTTTCATTTTTTTCTGTATTTTAGAAGAGAAAATGCCTGCAGCTCTAAAGAGGGAACTCTAACTTGCCAGCTTTGTTGTTTGTAAGATGGATGCAATATGCATCTGACTCTCAAAGAATTCCTAAGTGTCAATATGTTTTTGGCACGATATTGATATGAGCAATAAAAAACATTATCAGTTCACGTAACTACACAACTCAATAATGCAGTTATTTTTTATTCCAGAAAATGTGAACAATGATTACCTTTTAGGCAGCTTACACCTAAGAGTCCACCAGCACCTCTGTGAGATTTTTGGTTTCTATCAAAACACTTTCATGGCATCTTTCATCCAAATTAGTCTGGATGTAGTTTCCAGTGTTTCTAAGGCTTGTTTACAAACATGTCACTCTATCACACATTGAGCCAACAAGCTAATTTAGCACGGATCAAACACTGCAGAACAGCTTACTATCACAACCTACTCCTACACCTAGCTGTCTATGACTACTATGACCATTAGAAGTTGCAAATTGCATTAGGTTCACATAAATTCTATTCAGAACATTGCTAATCTTTGAAGTTGTAATTTCCCACTTCCTTTAAGTCCTCCATGGGTTAAAACTGACATATATGTATAAACAAGCAGCTCCAATGCAAACAGTTTATAATGGATGAGATTTCATATGGAATTATGCTACATGGTCTCAGAAATATTTTTGTTGCTTTCCTAAAGCCCTTTACTTGCATCTCTTTAAAGAAACCAAACACAGGGACACTGTACCGTGACATGCATTTGAAGATGATACTTCTTGATTTCTTTTAAACTGAAGTGTCTGAATTGTAGGATAAGCACAGGTCATCCACATGCTACAGTAAACATTCCAGCACTCAAATATAAGAGGCAAAGAGTAAGATCTTGTACTCAGAAGTTAAGGACAAAAACTCCTTCATAAAAATAACATCTTGAGCTCTTACAGAATTCTCAGCTTTTAAATGATCCTCAGATTTTTTTAGCAAGATGTGTTTGAATAAATGATGGCTTTCTAGTGCACTCTTGGAATTGTTTGTTATGTAATTCTAGGTGACATTTCAGGACTTTACTACAGACAAAACAAGGAGATGTCATTGGCTATATGCTGAATACACATTGTCCTGATTGCAATAGAGTCTTTAAACACTTGTAAAAATAATTTAAACAAACGTTTTGTGTGGGCAAGGAAAAGGCCCTCTGACCCTACATGGTTTATATGATTGAATGCATGTTAAAATAGCTCACTGGATCTTTGAAAGGTATGTTGTTTAAAAAAATAAGCACCCTTAAACTTTACTCTAGATTTTACAAAGTAGATTTATAAGACAAAAACAGATGTAGTCAAAGAAAAGAAACAGGAACCTCTTACCATGCACTAACATATTGTGAAGTTACAAAAAAAAATTTCTAAATTAGAAATTGACTTCACAACACATATTCAGAACTTCAAGTAGCATGAGGATACCCTAGGGTGATAAATGTCATGAACATTTAGCAGATATAAAGTTAACAAATTAGGTATCCAGTGAAGGGAACACTGCTAATACATTTTTTCTTTCTGATCTGTAACACTTTCTACACTAAATATATGTTATTCATTTATGTATTGTCACAAAGATTACTATAAGAACTAGACACAAAAGTATGGCTGTGCTACTAAGCATATGCTTCCTGTGTTCTACTGACCTGCCAGCAAACTGGACCCTACTCTGCTGGTTTCAACAACAAAGCTGATCGACTAAGTGCCTTTACAACTAGCAACAAAATAGGAGACAAAGCCATATGGACTTTCAGAGAACTGTCTGCCAGTCAAAAGTACATTTTCCCAGGCATTTTACATACTACATAATGGGAAAAAAAAGGGGTTATGTGAAATTCCACTCCAGACTCACAGTCACTAATGTAGATGTCCTCCAGAATAAATTATCTCCCTCCTGAAGCTGTCATATTCTGGGCCAAGATCTATTAACTACTTCTTTGCTTCCCTGAACTTACAACTTCAGCCATTTTGTTGCAAATCAGGATTAATATCTCTGATGTAGAGGTTGCACTGAATCTAACCTTTCTGCAGCTACTGTCTTTTCTAGTTTTTAATCATTTTACCCTATCTCCTGCTCTTCCTCTCTATGCACTCTCCTCCCTTCTTTCTTTCTCTTTTCCTCCCCTTCTTTCCTAAGGCAATCACATGTGATGCAGTTATTTGTGCTCTACAATTCTTCTTGTCAATCGAGATCATAGCACTAACACCATCCTGTAGCTACTTATAATGCTGGGAGGTTTTCTGAGACACATTTTGAATCACTGTCCTGTATAACCAAATCTCTTCTCTTAAAACTGGTGAGAGTGGTATCAAGACTCTACAGATCTTCTCCTAAGAAAGGATCAATATTCCTTTCTAAGACACTTCCTACTTTCAATCTCTCATCATGCTATTTTTTCCCCAAACTCTTGCCTTCACTTACATCCTTGCTTTTTTGTTGCCCTTACTTTTGGCAACTCATTTGCAGGATGATTCATCTTCATCATCCTGATTCAAACTTCCATGGGACTTGAAGAAACCTCTACTTTTAGCATCTTCTCATCATGCTGTTGGATAAACAATGGTATGATGCTACTCTTTCAGATGTAGTGACCACCTACATGACTTCAAACTACCACTTAAGACCCTCATTGTTTCTGATGCTAAGGCACATGCCTGTCATCAGTCCAAGCTAAAGAAGACCAAGTTTGAGAGAGGTGAAAGAGCACACACACTAATCACCCCAAAGCAGGATTTTAAGTTAACTGCACTGACTAAGCTTTTGGATTAACTTAGCTCTCATGACAAAGTCTTTCATCTTGGAATCCATTTATAATACTGCAGCAAAGTTTAGTTGTCTTACTTTTAATTTCAATTTAGCATATTCCCTTCCTCCTTTCTTCTCCTACTCTATGTTGTAAGATACACTACAACAACCAATACAACCTGTGTTCTCCACAGTTGTAAGTGTGTATTGATTCTTAATACCTTCTCGGTTAGACCTTCTTGTGGTATTCTCTACATATACAGCAAAAGGCTGCCAGCTTCTCCTTACACACCATTGTTGACAGGAGTCTCTCTTACACACTGTTTGCTTTCTCCAAACTTGTGCAATTGAGTGCAGGAATATAAACTCAGCTGCATCCATTACAGATGAATTGGATTTGTACACATAACATCAGCAAGTGCAGTATAATGCTAACAAGATGCAGTATATATTCTGAAACATGACACATCACCATCTCTGTCTACTGCCTCTTGTTCTCCTTAAGACTAGACAAATAAACCAAAGGCTTTTTTTCAGAAAGTAAACTTCAAATATACAATGTCTTCGGGGGGGGGGGGGGGGGGTGGGGGGGGGGGGTTCTGTACTTTAAACATTTAAATAAAACTTGCTCAAATCATAGCAATGACTTTATAGAATAATATACAAAATATTACAGGTCAGCATATCCAAGACTGAAGATATAATCTCAGCCTAAACAGAATCATCAGCCTAGAGGTTAGAAAATTTCAGTACTATGCATGGAAAGAAATTTCTCAATCATTCAGATTCCTTGTAATCATTCTGCAGCTATGCTTTTTTCCCACCATTTTACTCCCTGCCCCCAACCCTCTTCAAAATCTCAGATTAAAGACTTTTTCATCTCTTCCTTTATTGGCACAATCATGTGAATGAATTTTGCACTGGTTTTGGCGATAGCTACAAGAGCCTTCTTTAATGAACTTCATTATGGAGGTTGTCTAGAGTTGTAACAGTTGTATTTATATTTAAATACCTTAAGGGAAATTTCCAACATAGCACAAGAACATGCATAATTTCATAGAAGATGTATAAATACAGACACTACTCTGAATTGTCCAATTAAGGGTCTAAACCTCTGCAGCACACAACACGATTTTAGCAGTCCTTAGTGAGTTTTAATGATGTTTGCTGATGCACTACAATTCACCTTGCTCGACTTATGTACAGCTTGTCAAGGGTCAAAAAAACCCTATCTAGTCAATTACAGTAAATTTTCTAGCTGAAGTGTGAAACCCTTAAGAAAGATTCACATGCATGTGTAGCTGAACTGCACAGGTACACCTGCTTTTCTTCCTTACCTTAGTCCTTTTAATATACTGATGCTCAGGAATCTGAGAACACCTAAGCATGTCTATATTGCTATACAGAGTATTAACCAAAAATTATCTCCTACTCAGGGTTTCACCTGCACTACTTTAAACCAATCACTTCAATAACCATACTAGATTTTTATAATGTTACATTGATATTACTGTTTTTTCATAAAAATGTGGAGACATTAATACTGGTCAAGTAGTCACAATATTACAGCTACCTGAAGGTCTTATGTTTTAGATATCTTCTCTCCCTCCTACTGAACTGAAACCTATAAAAATATCAGTCAACATTCGTTAAGGAATTAGGGCTTTATAGAAGTTCAGTGTCTTCACAATAATGAATTGGGGAAGAAAAGAAGCAAAAAAGAAACAAGACTTTACTGACAATTGCATGTTTCACCAGCTTTTCTCAGACATGCATTTCTCTACTCATGCTGATTAGAAGGCTTTAAAGTTAAAGAAACCCTCATTTTAAACAAATGTGAAAGATTAGTCATTGTTTACACATTATTTATGCACTGTACCAGTAGATCAGCACGATGTGTTACTATTTAACTATATAGATAATTATTTTAGAGCTGAGTGGGTGTTCAAGTACATTTATCTTCTAAGGACTACTTCTGAAACTAAGACTTTCCCACATATACTTTGGCAGTAGCTCAAAGCACTGAAAGACTCAGCATTAACAAACAGATGTGCTACTTATAAGCAAATTATTCAGAAGCACTTTAAGTGTCTTCAGTAACAACATTTTAATAATATTGAATATAAACACATTTACTAATGGAAAAGTTGGAAAAGGAAACTAGGGGTACAAGGCTCAGGCAATGGTTACACTTATATATATTTCAATTCTTATTGTAAAAGGACAAATAGAATCCAAACAGAAATCACAACTGCATTTTTCAAACTTATCAGTTATCTTTCTCTTTTACAAAGAAACAACTTTAAATCTATACTGATAATGCAAAAAGCAATCCAATGTTATCTCACCTAGCTTGAAATAGCCCTTGTTGTTTAAAAATGTTTAATATGAACATGTTGCTTACATGCATTATGAGAATGTTACTGTAATATACAAAAATATAATGATTACTTGCTGAAGTTTACAAAATTGGTACTTGAAGGAACAACAGAAGTACTCTTAGAAGTGTAGATGATTGGCATTTGTCTGGTTCCCTCAAGAAAAAGCAGTAGTTTCTCTAATCTCTCAGCATATATTACACACATCTGCATAAACACACCATTAACCAAAAAAACAATCACCTGTAGCACAGACAATTCTCAGTTAACACCATTCTACTTCACCAATAAATCCATTGAATTCCCTACTGGGGGATTTAAACATAGCCAACAGAAACATAATCATAGACATAGAAACAAATTAATATGACTCTAAAAACCTCCAGGCACTCACCAAAAGACTGAATGCAGGTTTCAAGAAGATCTTCCAAAGTGGCTCCTTTGGCTAGGTGTCCCAACGGCACCATCATGACCTGAGTATGATTTGAGAGGCTGTGACAGTGGCTGCTCTGCTGCAGCTCCAGCGCTGATTCAGGGCCAGTGCTGCATGCTTGGGCAGGCTGCCTAGAAGAAAGCACGATAGTGAAGTAAACACAAGGTAGAGGGGCAAATTTTACACTGCATGGGAAAGGAGGAGAGATTTAAAGGACAATTAACTCATTCTAGTTAGGGTCCTGAAAGACATAACCCTCCCACTTGATATGTACACCAAAGGGACTGCTCAGTAAGTGACTTTTTTTCTGCTAAATGCCTTTTGCAGAGCACATGGTCATAGAGCTCCCTGAATGATCCCTCAGGATTATCAGGAGTCTTGCCTGTTTGTTGGAGAGTATGCAATAACCTACCAGCAGATGTTTTTGTGTCCACCAAAAGTAAAAGAGGGAAAAAATATTAAACACATTGGAAAACACCTGACTAGTTTTATTAATTTAATCTGAAAAGTCACTGTTAAGGAAACAAAATATCAGCACAATCTAATAGTGGAGTATTCACAATCAAAACAAATATATTAATTCGCATCTATTTAATACCATTATTTCCTAGGTTGTTTTAAAATAGTATACATAAACAAATAAATTTATTTAATAACAATTGTAAATGAGACAAAAATAAAGCACGTATCTAATTTTAGTCTTGTGTTTTGCCCATATAATACCTTCTACTTCAAGAATGTGTATGTTTATGGATAATATTAAAGGCTATTTGTTGCCTGCACACAAGTTCATATTTCTGTATGAAACAGTAAATTGGAATAATATTGTATTAATGAAAAGTGATGAAATATATTTGCCTGCAGATACCAGGAACCACTGCAAAATCTGACTTGAGAGTATAACCATATAGCTCACAAAAGAACAACAAGCATTGCCATTTCAATGAAACTTGGGTTTATTTCAGGGACTCCTGAAATTTCAGGTATCCCTTGAGTTTATTTCAGACACTCCACAGCCTTCCTAAACAAGTGACTCCAGTGGCTTTAAGGTGCTATCTTAAGCTTTCACAGAACTCTTCTTAGAACACTATGCAAGACTCTTATTAATCAGCTGACAGTCCCAGGAAGAAACAGCATAGAAATTCCTCCAGTGTGTGTATTACATACAGATAGTAAAAGTAAAGTCACAGACATCCCTGAATAGGTACTCCTGCATGAAGTTAAAAAAAATGCATGCCTTATGAAGACAAACTGGACCCTACCTCATCCCCATGAAAGTCCAGCCTCATCCTTACCTTTCCATCTCACTTGAATGCTGGGGAAGCCACGACACTGACCACGGTGTCATTTACAACCCAGCACTGATCCCAGGCCTCCATAGTTTGAAATTCAGGAAAATACACACCTGACCCTTCAGAGGCAGTACTCATCACTGACTGAGCTCCTCCGTAGTTAGGCTGACAGTAGCTGACATGCAAATGTTCTCTTCCCTTCCCCCTTTTTCTCAATTTCCCTCTTAGCTTTGTGATCTGACTTCCTGTTCTCATATAAAAAGAACAAGGGCCTGATCAGCTTTCAGTGTTTTCTTTTTATAAGCTTAAGCCCCCCTCCTCTAGCTTTATTCCAGCGCCTCTTCAACACAGGGGAGTGGATCCCAGCATGCAGTAACAAAGTAAGAGTTAAGGAAGAAGATATTTCAGGCTTTGGCAACACCCAGGAGAAAACCTGAAGTTTCCACACCTGAAAAAACTTTCGTTATACTGCGACCGACTTGGCCATGCTGGACAGACAAAGCTCAGCCGGTGGCACTTCTGGTTATTCCTTAGAACAGATCCTCTCGCAGCAGTCACCCGACATGACAAACACATGAAAGGGCGACTGAGGTGCAGCGGGGGGACGCCCGCCCTGCATTTCCACTGCACGCCCTCGGCGGTGGGGAGGACATCACACATAAGTGACCGTGCTCTGGCTGACTGACCCGGAGCAGGTGCCGCTTCCCCGGCGGGGCGGTGCCAGCCGCGCTCCCGGCCCCCGCCCGCCCGGCGGCCCCGGCCGCGCCGCAGGTAACCGAGCCCGGGCTCAGCCGACACCGTAACGTGAGGCGCCTCCACCCGCGCTGACCCGCCCGCTCGGCCACACTGGCATCCCAAAGGTGAAACAAAATCCTCCCCCGGACTTCTCTCCTCTCCCCCTCCCGCGCTGCTCTCCTCTCCCTGTCCCGCTCGGGAGGGCTTCGGCCGGCCCCCGCAGTCCCACCCCCGTGCCCCACGGAACCCCCCGCCGGCCCCGCCGCGGGGAGAGCCGCGCCCGCCCCAGCGGGCACCGCACGCTGTCAGGCGTGACACCGACCCCGGTGCCCTCCGCCGCGGGGAGGGGAGCGACGGGGGCACAAAGCAGCACGGCAAACTCACTGGTTTTCTCTCCTCTTGCCTAAGGTCCCCATGCCGGTTCCAGCCGCAGCTCCGCCCGGCTGGCTCTGCCGGCAGCGCAGGGAGCGGGGCTGCGCGGGGCGGAGGAGGCCGGGCGGAGCGGCGCGGCCCCGAGCATCGCCCCCTCCCTCCCGCCTCGCCGCTCTCCCGCTCCCGTCTCGCCTCGGGAGGAGTCTGAAACCGATTCAAGTAGGGCAGCGACGGCGGCTGCCGCCACCCGTGACGAGCGCTGGCGGAGATCTTATCGGCAGGAGGAAGTACTGAGCTGGGGCTGCTCTTCTCTGAAGCCGCCGGCTTTACTAGGTACCCGCACGCGCTCTCACCGCCCGGCTCTGAAGCCGCCACAACTTTTTTCTACGGCACCACCCGGGCCGGTGGGGCAGGGCAAGGGCAGGACCTGCCCTTCCCTCTCCTCCCCTCCTCCCTGAGCAGGCTGTTTCCCAGCAGCGCCAGCAGCTGGAGCGAGGGGAGAGCGGCCGGCCCGGCCCGTGGGCGGCGGGCCTGGAGTGGGCCCGGCTCACGGGGACGTGGCCGGCTCACGGCAGCGCTGCCCGCGGGACACGCGGCTGGCCCGCCGAGTGAGCCGCTGTGCCTGCTGAGGTGGAGGCACGAAACTGAGGTGCCCGCGTTGATGATGGCTATTTTAAAGGCTTATCCGGCACCTTACGTTGTCCCTCCAGTTTGACTGCAAAGGAGAGAGGGGCCCCAGTGTTTTTCATGGTTCTTGTATAACGACTAGGAGTTTCTGAGAGCTCTTCCAACTCAACGTTGTCAACTTTTCTGCTTTTGAGAAGAAATGGCTAGGAAAGAAATCTGAAAGGGCACAGTCACCCTATACCTTGTAAGCGAAATTACAAAAGTAAACTAAAACAAATTCTTCTAGTAAAATTAAGAAAAAGCAATGAAGATGTATCTTGATAATAGATAAAAGCATTAGAGGTCTGGTGAGTTAGGAAATGTTACTAGTGGTGGCACTCTTCTGAGTAGATTCACACTGATTTGTGTGGCTGTTAGGCTCAGTTCCCCAGCCTTTCTATTGATTCAAGATTTTGATATTTTGCTATTTAGGAGAATGCTGAATTACAGTAAACATTGATCATCTGCCTATAAGGATCATCTGCCTACCTTGCACGAATTTCAGGAGCAGCACAGAGTGGGGCAATATGCAGTGACAGGTCATGATATTTGCAAACTGAAATCTATATTCTGAATCAATAAAATCACATTTAATTCTGGCATCAGAAAGACAAAAGTTTTTATTTACTATAACTGAGTCCAACAGCATTGTCATCATAATTTTTGTTTCCCTCCGTAGCCCATAGCAAAGTAGCTTTCTTTCTTTTATGATCTTTCAGAATAAACATATTTGGTCAGATTTTATTTGATTGCTTACATGTACATACAGTTTACTTACTGATTTGATAAGAATAGCAAAAAACACCTTATTTCTTAAAACACAGGTGTATAAAGTATGGATAGATAAGGTGAAAAACAGCTGGTACCCTTGAAATAACTGTCCAGATACTCAAGATACAGAAAGGAAAAGCATAACAATACTACTAAGAATGCCTCTTTTTGGTTCACCATCTGATTTAAGAGAACAAAATAGCTACTTAAACAGGATGTAGATAACATCACCCCAAACACCCTTTGTAAACATTTTCCAAGGAGACAGTGATTAGCTGCTTCCTTTACAGGATATTTCTTGGTCAGCAGCGAGAGGCCAGACATCATGCTCTAGAAATATACTAAGTGTATTGTTTAAACATTTTAAAATTGTTTTCACAGTAAAATTGTTGCGGATACAACAGTCCCTTTGAAAGTATAACAGGATGAATGTTGGGCTCACAGAAGTGATGGGGTTTGGCTTTTTTAATATAATGATTACTTAAATTTTTCTAAAATTACATTGGTCCTTCAAGTTGGAAAGAATTGTAGATATGGTTTCAATGTGCTTTGTTTCTGGCAGAGCTGCTTCAAAATTTCTGAACTGAGTGGACAAAATTTAATTTTGCTGCTACAGTGTTCAAGGTCAGTGATAATAATTTTGCCCTTGTTATTTGCAGTGACAAAGTCAGTGAAAGGGATTGTGTGAACAAGTAGGAGTGACGGCTCCTGCTGACTGTGAGGTGAGAAGAAATAAGGAGTAGTCATAGGGGTTTCACAGCACGTGGGTGTGGTAAGTGGTGTTTCTTTGCCCTTTCTGACTTCATCTGCAGGGCAGGAACCTTTTCTAAGGGGAGTTCACCTTGGAATGCAAGGTTGTGCTGATTTGAACTAAGCACTGAATTGAATGCTGAAAATGGAATTGGACATAAGATGCCACACAGACAAGCCCCATTGTTCTCTGCTGAGGGACTCCCCTGTTCCATCACTTTAAAGGAAAAGTTCTTTGCTCTTCTCACCAGGTTTTGCTTGCCCCTCTTTGTTTCTCTGGTATGCTCATTATGTGAGTCAAATGGAGAAGAAAGGGAGAGGATAAGGAAGGAAGATATCTTCCCTCAAACCCGTTCCAGCAATTCACCGAGCCCGTGGTTCTGGAGGATCAGAAGGAAGCAGAACTGGGCTAAGAACATGTGGTTACAGGTAACAGTGGCTGCCAAGGGCTGGCTCTCTTCTGCTGCTATTGCTACAAGAACTAACAGTGAGCTGACCATTATTTAAATGGAAAAACTAATCTTAGTGTGGGCTGCAGATGGTACATTTACCAGCCATGTGTGTGCAGGAAGGGAAAGATTAAGCTTTTCAAGACTCCGTTTTTCCCTCATGTGTTCTCTTGTTCTCAGCAACTTTCTATACTTATGGCTAGACCTGGAGGCTCTTTCTTCCACCTGCCCAGGAGGAAGGGTGGTAGACTGAGTAATTTAATTGATGCCCTTTAAGTTGAAGAGAGGTAATATTTCATAATCTATTTGGAGCTACTTAGAAAAAATTCTGAGGATTTTTTCAAAGCTGTTTACAAAACTTGTTACCCATCACAGTACTTTGTTGAACTTCTGTGTGGTTCCTGAAGAATGTCATCAGGTTAGGGAAGTACACTGGTCAGTCTCTATAGGACTTACAGTTATAGTGAAAATACCTTGAAGAGGTGGGGGAGCAAAAGTGTGTTAACTCTTTTCTTGACACCATCAAACTTATAGGAAGGGAATGTAAAACCTGCTCATCAGTTTCGTAGATTTAACAGACACTTTGAAATAAATGCTGTTGGGAACAGGATCAGGAAAATTAATGCAAAATAAAGAAAATTTAAGTAAGCAGAGAGAAAATGGATATTGGTGGTCCATTGTGGCTACATGTGAAATGAATAGAGGGCAATGCCAATTACTTAGACCTAAAATGATGCAAATTTTTGTGAACTGCTCAGATCCAAGGATACCTCCTTACCTTTTCAGCTTTAAAGCAATGTGTATTGTTTCCTGTTTTAAAGGACAGCTCAGAATAGCAATATTGTAAAGTATTACTGTCACTTTTCTGAATTAGAAGCCCTATCCATTGTTGGCTTCAGTTTCAATCAGGGAGAGTAGCTGTAGCAGTACTGGACAAAATGTAATGGTGAATATATACCACTGTCAGTGTTCAGTAGCATATAAATAATTGAGTAATTTGAAGGTATTTAGACAGCAATTCAGCAAATTCAGTGTATTCACATCTAAATGCACTCTTACTGCAAAATGCCAAACAGGGAGCTGAAGATTTGCATGCTGAAAATTAATCTTGTTTAAGATACATCCCTATTTATTAAGAGCTCCTCTAGGGGCAATATTAAGGGGTCCTTGTAAAGCCCTAGCCCAAGCATCATTAGGTTCAGGAACTTAGTCTCTAATTATAGATGTCTCTGAATATCTACCTTGGAAAATAATGTACAATTGTCAAGATATGCCAAAAATTTTCGGTGCTTGTCACTCTACAAGAGGGTTAGGCAAAGTATTCAAAGCTTTTTGTAACCTAAGGTCTTTCAAAATTGTTTGTTTGCAGCTTTTTATTTTCCTCCTTCAATCATCTCTGAAAAAGGTGACAGTACCTTTCTCTATCCCAGCTGAAACCAGGACAAACGCTTCTGAAAGCTCCTTGAATCCTGTGGTATAAACATGAAGAGTGAAGTCTTATGACAACTTGAAAATAATGCAGTAGTGAAAGTTAGAGTTTCTGCTTCTGTCTGAAGAGTGATCGTTTGTGTGTGTTCTCTCTACCTATCTACCTGTCCTATTTTATCACTTCTTTGGCGTTTTGAAAGGAAGATCTGTTAATGTTTGCTCAGGATGACGCACAGGTTAAAAAAAGTGTGCTATTTCTTTGTCAAATACAAGTACATTTTAAAATTTGTATTTAAACTTAGTATTATCTTTAAAAGTTCAGAAAACAAAGAGAATTGAAAAACATTGTCAGTAAACTGTGTGACTAGTGAGTCAGAGTAACTGAACTAGTGTTCGTAATGCAGATTGGTTTATGCTGCCTTTAAGAGCATGCCACATATTATTATTCTCAGCATCAATTACAGAATATTATTTAAGACTGTAGACAAAAAAAAATTAATTTCTAGTTCCCTAGTAGAACAATGACAATAAAGAAATTGTGCTTAGATGGACATATCAGATCCTGTCAGTATTCAAATCACTATTTTAAATGGTGCAAAGTATTTGTATTCAGATAAGAAAGTTAAGTTCTTTTGTCTTTGTCTGTGGTTGTGACAATGAAAAAGAATTCAAACTTTTAATCAGAATAGGTGATAGTTCTTTTTTCTCCTTTTTGTGCCATTTATGTATAGATCAGAACACATTGTTTTGGTGTTTTTTAAAATTTTTGTTTACCTGTTGTGCAAATACCTCCTTTTCCTTTTTTATTTCTTTGTATCCTGTCTGTCTCTGGCTCTCACAAGACAAATTATTTTAAAAAGCAGTAATTGAAATCTTTTTACAGTTGGTTTATGGAATATGTTCGAAAAACAGCAAAACATTCCCAGTATACAAAGTCCTTGTGCGACCTTTTGAGTGATCAACACTATGCTTTTCTGTAAGCTTAATTATTTCAATAGTCTTCATACTTTGAAAAATTGCTTAAAGGAATCTTCTAACTTGAAGCTGTTTAACTTTGCTAAATCTTTGTCAGTTTATTTTATTGTCCATGGCCATATGGTGGTAATTTCTGATATTCTGACAATTTTAGTATAGTTAATCACACAGAACCTGGGGTAATTAAGGAACTACCAACATGGCCATTTTACTAAATAACTGTTCAGCAGGATTGCTGCCTTATTCCATAGAGTATTTTGTCTTTCAAAATCTTTAGATCCAAGTTAAAATTCTTAATATTCTGACATAGCTGCTTCCTCAATCTGGTGGCATCTAAGCTCTGTTTCTGGTCAGGCTAGTAAGCCCCCAACAATCAAAATCCATTGGCTATTTGTTCCTCTGGATATGTTGCTTGAATCTCCCCTTCCCAAGGAAGTGTTCTGGTAGTTGGCAGTGTTCATATTTGTTGTGTGCATTCCCTGTGCACATAAGCGGTTTTAGTTATTGAACAGGAGAATGAGAGCATCCTAGCCTATAGCCTGGCATTTGAGACATTGAGATAAGATTTGAATTTTTGCAAACAGTGGAAGGAGTTGAACTTAGGCATCTCATATAATGATATGATGAGTGTCAGAGCATTCTTTATGAGTGAAAGCATCTCTACTAGGGCTCCCAGTATATGAGCCCTTGAATTTAAATACATTACAAAACCTTGCCCTTTGAAGGGAATCTGTCTTCAGAACAAATTCCATAACCTCAAATTAAAGGAAATGTCTCCTTCCAATGAAGACCTCTTCTGCATCTCAAATGATGTTTTAGGATATAATCTATGAGAAAGAATGACCACTAATTTTGTTCATTTGCTCCCACCTCAGAATGCAGTCTGTGGTCAGTCTGAGTAACTTTAGGTTCTGGATTCTGTTCCATGACCAAGCACCTAAAGTGTCTTGTTACTGCTCATAACTGTTAGCCAACTCTGTGTTTCATGGTTAAGAAAAAGAAAGCTGTGGAAGAGCAAAATGCTGATTTTGATGTAAGAAGCTGGTGCAAATATCTCAACTAAGCCAGACTTCCTCTTTAAAATATTTCATCATAATCCAATAAACACATCTCAAGGATCCTGTTGACTTATGCTTCCATCTTTCCTTGATTACATCACTTTTTCACATTGCAATTGTATTGCTGCTGTTTGAAAGTACCAGCCTCTTAAAATGTGCAATCCCAGTGATTGCATAACTAGCTGTATTCATTACTATAGCAACAAGAATAAAAACGTTCCCTAGGCCATCCGATGTAAACGGTCTCTCACTGTTTTTATTCTCATGCTGAATGAACATGTATGACACAATGGAAATTGTGTGCTTTGGTTTGGTTGGAGGCTGCTCGCAGTGAGGCAAGCGGAACTGAATTTTACTGGAACCCTTGTTTTAAAAGGGGAAATAAAATTTCTGATCTTCTCCGGAGCACTCAAATGAAACATATGCACTGGCTCTCCAGCTTCCATCACTCCTGGCAGGGGATCTCACCAGCAGGACAAGGATCAAGTTCCAGCACGAGACACATGCTCAAACAGAATATTCTAATGTTGGAACTTCATTCATTGCCTTCCTTGAGCCCCGGTGAGGCCATGTCTATGCTGATATTTTTGATTAGCTCTTGCCTCATTATGGCATCTGAGATCACTAAGGTAAATATCCTCCATCATGAACATAGCTCCATCCCTATTTTCATCTGCTTCCTCTTTCTTCCTTTAAGTACAGCAGTAAAGCTCTCTGCTGCCACCAGTCCTACCCTCTGAAGGAAAATCTGGAAATCTGAGCATCCCTCCATGAGTAGTTATTCTAGGTAATTTCTTCCTTCAAGCCTCAGTTCATAATGCTGCATCGTTTTATGAGGTTTCATTTTGTTGTTGGGTTTCTAATTAATGAAATTTTTAATACGGAGGAAAACTTTAATACATAACTGAAGAAAGTGCATGGTTCTGTGAATATCAAAACTAAAGTAGTATGATTTTGGTCACATGAATTTTCCTGCTATCAGGCTGGCACCTACAACTGTACACCTATTTTCCCAACATTTGTATAACATTACCTTTGAGACCAAGATTTTGGAATTACATTATCTGTGAGACCAATACTTTGTGCTGTACCAATTTGCTACAGTTTGCCAGCAGGTTCAAAAATTACTACCAGGACATGTGTGCAGCCACACATACACACCCATGGTGATTGCACAAGTTTCATTTCCTTAGCAAACCAGACTGAAAAAAAGACACAAAGCAGAGAACTCAAAACAGTTTCTCCTAATCCAGCATAATATCCACATTCTAGCAAGTGAAAAAAACAGGGTATTTTGTTTCCCCTGTAAGCTGTATGTGTAAAAAGCAGCTTTGTTCCCTGCTTATTGGGCTTAAATGCAATAAATCCTCTGTTTGCAATTAGTCAGTTGTGTAATTTTGGTCAAATTCTCACTCCCTCATCTCATTTCCCTTTTTGCCTGTTTAGAAACAGTATGGTAAAGCAGGAACAAGCACTTTGTCCATGTCTTTACAGTACTTAGCATGCTGATGCCCAGGAAAGACTCCAAAAATTAATTCATATAGGAACATTCCTTTTGTTCATTTTTGTATAATTAACCAAAACAGGAATGATATTCAGTCACCAAAACACAAGAAAATAGAGCTGTTTACTTTCTGAAATATTTGTTAACTTTCTGAAATCTTCCCATAGATTAGAGGGGATTCGTTTATCAACTGGCCAAATTTAAGCTCGTACAACTTTTTTGGGATAATTTTAAAAGAAAAAAGCAATCAAGCTGCTTCTTATGAAGAACTAATCTAAATGACTAGTTTCTTCTGCTCTTAAGTACCCTTCCTACGGATTCTTTTCTTAAGCAATTTAACTATTTAGAATATGCCAGGATCCTAGGAAGGAAGGATTACTGTCTTTTTTTTTTTTTTTAATTGAGATTAAAAACTAGATTGAGAAATTCTGTCTGTTTTGATGTTACTGGTGTGCAAGTGCTGATAAGTGAAGTAAAATTTTTTAGTTTAAAAGGACTACACAAGCGTAGCTTACTCATTACCTTACTACAGACAGTTCAAGGGATGGGTTCTGTGATAAAGTAGTAAGGGTGCACCACACCCTGCACCCAGTTATAGCAGAAAAAGGGACAGGTTTTCATTCACACTGCTCCTCTGAGATGCTGTTAACCTCTGCTTTTCTTTCAGCACAGACTAAAACTATGGATTTGTGCCTTAGGTTTAACATCTATAAATAAGGGTTCAGAACTGTTAAAAAGCTGTTATGACCATAACTGTTGTAGTCTCATTTTGCATGAGAAATGTGTGCTGTGCTTTGGACTAATACAGCAGTGATCCCACAGAGCCTGTGCAAGTTATGAGAGACAGTCAGTGAAAGTTTATCTTAGTTTGGATTAGATGTCCATCATTCTCAGTTTATGTTCAACCAGAAACAAGTTTTATATTGACAGAGTCACCTTCTTCCTCCAATTACTTTAAGGTCTCTTTCTTCTGTACAGTGTTTGCAAAAGCAAATTTCTCTTTCATGCACTATTTTTAGGAATGTCCAATGTTCAAAAACTTCTGATAATTTTTCCTATCTGATTGATAACTAATCAAAAGGTGTTCCTGATTCATAATTGGAATTCAAGGAAAAAGCTTTGAAAATGAGATACAACTAGCATACACAGTGTCAATTAACATCCAATTACTAAACAGTTCTTCTAAGCTGGTATTAACTGATGCTGCATGCAAATTACACGGACCAGAGGAGCAATGAGTACAGTTAAGCTGAGGCTTAAGGCCTGGAATAATGAGAAACAAATATGTTATCTGTGCTAGGAATGTGAGAACTGTCATTCTAGAGTGCATCAATGCTCCTTCCTTTCAACCTTGAATCTTGAGTTTCACCATGTGTACTTGTAGACTTCATTGTAGGCTATTTTGTTGCTGCTCAGGAAAGAATCCCAAAGACTGGAGTCCAGACTTGTGATTAATACAACAGTACCACCACAAAACAGGAACTCCTCAGATCCCCTAAATGGAAAAAAAATCACTTTGGGTATTATTCTATTTCCACTTTTTTTTTTTTTTTAAGTGTCATGTGATCTTTGAAGCAGCACACAGTGCAAGTTTAGTGCACTAACTACAGAACAGTCTGTTCTTAGAAAATGGATAATGCTTCACCAAAGAACTGAAATATCCAGAAACTGGTGTCAGGAAAGGCATATAAAATACCCAAGAGAGATGTTTTCTGTCAGTTAGATGCATGATACTTGTACGCACAAATCTGTACATGAAGCAGAGAAGACTCTTCTTTGGGTCTTGGGCAGCATAAGAGAGATAAGATGTATGTTTTTAGGACAAATCCTTACATCTGAGATAACTGAAGTTGATGTGAAAAAAGCTTCAGATGATAAATATGGGAAATAACCTGAAAACACAGAAAATATTATTTAACATTCTTATGGACCCCCCCCCCAGATATTTATCCTTTCTTATCAGCAAATTTATGAAAAAATTTAATTTACCAAACTTTGCACATTTATAAAATCTAGCTCATATCTTACTGATTCTGCCATTTGTTAAACATTCATCATTACACTTACATCATATCTAAAAATGACTCATGCACTTGTATGTAGAATTTCAATAACATCCTGGTTGCTAGGCTACATGTGATCACTCTGACATATAAAGTACCTCTTAGAAATGGATTTTTAAAGTATATAATGATCAAATTTGTAGAATTTGTTTATTCAAGAAGTATTTCTGCCAGTAATTAGGCAAAAGAGCATGATATTTTATGCCTTTAAATAAATATTTAGTTGTATTGCACACAATGTCTAACAGACACATATGACTTTTTTTTTTCCATTTCAGTAAACAACTTTTTATTTCTGCCATACGCATGTGAAAGAGTAGTTTCTTGGGTGATTTTTCCTTGGCTTGTTTTTTCCCCCACTGTCCATGCCTATCAACATTATTACTTGTCTCTAACTGTTTTTTTATCTTTGCTTCAAGCTCCTCCTAGCTTTTTCTGGGGACCAGTCAAAGAAATCACCTCAAATATGTATAGGGATTTTGATACATGCTTCTATGTCCTCATCATAGAAGTACAGGCTTGTTTATGCACATGGCACTGAGTTTGTCCCTGCATTAACTGCTTCCTGGCAGAGACTGGGGAGATTTCCTGGTGGTGCCACTCCTCCATTAGTCCAACCTTCTCCAGAATTTTTGCTCAGGACAACATCTGAGCTTTGGAATCAGAGCTATCTCTGCCACACTAGTATTTCATTTTAATTTGTATCTGGAAAAACCTGTGGTAAAATAACACTAAACCTGCAAAGTTATGGGGTTGGTATATGAGAGCATCAGAGCTCATACTTTCTGTAAAACCAGAGGTTGATTAAATGAATTATCTTTTTCAGTTCTGTTGCAAAATCAAAACAATCGGAAAGTACATTCCTTCTGTGTCAATCCAAAATACTTTTTTTTTCTTCTAGCCAAACATTTTTCTTAGTACAGATTCACAAAAAATACTTAATTGTGATTTTATTCATTTATTCTATGTAGCACTGGAAACATTTGGTCTTATTTTTTTTTTATTTAGTTCAGGCTTGATTTTCCAAAATGAAACTTCAAAAAATATTTCATCTTTTATGAAACAAAATATTTTGCCCAAAGATTAGCAAGAAAGGAGATTTTCATTTTTCTGCCTCTTAGCATTTTCAGATTAAACTATTGTTAATACAGTAGAAAAATATATATTTTTATTGATTTAAAAAATCTCGTTAGATTTATATAAATGCTTATTTTGGTCTGTAGGTAAACATGCATCAATAGACAGTGTGTACTTAAATAAGAACATTTTATTTCTGCTGGACTCCTGCCTGATGTACCTTCAGTGCACATGATAATCAGTGCTCACTAATTATTGAGAGGACAATATTGTGAGAGGGAAAAGTGGCATTGAAAGGGAAAGTGCTGATATGTGGCGTTATTACTGGAGCTCTTAGGGGGTCAGTCTTCAAACAGTAATTGTTTTGTTATTTCATTAAACAGCTGAGTTGGGAGACAGGAGTGTGATAAGGGAGTTTGCTGACAGCAGAACGTGTCTCTCACTAACACAGAAGGTGGCTGCAATGTCCAGGAAGACCTGCATGACTGTAAGAAATGGAATCATAAACAAGGGACAACAATTAATTAGTATCAAACACGAGTATTCTCTGGGACTAATACTGAGAGTTTCTGTGAATTTGTGAGCTTACTGCTGGGAAGCAGCTGTGGTGGGGACACAGCGGCTGAGTCCCTGGTGTGACATGGCTGTAGGAGGGAGTGTACCAGGTGACACTGGCTACAGCAGTGCTGGAAAGCAGTTGTGCTATTTGATGGGCAGGGGCTATCTCTTCTGCAATAGCTCTGGGCATCCAACCTCCAGAAAGGTGATTTCAGAGTGAAACAAATGTTATGGAAGGAGGTGTGCCATTTTTCTGCTCTAGTCCAACCTGTCATAAAATCCTTGTTCATTTAGCTGAATATATGACATTTCATTCTGAAAAAAAAAAAGCCCAAAAAAACCATTAGCAGGAGAACAGAAATTTTCCATGATGCAGACTAAGCATTAGAAGTTTCTGGCAAAATGGTCAGTAGAATCTAGAGATGAATGTGATACAGCTTTTCCTACTGTGGGCAACCAATTCAGTAATCCTTAAAATCAATTTGGAACATTTAGGAAAATTATTAGATTATGTGGTAGCCTGCAATTGCATCTTAGCTTTAGCAACCTATAGCATAAATTGGGTCTGATATTTGTATGGTTCTATAAGGATTCCCGTTTCCTGCAGTATATTGCTCAATTACTTATTTAAAGTTTATTGCAGTCTGCACTGAATAGAAGAATTAACTTCCATTTTACAATTTCTACTGTTATTAATTACATTTAGTAGAAATTGAAAGAAAACCTCTTCATGTTGTGTTAAAGAAAACCAAAGTGTAAGAATAAAATGCAGAGAGTTACATCAAATCATGTTGCATGTCCCATGTAAGATATCTATAATCTTGTTTTCCAAATATTTAGAAATGTATATTAAAATCATACTTATCATTAACTTCTGCTGAGGAATCTCAGCTCTGCTACAAGTCAGATCATAGGTACCTTATTTTTTTCTGTCTTGAATGATACTTAGATTGCAGAACTGTATGGAATAAGCAATTTAATATAAAATCCTCCAATATGTTCTATAACACCAATTCAAGCTGTAGCAAAAGACCATATTTCTTTTCACCCAATTTGTCACTATCAAATAGAGATTTTTTTTAAAGCAATGCTTTGTCTCAAGGTGACTGCTAAGGGTTGAAACTGAAATTATGCTGAGATACAAGCTGTGCAAAAGACTTAACTAGGTTGAATTAGTGTAATTTGATTGCTGCTCTGATCAGGCACTGTAATTGTCTGCCTGAGCCTCGTTAGAGGATAAGCCCCCACAGACTCTATTTCCACTCTATAGGGCTTCAGTGGTAATGCCTGAGGCACTGCTGTCTTTGCCACGCCTGGACAGCCATTACTGCAGTGCTGTGTTCCACGTCCCCTGCCTCATGCCTGACTGTGGGACTGCACTGGGATCGATGTCAGACAACTGATATGCCTTGTTTGTGCATGTTTCTTTCTTTTTAACATAAATCATTCAAGCCCTCCAGTTCACAGAACGACTCACATTGATGCTCTGGCTTAACCTAGAAGAGGGGCCATGCACCACCACTTGAGTCCAGGAATGATCAACCTGCGTAATTCCTCATAGGGCAATGACTCACAGAGCACATCTGTGTTGGATGCTAGGTGTCTGACCACTGCCTGGGGAGACAAAAGAGTTTAACTGTGAAGTGCAGTTTGGTAAAAGTGGCTGTAATCATTACATAATCACCAGATGAAACAAGTTTTAATAAGGGCAAGAAAATCCACACCATCACCTTGGAAAATGTAACAATATCTGACAAGACTGATTATAATTTGATCCTATTATTTATTCTTTTCAGTCTACACAGGTCTAGAACATAGATCACATGATGTATTTTTGCTCGATTTTACTCTCAAAGGTGGTTCTATCTTAGTAGCTGAAATTTACAGAAATACCCAGCTAGTAGCAAACAGTAGCATGAAGAATTTCAGCCCAACTATTTGCAGTTTGCTAGTTAAAAACAAGAAAAAAATAATTTCTTAGTATGGAAATCACAAGGATTAAGAACACTTACAAAATGCTGACCCTATAAGCACTTATCATCCTTAAAAAAAAAAAAAAAGGCAGGAATATTGTTTTTAAGCTGTGGTTTTACCCTGTCCTTACATGCTCTGCTCTGATTTTGACACTGCTTGTATGAGTGCTTCTAAAAACTGTGACCCGGTAGGTGCCTTCAAAAGGGGCTTCTGAGAAATCTTTGTGCCTGACAGGTTGTGATTTTGTAAAATCTGACAAAATGAGAGCATTAACCTCATTACCAAATACCAGCTTCTTCTTCAACTTTCTTTCTCAGTCATGTGCAAGTCGTTTCTGTTTAGTCAGAATTCCTGAACTGTCAAACCTGAACTTTTCTCACACTAAGGTGCTGCAGGTTGCACATGTGCATTTGAGAAGTTTTCTTTCAGATGTTCATTGAAGTCTTGGGTTTGAGCCAGAATTCATATGTTCATGCATTTCATGTTATATTACTCTACCAAACTCACCTGCCATATGCTTTAACCAAAAGGGTCATTTTTTGATACCATTTCTTTTGAAGAGAAGGTTGAAATTGGCTATTTTAGTGAATGAACTAATTAGAGTAAAAGCACATCTTTCTTTTTTATATGCTTCTTTTAGGTATGAAATTTTACATTCTTCAATAGATAGATTCTACCTTCATGTTTGTATGGCATGTAAGACCCAACAAATCAGACTAGATATCTTTAAAATAAATTCTACAATTGAGAGTTTAACTCATGGAACAAATTAGTTGAGGGAGAGAAAGGAGTAAATTTCTGTGTAGAGAAGACAAAACTGCATGTTATTGAAAAAGCTGCCAAGATTTACTCACCTAATACAAAATTTATCCTATTAGAAATACTGATTTGGTTTCACTTCTTGCTCTTCCATGCTCTCACTCTCCTCTCAAAGTAATAATTTATTTGCTGTCTTTTAAGAATTTAGCTCTGTACTTTGTAATCTTCATGTGTCACTGATTACTTTAAACTTAGCCACCTAAGAATACAAATAACACTTATAATTTTAAAAATCAGTGTAGAAATTAGCCTTAAATTCTAGCCTACTGATGACTAATCATCTGCATTCTGATTACCACACCTCTGTACGCATGAGCATTCAGATGAAAGACCAGGTTTGTGGACCATAACCAATTAGATACATCTTTTGCTGAGTGCATGAGATAATGCACATGCCTAAATATTATTTTCTTACAGGCTGTCAAAAACTAAGATGAGAACAGACTAGGTTATGTATTCTCCTATTTATACCTACTTTAGACTAGGTTATGTATTCTCCTATTTATACCTACTTTTACCCTCAAGAGAAAAATTGAATGTATATGTATGTAACAGAAAAAAAGCCCTTTTATTGAGACCTAAGTTGCCCTGCATTCAATATTTAATAACATATTCAAGAGACAATTTCCACTATAGAAAGAAGCAATTTTCAGAGATTACTACAGATAAGTACATAAAGTTTTAGATGTTATTAGCAGTGTTTCTGAAATTTGTAATTATTGATTAAGGAAGAATCTATGTCATTCAGCATTGACCCAAAGCAAAATACATATCCTTAGGCTCTAAGGAGATCTTAAATGGATGTTCCTTTTACAGCCTGAGTATGTGTTGGATCTAAAATGAAAAGAGAAAAAAAGAAGTTCTGTAAAGAAATATCAAAGGCCACTAGAGAAAGAGCTTTTAAAAAGAAGACAGTAGCATATGGAAAATAATTAGGCACTGCTATATAGAGAAGAATAATTTTGAAAGTAATAGAAAGCTTAAAAATGGGTAAAACTTGCCTGTGAGGTGTCTTTTCCTAGTTAGAGCTATTTTTAAAAGGTTTACCAAAGTAAAACCTCTAAATATTATTTTCAATGGAAAATAACATTTATTATTCATATATTGCATATATAGTTAATGTCTGGTTATTGTTGGCTGAAAAAATACATACAGATAAAAATAGTTCAGTGGATCAACCATTTTAGTACATTTCAATAAAGCCACCAGAAACTCTTGTGGCTCTGAAAATAAGAGAACATTTTAATTAAATGGAAACATTGGTTGGCAAAAGAATGGCACTTAGTTGTATCTCTTTAATGAATTCTTTTTACATTTAATAACTTAATCCATTGACCACTGAGACTGATGATTTTTTAAAGTAGTGGTTAAACAGTGTTCCTCTCTATTTAACCTTGTTAAATAGACATCCTTGTATTTCTCCTTGATGCTAAAAATGGCTTCCCTGACAACATACCATTTAGGTAATTTTTAGGTATTGAAAGTTTAAAGTGGCCTGAAATGCACAGTGTCATTCTGAACCTGAATCCAAATTGTTACAAATTGCTATCTGAAATCTGGATTCATTTTGTGATGCACATCCTTCCTTTTCAAAATGCCTTCTCTAGTAAGTGATCAGGAGCACAACTTCATCCAGTCATCCAGCATTTCAGCATAGTAAGGGCACAAAGAGCAGGGCACATATAAAATTAAAGGGCCCATTAGGCTCTTCCTTCCTGTAGGCTCTTTGGAAAATTCAGTTACGAGAAGTATCAAATCAGGCATATGGTTTGTATATAGCATACCACAGTTTGTTTGGTTTTGGTCTAGTTCCTAATCTCCTATACCATCAGCTTAACGTTGTTACAAGTAGGCTAATGTATAGCTATAATTAATTGCATTAGTCATTGAGGAATAAATTCAAATACTAAACTTGGGAAGTGTGTAATCCAGACTTGGTATGATTCTCAATCCGGACATTATTAACTCAAATGGTAATAGATACAATATATTAACTGCTAGAAAAAAAAAAAAGTTATTAAAATTGAGGCAGCATTTTGAAGGTATTTCCAGACATTACCACATTTTAATTTTGTACCATTTTTCATTATGAGCATTTGAGAGTATTTGAATCTGTAAACAAATACTAATTAAGTATGCCAAAACATACAGAAATACAAACATAAAGAGTAATTTCCTAGTTGATTTTCTCAGTTCTGATTTTTGTTTTGAATTGCTGTTTTAAGGCTGCTCAGAATATTTGCCAAGGGACCAACAACTCATATTTTACTGAAGGAAACAAGTTATTTACAAAAATAACTAGAATGTAGGTCATACTGGAGACCGTACATACCTCATTGATTGATTAGAATTGATATTTTACAAGTACCTGGCCTACACAAAGGAAAGAATCTCATTTGTTTTTTAAAAATTTGCATGTTTTTTGTCCAGATGATATGTGACTGGTGAGATGAAAGACTGCTTTGTTCTTCACAAGACTTGTCCAAGTCACTGAATAGAATGAATATGATGACCTTTTGGTAGATCATTCTTCATCTCACCTTCACCTTGATCAGAAAGCATGGAACAAGTTTGGACAATCGACATGGGAACCAGAACCTGCAACTGTGTTGGCCACACCACATTGAGCAAACCCAGCAAAATCTTGTTTGACTTGGAAGCAAACACTAGGAACCAGAGAGAAAGGTATATAATAGAAATCAGAGAGAAAGGTATGTCAGTACCAGCGGCCACAACATCAAAAGGAATGAGGTTAGGAATGAGTTGAACTCCACCCAGGACTAAGAGACACTTGTTGCTTTTTGTTGGATGCTTTTTTCTCTTTGAAAACAGGTTTGGGTTGGTTTGTTGGTTTTTTTTTGGTTTGGTCTTTTTTTTTTTTTCTTTTTTTTTTTTTTTTGGGGGGGGGGGATGACCAACTGTGTGAATTATGAACATTTTTCATTTATATTTCAAGAGACATTTCTGTCTGTATTGTCTTATGCCAAGTTTATGGTACATCTCCCTGGAACAATATGCCAGTGCTATGTTTTCAAAACCTGGCTAATTGAAAACTTCCTAAGCATTTGCACAGGAGTGACACACACCCAGCAGAAGAATCCCTTGGCTAGAACAGGGATTGCACTGTGTTGACACAAATTGATTCACTTCCAACTGAAAAAACAGGTAAATTCTTCATATTGGTTAAGAGTTTGCAGAACAAGAACTCTCATATTGTAAATTTCTCAGACATTGCCTGAAATGATCACATTTCTGAGAGTGGGCACTTATACTTTGACAACACGGGGTGGCATTGTACAATATGGGACATTATAAAGTAATAGAATATGTACACAGATTTTTACAAATTTATCATCTGCTGCCCTTCCAGCCCTCAGGTTGTAAAAATACTGTGAGGAACTCACAGCTAGCTTAGGTACACATACATGTGCATCAGTTTTGAGTATACAGACAGACCTGATGACTTTATGTTTCCCCTCAAAGGAAGTGTTCATATCTTTGTATATAATTAGTTCCACTATGAAGAAGACCTTAGAAGAGAAAGATTTGGTTCTCTTGTGGTTCATTGGGAGGATGGGGTTGGTGGTGAGGTAGAAGAGAGGGTTTTGCACTTAGTCATAAGCGGTGCTGGGAGCAAGTAAAACCATTAGTATTGACTGGCTCTTCTGTGTGGGATTCCATTACCAGCACAGAAGGAGATACTCACAAACAGAGAGGTTTCAGAGAAATGTCACAAGGTGGAAATTCCATTCCTTTCCAAGCTCTGAACCTAGGAGCTCAGTTCCATTAGGGAACAAGAAAGAAGAATAATAAATTTCCATGCAGAGAAACACCCCCTGTGCATTGAATAACACAATTAGACAGAGATGTGAACTACATTTCTGATGATGAGTGAAATTTGTTTTCCTGACAGTTATGTGATATTTTATAATGTCTGTCAAGAACTTTGGCATTAAATTCTACTGAAGAGGCACATAGGCAATTTCAGTACAAACATTTATATTTGAGGAAATTAATTGTTTTTTAAGGAAATTAATTGAGTTATTATCTAGATAATCTGAAAAACAAGCTAGAAATAACATCACTTTCCTGTCTTTTATTTTTATCTCTGTGGTTTTGCCTCATGTAATTTTAATACTTGTTTCTCCTCTTGTTGTATAAAGTACTGCATAACTGGAAGGACCCACTTGACTAAAGTGTATCTGACAAGTCTTGATATATCTGATTTTTCAGCAAGTAATACACAGCAAAACAAAGAAAACCTTCTCTGTCTTACATTTTCAGTGGTAGTTACCTAAAAATAGAGACAAGCAGCTATGCAAGTTGCAAACTGGTTTTAATAGGATGCTATTTCTTAGCACACTACAAAGCCAGAAGGATTTTAATGGGGTTTAGGCTCATAATCAATAAAAATAAAGAAATAGAGCGAGTAATGATAATAATGGATGAGAAATGTTTTCATATACACAGACAGGAGTTTTGAAAATCTTTAAGTGAGTGAAATCAGAGCATTTAAAACTTTAAATCTACAGCTGGACTTTGTTTTTAAAAGTAGCAGTCACTGTGGTTATTGCAACTTTGCCTGCACTTGATTGGAAAATCCAGGTTTCTGGGGTGCTTGTTAGTGGCTACACCAGTTATTCTTGGTTCTGCCTATTGCTATGCATCATGTTCCACATATTTTGAGATTATCAGTCAAAATGGCATTTAAATTCAAACATCTCCTAAAACATTATGGCCCTTCTTTTAAATATTAAATACTATTCCAGCCAAGTTAATTGAATCCATTTAACTTAAGGGCACAGGTCTCAGTAGCAGAAGTTAAACTGTAACAGTCTGACCATGCTGACACCTGAGCCTGCAAGAAATGTGTCCTTGTGGCCAAGAAGGCCAATGGGATGCTGAGCTTGCATTGGGAAGAGCATGGCCAGCAGGTGGAGGGAGGGGATCCTGCCCCTCTGCTCAGCCCTGGTGAGCCTCACCGGGAGTGCTGTGTCCAGTTCTGGGCTCCTCAGGACAGGAGAGACAGGGAGCTCCTGGAGCAGGTCCAGTGAAGGGCAACAAAGAGGATGAGGGGACTGGAACAGGTCACTTATGAGGAAAGGCTGAGGGAGTTGGGCCTGTTTATCCTGGAGAAGAATGAGAGAGGATGGTATAAATATATACAAGTACCTGAAGGGTGAATGTCAAGAGGATGGAGCCAGGCTCTTCTGGATGCTGTCAAGTGACAGGACAAGAGGCACAGAAGTTCCACCTGAACATGAGGAATTACTTCTTTACTATGCAGGTGACTGAGTGCTTGAACAGACTGCCAGGAGAGTTGTGGTCTCCCTCGCTGGAGATATTCAACACCTACCTGGATACAATCCTGAATAACAGGAACAGTCCTGAATAAGGGACCCTGCTTGAGCAGGAGGTTGGAGTAGATGATCTCCAGTGGTCCCCTCCAGCCTCAACTATTCTGTGATTATATAATTCTGTGAAAGCTGCTGGGGGGGATCATTTCCAGCACCCGAAGCCCTGTGAATCCTGTTCTTCTCTCCTGTGTGCACCTTGTCCTTGCACCCCATCCCTTGGCTGCCACGTAAAGCCAACAGAGCTACCCTGTCCCATGCAGAAGCCATGTCCCTCCAGCATGGGACTGTATGTCAGAGGTGCAGGAAATACAGATGGGTGGAAAGCCAGGACCAGCAAGCCATGGAGATAACTCTGCTTGGCTTCCTGTGCTCCAACCCTTCACACACAGACAGGTTTCAAGCACATCATGGAAGGAGAGGGAGGCAACTTGGTAACACAACTGCCTTACAGCCCTGGCATGATGCAAAATTCCTGGGGATTGGATTTGGAGTCCTTTTGTGTGGACAGTTAAAAGGTCTGGGTTTAAGGACATTCTATCATATGTCCCACAGGCCTAGAAGCACTGAACACAGTATTGCCTACATACTTTTAGAAACTAACATAACAAAGTCATTTTCTGAGCATGTACTTTTAAGGTTTTAAAGTCTAAAATATTTTCATTAATTAATTTTAATATGGGAAGATTTGAGCTTAAATTGGACATTAAATACACTGAAAAAATATATTGCAGAAATTAGTAGACAACTAGGAGTCACCATCAACGGAAAATTTAAAAAAAAATCAATTAATTTTAATATGGGAAGATTTGAGCTTAAATTGGACATTAAATACACTGAAAATATTGCAGAAATGAGTAGAAAACTAGGAGTCACCATCAATGAAAAATTTAAAAAAAAATCAATTCATCTATTTTAGTTTAAGAAAAACCCAACCACACAAAACCAATCTGTTAAGGACCACAAGTTACCTGTTGCTTTTTTCATGTTGTTCTTTTAATAGTCAGTCATATAACAGACATTAACCTGGCATCATGGGTTTGAATCTCAGTAACTGACTTGAAGAGAGTGGGAAGGATTTTATTTTTTTAAAAAAAAACCAACAGGTGGAAAGTGACTTGGTAAAGATGACAGCTGACTAAAAAAAAAAAAAACAGAAGAAGCAGCTGCCTACTCTTTACCCAAATGCCTAGTCTTTGGAGCAGCTGAAACTGAACAGTTTGACAGTAAAGGATGCAGCTTGTTTTCCTTCATGCCCTGTCACCTCACCCAGCAGTATTAGCAGCATACATCAACCAGACTGTCTTCAACAAAGAACCTGCTAAACTTCTACAAGTTGTTCAGCATCAGATCCGCTGCAATGCACTAACTGCTGAAAGGGCCTCTCCAGACGTGCCTTTTGTGCCTTTTGTTTTGCAATTAGTGTATGGTTGCTCAAGCAGGAAGTCAGCTTCAGGGGTGGTGGTTTTTCTGCAGCTAAGATAATCAACATAGGAATTGTCTGATCTTCACAGGTTGTTAAACAGACATTTTTGTGCAGTCGATGGATAGACTTAAGTATGTCTGACACTACATGAAAATGCCTCATAAAGCTATAAATAAATGAATGGAGAAACTACTAATGATAAATTCTTCACAATTCCAACACTGCTGAGTTTTTTTGAATCTGTCTGTTTTAATTCTGTCTTGAGTATTTGTATATTTATCAATGATTGAAACTAAACATAAGAAATAGTATGCTTATGCAGTAATATGCTAACAACTTTGCTTTCTCTTGTCCTGGTTTCAGCTGGGGCAGAGCTCATTTTCTTCTCAGTAGCTGATGCAGTGCTGTGTTTTGGATTCCGTAGGAGAATAATGTGAATGAAACAGATATTTTGGTTGTTGCTAAGTTGTACTTACCCTAAGCCAAGGACTTCCCACTCTGCTCTATACTGGTGCAGCCTCACCTTGAGTCCTACCTGCAGATTTCGTTACTGTAATATAAGAAAGACATTAAGCTATTAGAATCCAGAGGAGGTCAACAAAGATGGTGCAGGGCCTTAAAGGACAACCATATGGCTCAGGTCACCTGGCTTGTTCAGCCTGGAGAGGATTCCTGAGAGGGGTCCTCACTGCAGTCTGCAACTTCCTCATGAGAGGAAGAGGAGGAGCAGGCACTGATCTCTTCTCTATGGTGACAGTGACAGGAGCCGAGGGAATGGCCTGAAGTTGTGTCAAGGGAAGTTTATGTTGGATATTAGGGAAACTTTTCCCCACAGGGTGGCTGGTCGCTGGAACAGGTTCCCCCAGGAAGTGGTCACAGCACTGAGCCTGACAGAGTTCAAGCAACTTTTGAACAATGCTCTCAGGCACATGGAGTGACTCCTGGGGATGCTGCTGTGCAGGGACAGCAGCTGGACTTGTGGGTCCCCTCCAACGCAGCATATTCTGTGATTCTGGACTTTTCAGTGTCTCATCCTCCCAGGGAGGAGGCACACGAAAGCTGAGAGGGAGCATAGCTGGGACAGCTGCCCCAAGAGATATTCTATAATGTAAAAAGCTATGCCCAATATATACACTGGAGGGAGTTACCTGGAAGGGAGCCAGGTGTGGTTCAGAAATGGGCTGGGCATTGATCAACACATGGTGAGAGATTGTGTTGTTTGCACTTGTCTTTCTTGTGTTTTATCTCCCTCTCTCCCTTTCATTTATTACTACTACTACTATTATTGTTATTATTACTATTATTATTATTATATTATTATTATTCCTTTTTTTCGATTAATAAATTGTTCTTATCTCAACCCCTGCATTCTATTCTCTTTTCTTTCCCGATTCTCCTCCCCATCCCATCAGCTGGGGGAAAGGGAAGTGAGGGAGTGGCTGTATGGTGCTTTGTTGCCAACTGGGGCTAAACCATGAACATGAACAGGGGAAGTTTTGCTTCACTGAGGATTACACAATGTAGGTTATTTAAATAAGTATCTGACTGGTAAAAGAAAAATTCCTACAGCAGTTCTACAGCTGTGACACTGGAGCTGGTGGATGCCAGCCTTCCATTCCTGACAAAATTTTTTCCAAGAGCATTTGTAATTCATAGCCTGTTTCTGTTGGAAATGTCTCACTCTCCTTTTCTCTACTTCCTTCTGCCAAAAACAAATACCACAATATGAAAAGTGCAGTATTTAGTTATTCTGTTGTATTCCTTTTCTATAATTTTGTATTTATTTTTGAAGAAAATAGGGATTATAACCATTTACTTGATAGAATACAGGACTCACAAGATACTGTGGCAACTTAAGAGTAAATTAAAATTAGATGTAGCGTGGGAAGCTAGGATGACATGTAGTGTTTTCACCTTGACAGCCTTTCACTGGAGGTGGCACAGCAAAAGATCTTGACACATCTTGACATCAGCATGAATGCCTTCAAGTAGAAGGCAGGTAATTGTTTTCAATGCAGTAAGAATCTAAACTGATCAGTAGTCATGAGACCAAAAAAAAAAAAAAGAAAGAAGTTGCTGTATTTCCTAGATGAGTGCTGAACTTATGTATATTTTTAGAGGGAAAGTAAGTAGCTAAAAATAAAAAAAAAATTAAAATAACATGTATAAAAATACGTAAGTAGCTAAAAAAAAAAAAAAATTAAAATAACTTGTATAAAAATAGCTATATATATAATTAGAACTGCTTTTCCTAGTAGAGTAATGAGTGGGAAAAGTCCAGCACATGACAATTTGAAAATTTTAAATATTTGGAAGTGTCATGATAAAAACAGTGCAAAATTCCAGAGATTACAAAGAATGGAAGAAATTTAAGTATACAACAGTAGGTTCTATTTGCATTTTTCATTAGCTGTCTCATTAAGCTTTTCTGTTCTTTTTTCTTCTGAGTTGTTGCCTTATTTTTCAGTTTTCTGAAATAATTGAAAGTAATGGATGAGCAGACAAGTCTAATATTTAAAAAAAAATAGTTTTCATACATGAAATTTCAAGTTTATTTTGGGGGGATTGCTGACTATGGTGCATTAACATTTTTGGTTATCTTTTATCAAAGATGAAGAGAGAGATAATACAGTTAAAAAAACCATAATGTAATATTTAGGTAATAAAGCCAGAAGAACATATGATGAGATTAAATTAAGAAAAGATTAACTACTGAACAGCACTTAGCTGGGAAGTGCAGACAGTTTCCAAAGGCTCACACAGTGAAGCCACATACATGTGTGTCAGCACGGGAGGCTGCAGAGCCATGGGTCCCCTGGTGACAGAACCTGTGCCCCGAGCCTGGGACACAAGTGCCCACACCAGACATACCTGCACTGCAGAGATCCCGTTCACACAGTCCCACACAGAAAGCTGGCCTGAGCTTCCCTGCACTCAAAACATGCCGAGCTGTAAAACAGATAGAGATCCACCCACAAATAATAGAAAGGTATCTATATGTGTAAGAGCTTTCAGAATTGTGACTCTGTAAGTAACATAATTGTTTCAAAACTACATTTACATACATCCCTTATGACAGTGAGATGTCAGTACTTTTGGTAAAAGTAACTGTAATGAAAATATGAGAAATAAATGTGACCATGCTACTGCCAGCTACAGTAATACTGCATGTTTGTGTATAGTTTTCCCTAAAAGTCTGTTAGTAGACTAATTCAGATCCAAAAATGGGTGGTAAAGAATTTATATTGTGGTCTCTTAAACAGTTGCCACTGTCTAAACTGACATCTGGTTTTACCCCATAATTACTAACAACACCTACCAGTGAAAATGTGTGTGGGCTGAATAGTTTGTGTGAGTGTATTTGAAGACATGCTCTCTTTGCTGATTCGGACTCCATAGCCATCAGAGGTCTTTGTATTTATTATAAAGGTAACAGCATACATATATTACTCAATATAGGAGTAATGTATGTCTAAGTCACATGGTACCACTTCTTCTACTCAGTTAAGAGTTACTGATGCTTTAGGAAAAAAGAGGTTGTGTAGGTCAGTATGTGGTTAATGGGACTGAATTCCAAGAGATCTGGATTCTATATTTAGCTTAGCAATTGATTGTCCTAGACAAGCCATATCATTGGCCTATGCCTCTTCTACCTAATAATACCCCCACTGTCTTGCTTGCTCCAATTCCAAGCTTTTCTTAATAGATCCTATTTCTTATGGGATTTACTTAGCAACTATCATAGGCAGGCTAAAATGCTAAGTCCAGCAGGCACTTTTGTAATATAAATGTGTTAAAAAACAGGGGAGGGAGAAAAAAAGACGTAACAAAAATAACAATGAAAATTCCTTCTCCTATGCAATTATCTTTTCTACTGTAGGAAAGAAAAACAAGTGAATTTATATCAAGAAATTAGATGAAAGCAACTCCAAAGATGGGCACTGGGGTATCATAACAACCCCACAATGAAAAATTGTGTAATTGATGAGTATAGTATGACTGGGGGGAAAATGAAGAAAGGAAACTGTGTGTATGCTCTTCAAGGTAAATTAGCTCAAAACCACACACCAGGTTGCCATTGGTAGGCCAAGGAATATACTTAGACATGCACAGAAAAGCCCTCCAGTGACACGTATCTCACTGTACAGTCTGTGAAACTTAACAATGTTATCTACTGATTTTATTTCTTCAAATACTCTCCCTGTTGGAATATTTAAACAGCTTATTTCTGCTTCACTGCACACATGAAAATCCCATTGCATAAGAGAAACAGAGAATGAAGTTAAAGAAAGGGAATCTGTGGCTTCTGTTTTTTGCTGTTTTCCAGTAAAGTTCTCTTCTTAATTGGCAGAAAAAATGTAGCTACTGCTTGTTTTGCCTAACCCAGCTCTAGCCCTAGATAAAGCAGCACAACCATCAAGCCTGCACTAATTCCTAAAACCATACACATTCCATTGCAAAATGATCTAGGGATCATTCTACCTAGCTATGCTTTACATTTGTAATTTGTTAAAATTCTAAGGCTATTGACAGTACTTTGATACTACTGATGTGTAGTCATGAACAATACTCTTGTAACATTTAAATCCTTTAGCACTCTTCAAACATTCAAAAAAACCAAAGGACATTAATTGTGTAGGCATTGCTTTAAGCTTAAAAACCTTTTTATGCAAGAAATTAAGTCTTCATCGAGAAAATAACTGTTGAAATCTTAATACCTCTCAATGACAGCCACATTTGAAGAGCAATTTTATAGCATAATGATCCTTGTTGCATAATTTGGACAGACTTTTGTTCTCATTTTAATTTCCCATACACAGCTTGCTTTACCATCTCTCCTTCCCACACCGATTAAAAGGGAGAGATCAAAAGTCAGAAGAGAAAAAACATCAAGTTTGGGCCTGGAGTTAAACTTCCAATGGCTTCAGCACAGCTCCTATTCAGACATGCTGTGGTGCATCTGCCTAAAGCGTTGGGTGCTTCATAGAAGACTTGGGCAGCTGCATTCCACCTGAGATCCCACTGCAGACACAAATCCAACAGAGCAGCTTTAAACCCCCACTCACCTTCCAACCAGGACTGGAATATCTAAACTTCCCATTCTTTGATTTTTCTGTCCTTGAGGCATCTAAAATATTAACCTAGCCAAATGATATGCCAGAAGAAGAGGCATTTTTCTTTCTATCTCATATTGAAGGTTGTCTGAAACTAGGAAAGAAACTAGAAAGACTAGAAATTAGTTCCTTATTCTAAACCTTGCTCCACTAATGATCTGATAAGTTACTTCTGAAAGTAAGTCTATAGGATTGGGTAAACTATAAAATGGAATTTCAGGTTCTTGCTTTATTATCAGCTGGAGGAGAGGTTTAAATCCATCTTTTATACAATTTCATAACAGTTACAGACTTTTCCAAGGAATGTTAACATAAGTGCAGGCTGAACAACATGAAAAGATGGCAATGGGGAACAGGAGTAAAAATTCCTCATTAAGAGAGAAAGCCAGGAAGAGACAAGAACGAGTAAGGCTGTTCAGAATGAAGTGTACTAGCAGTCAGACTCTGAGGACATCAATGACTGAGTCTCCTTTGTGCAGCTACTTCTCAGAGTTTCTCCTGAATGGTACAGCCTGGCTTTCTCCTCACATGGTCTTTACCTTTCATAATCTGCCCTTTTGGTCTTTCTTCCCTCAGTTTGTCTGTTGAAGAAGTAAGCCAAAAGAAGTCCTTGTGCTGCTAGAACGTGGGATACTTACACTTCCTCCCACGGAGTTCTGAGTTTGTTCAGGAAGAGTGTACTTTGGAGTAAGGTCTGTTTTTTCATACTCCTTATGTTCCCTGCTCTTTGGTTTTGCTTCCTCTGGCTGATTTTCAGGTTGATTTGACCACTAACTGTTCTGAGTGGTTACTGAAATGAGATTATTAGTATGCATTTAACTTCTCTTTCAAAGCTGTCATTTCTGTAGTAACTTGCAACATTCACAAAATACCACACTAAATGTAGATGCTCATGTTTTGGGGATTTTTTCCAAAAATGTAAACATATACCTATATATGATTAATGAAAAAAAGTGTCTATGTGTGGATGCAAATATTTATGTATAATAAGCAAAAAGGTGCCTAAGCCTTGCCCACCTGATGATGAAAGAGAATGATGTAATTTACTTCACTCAGGACATGATTTCACCCATAGCAGCATAAAATTAGAACTATTTAAAATTCCAGAAGCTTGGCATGTCAGTTCTGAGACAATTTGGGGCAGGGGGAGGACGAGGGGAAGAAGTCTGTCCTGGTTTAGGGCAAATTTTTGGGAGGAAACTTCTGAAGTGGTTTCTAGAAAGCAAACTCAAGCAGCCCCTCCCCTAGGCAGTTTGGGAAAGATTTCCTTGCAGAAAAGTGGAAAAAACCAGTTTATTTAACAAGCAAAGTACTCACAAACATGGAAAAATAAATAATATTAAACAATGGGACCTCTCCTTGTTCTGAAGAGATGGCAAATTCAGAAAGTCCTTGTCATGGGCTGCAGCTCTGCTCACCCAGTCTGTTATCAGTCCCTCCTGTGCTGGGAATTGCTGCATCCCAGGCCCCTGTGAGCCACGGCGGTTTTGTGGGGTTTCGGTCCAGAGCAGGTTTGAACATCTCCAGGAAAAAAGACACAGTCTTGGAAAAACTTTCCTTGCCACAACTAATGAGGAAAACCAGAGAAAAACAAAGAAAAACTCCCATTTCTCTCTCACTGTCCGTGCTGCAGACACACGCACTGAGAAAGAGCTGAAGCTCCTGTTTTTATGTTTTGGAATACAGCCGCCTCAGACATTCCACTGCTTCTCCTTCTCCCCACTTTGCCCTCAGATCTACTTTAAAAGCACAAAACTCAACATCCAGCATAAGCAGAACAGACAATTCGGGATACAAGCATCATACAGTCACCCCAGGACAATGCCAAACAGCTGCTTATTTTTCCTAACTCGATTTCAAATGGATGTCATAGATTTGAGTTGGGATGATACAAATGGTTGTGAAACTATAGTTCTTATTTGCAAAGTAATTTTTCCTGCTCCAGTGTCTACCTGCAAATAAAACAGAAACATGCCAAAATAGTCACTGAAAGAATATGAAAATATTTGACAAATGGTTTTGGAAAAATTTGGATAATACTGTCACTTTAAATATCTCCTGCAAAAGGTAAAAAAATTATCCACACCACATTTTTTTGTAAAAATAATGCAGCACATTCTATCATAACCTGTTTCTTCTTAAGTGAATACTGAACAGAAAATACTCAATACGAAAAGTTCTGATATATTTATCCAGTCACAGCTCCCCCTTGTGCAATTCATCATTACTACAAAATACTAAGTTGGAATAGAGATTGTTTAAATTAAATTTTATGGCAGCTATTTACTTGATTCCTTTACTTTTATTTTTCTCGTATTTAGAGAAATTTTGTGATATTTTAGGGTTGAAACTTTGTATTTTCATACCATTTCAATGCCAGCATGTTTCAATGCCAGGACAGATAATACTTACAGTAAGGTTACACTAAAACCACATTTAGAGGAATATTACTTTTATACAATGACATGATTTTGACATCCATAATCAAAATCATGGGGGTTTACTTAAGAAAATTTGTTTCCAATCTGCTTTTTATTACTGCTGCTAAGTCTTTCTTCTATGTAATTTGTAAGAGGGTTTACATTTCGCTGACATTTGGAAAAATTCTAGCTATTCTCTTTTTATTCTCTAGCTTTTGTGCCCCTAAGTGCTCGGAGCACTGTAATGAGCTCGTTATCATTCTGTGTCTAAGCTTTGTGGTAATCTTAGTCTTTCTCTCAGTGAAGTAAGACTTGCTTTAGAACTAGTAACAGAACATTGGTAAAGGAAAAGCTGGAAAGCTTATTTTTGGTACAGTGCTTTTTTGCTGACTACACAGAAAGACTGGATTTGGTTAACTTTAGTGCTGTTGGCACGAGAAGAGTTACTTCGGAATAGGAAAAAACCCAAAAAACAAACAAACAAAACCCCCAGAAAACCAAATTTAAAAACACCAAGGAAAAAAGGAAGCAGTTCTTGCTATAACAACAGGGTGCAAAGCCCAGAATGACTCTGCTGCAGAAGTCTGAGTTCACTGTACGGAACAGGCAGGGGAACCCAAATTTAGAAAGTACAAGCCAAACTTGGTGCTAATGGTTCAAGTGCCACTTAAATTGCGGAGTGTGGCTTTGTCAGCAGAAAGTGATGGAAGTAATGGATCACCTTGGATAGTCCTGCACGTAATGCAAGGGAAAAAGCAATGACAATGACAGAAGCAGGTGGGAAGGACCTCGACATTTTCTCCGTACTGATACCTGACATTCCCATGCCATCAGATACGGCGGAAGAGTCCAGTTTACCCCCAAAACTGCGGTGGGCAGCTGTTTTTACTTGAAGCTTATTTTTGGAGAAAGAGACGCTTGTTTCCAAGCGAGCAACCAACTGAACCACCCCCAAACTCGGCACCACCGGACACCTGTGGGGGCAAGGGGCGGGGACGTGTCAGGGACGAGGCAGATGTGGGGACGGAGGGCTGAGGCAGGTGCGGGGACGGAGGGCTGAGGAAGATCTGGGGATCAGATGTGGGGACGGAGGGCTGAGGCAGGTGCGGGGACGGAGGGATGACGGAGATGTGTGTATGGAGGGCTGAGGCAGATCTGGGGACAGAGGGCTGAAGCAGATGCGTGTACGGAGAGCTGAGGCAGATCTGGGGACAGAGGGCTGAAGCAGATGTGTGTACGGAGGGCTGAGGCAGATGTGGGGACGGACGGCTAAGGCAGATGTGTGTACGGACGGCTAAGGCAGATCTGGGGACAGAGGGCTGAAGCAGATGTGTGTACGGACGGCTAAGGCAGATCTGGGGACAGAGGGCTGAAGCAGATGTGTGTACGGAGGGCTGAAGCAGATGTGTGTACGGACGGCTGAGGGCGCTCCCACCGTTCCGCCCCCCCGGGCCCTTAGGCATCCAGCGCGATCGCCGGCGAGCGGCGCGCGGGGTCTTGGCTGTGTAGGCTCTGAGGCGGCGCACGGAGGCAGGCGCGGCGGGCAGCCCCGCGTGGCCGTTGGGCGGCCGGGGCCTGATTTCGAACGGCGAGCGGCCCAATGAGAGGCGCGGGCGGGGCCGCGCGCTGGGTTTGAGCCGGGCGGTGAGCGCGGCCGCCATGGCGCCCGGCGGGCTCTGAGGGCGGCGGGGCCGGGGAGGCGCGGGGATGGCGGAGCAGAGGCGGAGGCTGGTGCGGCTGGCGGTGCTGGAGGAGCTCCGGGCTTCGTACGGGATCAAGGTGAAGAGCGGGAGCTGCCTGGCGGCGGCCAAGGCGCCAGGAGCTGCAGCGGCGGAGGTGAGCGGGGCGCGGGAGTTCGGAGGGCTCCGCTTCCCGGCCGGGCAGAGCCAGAGCTCGCACGGGTCCAGCGGCCGGTCCTGGTCCTGTCGCCGGGAGCGCTGGTTCCGGCAGCAGTGCCGTTCCCGTAATGCAGCGGCTCCTGCCAGCCCCTAACAGGGCATCGCCTCCTGTAATGGGGAAAGAGCTTTCCCCCCTTTCCTAGAGCGTGCAAGTGCTCCGGGGGGCATTATGCGGCCGTGTTATGATCCAGGCAGGCTGTGGCAGTGGCTGCCCCGCCCCCGGCAGTCTGGCAGGCCGGGCGGCGATGGAGATGTGTTCCTGTTTTGTCCGTGCCTTGCTGGCCGCTGAAACGCCCGCTCGCCTCTGACCGTGCGAGGGCTGTTCGTGCTTCGCTGTGGTTGGGTCACTCACCAGGGAATTAAAGTCTTAGTAAATGTATTATTTCTCGGACTATAGCTACGGTGTTCTTTCTAAAAGCTGTGTGTCTTTTACGTGATTTCTTAGATTTTTGGGGGTTTTTTTTGAAGGGCTCTATTTGCATGGTTTCTTAGTATAAGGCATGACTAAGTATTTTGGTACAGACAGCTCTTGCCTTGATATGCCAGTGGTCCAGGAATGAAATCTCTCCCATTGCCTTGAATATCTGTTTTGAATTTGATGAAGGAAAGAAGTATTTTCTGTCTCAGGACTATTATTTAAAACTGATGTATTATAATGGATGCCAGCACTGAGATCCATTAGAGAATATTGATTCTCTGGTAGACTCCAGTTTATGAAGTGTGGACCATGGTCAAGTTCCAAACAAGATCTCTGTGCAACTGGTATGGCACAGAGCTGAACATCCTCAGACTGAGCTTTCTGTAAGGCTGAGAAGACATTACACGCTGCTGCAGTAATCCTTGGCCAATGTAAACTAAGGAAGTTGGGAAGATGTGCTTGAGTTGGCTTGTTTGGAAAGGGAGGAAGCAAGGGTAAAGTTAGAATTAGTTTTCTTCCCCTTGTCAGTATCAAACGTGGTTCTAGAATTTTCTTTCCTTTTCCATTTGAAGGGAAGATTATAAGAACTGTGAGCAATATATGTATGTCCTGATGAAAGATGTGTTTGTTGCTGTCTGTAGTGCTTAAATTTGTATGCAAGGAAGAAAACTACTGAGCAAGGTAGGGAAAGCTACAGAATAACATTTGTTTTGCCATGGGATGCCTTATTTCTGTTACAAGAGAACAGACATAATTTTATTAGCTTTAGTTATTAAGAAGAAATTAAATCACGACTTCTGATACTTCAGACAAAACCTAGTGAAGTGAGTATATCAGTTAGGAATTCTAAATGTCGTATTCCAAACCACTGGAATTTTCTAGTATGTAATCTTGTACATACAGAAAAAACGTTCTCTTGGAGTTAGTTTTCTTTTTGTAGCTTTGGTAGCAACCTGGAACACAATGACAGATGTGTTGCTTCTCTTTCCTGACTCTGTGCTGTTTGTTTTCTGTAGGACAGATTAGATTGGGTCCAATGCGTTAGTTACTGATTAACTTTTCCTAACGTGGGCAGCAGTTGAATTTCAGCTATGAATGACTAACAGTTTGCATTCAGCTCTAAGAACAAGTTGGGCATAATCCCAGTCCCCTTCTGGTTGAGAGCGAGACTGGCTTGCATGTTCTGTAAACATGAACATAAAAAAATAAAGTAGAAGTTGTTGATGCGGTGGGTGAACAGCAGTAGTAGTGACTGATGAGATTTACTCATTTTCTAATATGTAACACACTCCAATGCCTTGCTGTAACGCAGTAGAGACCAGTTTTTTAAGAACAAGTGCTAAATATGAGGTTCAGAACAGTTGTCTAGATTGTTCTGTTGAGTTGAATCCTTTCAAAAAGAGCAGTCTTGAGTGTCTGAGATGAAGAAAAATTTATTTTAAAAAAAAAGCTATTTCAATTGTCTTATGTTGATTTTTAAGACAAATAGGGTATAGTCAATTTGAAAAACTAAGGTGAGATTCCCAAACAATCTGGTTAATATCCTTACTGATTTGTGAGTTTTATAAGAAAACTAACTTATTGTCAAATAAGAAGTGTAAAACATACTGCAGAAAAGCTTTCTACTCTTTCACAATCATCTAGGGTGTTACCTGCCACTAGAATCAGTTTTAGATCTCTGGAGATGACAGTGCTTTTCCAGACAATACCTCTTATCTGTCTTATCTGAAGGACTTTGTTTTGTCTTAACTACCCTTATGTCTACTTGTGGAATGTGTGCTTCTTTGTAACATGTGGTTGATAATTATATCAACTTTGGAATGACATGATTTCAATTTTGTATTTCAGGGTAAAATCTTTGGAATATGTTTTCATGCGTTACCACAATCACTTGTGCCAGAATATGGTTATATTCCAAGGTAAATTAGCCATGTATTTTTAGATTTTGTGCTTACTTTGCTGTCTTTATGATATTGAGCCCTTGTCAGAAGAAGCAATGTAATATTTGTTCCATGCCTACTAGAGCTTCTGGGGATTATGAGAATAGTTCCAGGTGGAAAAGGAGGGATGCAGAAGTCAGGGAACTCAGAGCTCTTATTCAGCTGTATTTCTTTATACTCTTGTCACTGGGGGAAATTATTCTATATACTAAGTTTTACAAAAAAACCCACGAAATAGTTGTTGTGGAACAGTTTTACAAAAAAAAAAAAACCACGAAGTAGTTGTTGTGGAAAAAACCCAAGCTTTATTCTGAGCACCAGAACTGTTACTGTTCTTTTCTCAGCTTTCTCGTTGATACATGTGGATATTTGGAAGAACATGTTCATACTGAGGGACTCTTCAGGAAGTCTGGATCTCTTGTTCGGTTAAAAGCTTTAAAGGTATTCTCTAAAGCTGCTCTTTTTTTCCTTTATAAGCTGCATTTTCACTTGGGCATGTTTTAATTTTTGGACTCTCTTCAGTCATATTTGAGTTTTAATACTGGAAGTAGATTGGTAATATTCCCTGCTTTAGAAGTGACAGGAGATCTAGTTGAGAAGCTGCCAGGCTTCCCCCTTTTTTTTTTTTTTCTTGTTCTTTTAAATATTTTGCCTTCCAGGTGATGAGAATAGTTTGGGACTGAGCGAACTCATTAGCAATTGTACACACTGGATGCTATGAGGCTATTTGTTTAGCAATGTTCTCTGGTGGAGGGAAGATGGGAAGCCTCTAAATTAATACACTTGGTCTGACAACAATGAGATGATGTGCCTCATTGTAGATAATGTAGTTGAGTAAAACATGACAAGGCTGAAACTAACAGTGGGGAAGATATGACTGTTGTGACACGGGCTAGAGCATTGCTACCTAAATTTAGAAATCTGAGACTATGTTGAGGACTTTAAATTGTGTTTCTTATGAAAAATTTCAGAGCAAACTGGATCAAGGTGAAAACTGCCTCTCAGCTGCACTGCCATGTGATGTGGCAGGGCTTCTCAAACAGTTCTTTAGAGAGCTGCCAGAGCCCATCCTTCCACCTCACCTGCAGGAAGGCCTGTTCAAAGCTCAGCAGCTTGGAAATGAGAAGAAAACTGCAACAGTGTTGCTGTCATGTTTGATGGCTGACAGGACAATTGCAGCTTTGAGATACTTTTTCAACTTTCTGAGGACTGTGTCCTTAAGGTCAGTGTAAAGGGTGTGTTTGTAAACAGCTCTGAATTCCCTTAACTGCTTCTCTGTCCAGGCAAGTGCTGTAACTCTGTGAGTGGTTTGCCATTTTAAGCTTTCATATCTGCAGATAGTCACTAAATTCAGACATAGTCTTTTATTTCATAAATCCAAGGTTTTCTTTATGAAAACTTAATTAACTGGAGACTTGACTTTATTCAAACTTTGTTCAGCAGAATTACCATAATTTGATACCTTGCGTTCCCTAAAATTGAGGGGGATCTATAACTTCTTGATTTCAGTAACATAGTTGTGCAATTGTCTGGCTTGGAATGCATGAATCTGTACATTAATCTTGTTATATAAGACTCCAGTGAATGAGTCCATTTTTATTTTTTTTAACTGCATTTGTCTTATTTGGTCTCTTCTTTCTCCACTGTTTATATTATCTGATAACTCTAATTTTAAAAACCTTTTCTTGTTAAGATCCAATGAAAACAGAATGGATAGCAGTAATCTGGCAGTGATTTTTGCTCCCAACCTCTTGCACTCGAATGAAAATGAAAAGATGTCCACTAGTACAGAAAAAAAAATTCGCTTGCAAGCTGCTGTTGTGGAAACGCTTATTGACCATGCGGCAGAAATCGGTAAGATGATAAATGCTTAGCAGCGTGCTCAATGCACCAACCTGTGTACAGCTTTTCTTTTCAACTTTTAAGAATCATTAAAAAAAAGTATTTCTTAACTATTCCAGGACAAGTACCAGAATTTATCTTAGAAAAGATTCCTTCAATGTTGGGTGTTGATGTCTTTCAATCTACTCCCTCACTGTGGGGCCATGAAGACAGTGAAAATGAATCTCCCAGTGAATGTAAGAGGAGGAAGCACCGAAGTGTTGGGGGTAGGTATGTTTTGTGAAACTTTCAAAACCAAAAACAGAATTGAGACTTCAGGTTGTCTGACCCTAAGCACTTGCTTCTTCCACAAGCAGAGCAGATGTCTTCAAAACTGCTTGGGTTCAATTTGAAAAATCTATATGAGACTTCAGTAATCACATTATTGTGTATTTACTCAGAGTTTTCTAGTCTGTTTCTTCTGTTGAAGAAGCTGTTTTGGATTTGTATAGCCAAATTAACATTCTGGCTTTTTGGTGAGTCAGCTTCAGATCCTGTTGCAGAAGGCTAAAGGGTTTGTTTGTTTGTTTATTGTTGCTAACTTTGAAATAGTACTTTAATATATACTTTGAGAAGTCAGCTCATGAAAAAGCAGGGTTGAAAATGGCAAGTGTGATTTGAATTAGAGTAGCTAATTTGTGTTTTGAAGTGTAAATATGAATTGGGTATTAGTGGATACTCTCTGTTCTGGTATCGTGGATCTGGGATTTTGGCTGAGGTTTTTTCAGTGTTCAACAGGGTTGAGTTGGGGTTTTTTGCCACATATGGGCAATCAAATGGTCCATTCTCAGTTCTGCACTCTCTTAGAGGAAATACCATGGAACATGTATGCCTGACTTCATTCAAATCCACTGCAAAAGGATCTTTTATGTATTGTTGTAAAACCATAGGTATTTATTTAGCTCACGTAACCTGACAGTAGTTGAAATTAAGACTGTAGGTATGTTATACCATGCCATGGCATGTGGTTTTTGTGTATTGTACTTCTCTGCTCTGTTTGTTTGTTGGGTTTTTTGTTTGGTTTTTTTGAAATAATTTTTATTTTAAAGAAAATAGATTTTCAGCTGTTATGAAAGCAATAAAAAGTACATTGGTGGGAAGATCTGGGTTGAGATATTCTGTACATAAAACAACCACTTAAACTGATTTACTTTCTTTCTTCCTGAAAAAAAAATATGAGTTAAATGTGAGTTGAAAATAGAGCAAGACAGGCTTCACATTTAAATTTGATTGCTCGGTGTGTCTTGCATTTCAGATATTGTTAGTGGAGCATTGAATAAATTTAAATCTAACAGAACACCCTCCACTACACCTCAACAAGACAGAAGCGGTAGGTACTGGTGTATTTGTACTGAGTAAAGCCCATGCAGTATCTTCTGGATTTGTTAACTATATTCAATAATAATTTTAACTGAAGAATTAGAACTTCGTTGAAGGCAAGTGATTAAATTTAAATTGTTTGAAATGGAATATAGATACATATTTATTGAGGATACTGCATTTACTGTAATTCTTGGAGCAGCTACAATCACCACAGTAGCGGGCTGTGTGGTTTAGCTCTGGGTGGATTATCCAATCAAACTTGTGCTTGTTAGCTAATGAACCACTAAGGCTTCAGTGCAGTAGTGCAGCATTTTATCATCCTTGGAATGAATCTGCCAGGACTAAAATTCTTTCACACTTACTGTCTCTAAAACTTCCAGCAGATGACTATACATTTACTTCCTCCTAATACCTATATTGTTTCATTGATCTGTGGGTTTGGATTTTCCTTTCTGGTAGTCTAAACTTTCAAAAAACCCAACAAAATAAAAAATCAAACCCTTAGCTATACTGGTTGCTTTGCATGTTCAAAATGCATGCACTTTGGCTAAGCTTTTGCAACAAATTTTTTTCAGAGTTAAAAAAAAAATCCAAAACATCTGTTTACTAAACTCTCCAACTTTTAAGCTATTACTGCAAGTTTGATTTTCTTAATTTCAGTCTTTTCGTCAGTGACTCCGGTGGTTCTTACTCCAAGTACCAAGCGGAAACTTCCAACTGATTGCTCTCAGGGCTTGTCCAGCAAGAAGAGACGCTCTTTTAAGCATAATTTTGCCTTTGAGTTTTTGCCAAGTAGCATATTTAACAGCAGCTCAACACCAGCATCAGGTACAGTGCCATTACTTTTTCTTTGCTGCTTGAAGTGATTGTTGGTGGCTCTTAATTTAAGAGTGGAGCCATTTGTTCTTGTTAGACAGTCATTGCTGCTCATTGCTGAAGTGTTCCTTGCACTACTTCCCCATCTTGGTAAACAGTGTATGTTTATGTTCATTGGTAATTCATGTTACATGGATTGAGCAAAAGCCAAATTCTCTTGCTCATTTTTTTGTTCTGTTAATCTCTCATACTTGCAATCCTGATGTCCTTTTACCTTCTTTACTCTCTATGATCACTCAGGTTATACTTCTGTTTCTTTCTTGGCACACAAATCCTTGAAAACTGCCTGTGCTTCCAGCCTTTTGAAAGTTGTAGCTTCTGGCTCCTAAATACTTAAATAGCTGCTCCTAGCTCTATGAGAAATGTAATTGTTGCTTTTATAAAGCTTCTTTGTGGTGTCCTGTCACATCTTGTTTTTCCTCTAGATGCCACATCTCAAAACTCTAGAGAACATTTTACTTTTGTTTGACAATGCTTTAGTACCACTTTATTCTACTAGAGTGTTTCCAACCATCAGGCTATTCTGAGAATCCTGTTTTATTTTTAGTTCATTATTTAATATGCTGCCAACTGAAGTTAGAATGGAAGGATATTTCTAGATTGGCTGATTTGCTTGGATTCCACCCCCACCCCCCCCAAAATGAGCGTTATAAAACTTAGTGCACTTCTTATTAAATCATTTCATGTTCTCCATGAAATTCTTATTTCTATGGATAAGCAAACAAAAGCAATGACATTTATAAAGATAGCAGTGATACATGTGTTTCATAAAATGTCCAGTAGTAGAGAAAACCAACTCTTTTCTTCTTTGTTGCTTTAGCTGCTCTAGCTAAGTGAATAAAAAGAAAAAAGCACACTGCAAATAATAGTGAGACTGTCTAATTTTTCTTCTTGAGCTCTCCTAAATTTGAGGAACTGATCTGATGATAATAGTGTAGGAACTTATTTGAGGTAGTGATATCTGTAGCACATAATTAATTGCATTCCAGCCACTTTTATGGATGCTACAAGCAACAGCTTTGTTTAATTTTAAGGTGGAAATCAAAGTAATTTCAAGCCAGCACTCTACAAAAGAAGCAAAAAAAAAAATTGTGCTGTTTAAAAACATGTACTTTATTGTGTTAACTTGTCTTTATCTGAAAAAAAGTGACTATTTTAAGTTCATATAAATACAATTTCATCCCTGTAGTTCAGTTTGAAGCAAGTCCTTGTGTGTGTCTTGAGTCATCACAAACCTCACTATCTCCTTCAACCATGGGTGAAAATCATGTGTCCAGTACGGGGAATAGAAGAAGTAAAAGACTTGCAAGCAAAAAACTCTACAGGTAATTAACTCTCAAAACTTAAAGATAGATTGGAAAGATGTGTCTAGACCCCTTGAATAATGACCTCAATCTGTCTCTGAAATGATTGGTTTTGGTAAATTTTTACAGTAATCTTACAACCACCAGATCTTCTGATGTTGCAAAATTGAGCTCAAAATAAAATAAGATGTGGTATTGGCTTATATATTTAATATATAGGCTTATATATTTAAGAGACTTTCTGTGCCTATTAAAGAAAGGTGGGCAAGAAGGCAATAAAATAAGTAAAACTGAAGGAAATGACTGTAAATAAATGTCAGGATGTTTTCATTGTCCTCCTAAAGCGTTTGTCCCTTCTTCCCTTGTGTCCTTCCAGGGCTGAATCAGGAAAGACAGGTTGTTTTTCTCCAAAGATAAGCCGAAAAGAAATGGTTCGTAGGTCTTTACGCTTGAAATTTGGCTTGGGGAAAAGCAACAGAGAAATGGTAAGCACCCAGTCCTCTCATTTAGTTTTTAATCCAAAGTTTGGGGCGTTGCTTTTCAGGAGCAGGAAGGATGTATTTTGTAGTGGAGGCTTGGGGAAAAGCAACAGAGAAATGGTAAGCACCCAGTCCTCTCATTAGACTGTAGGTTTTAATCCAGAGTTTGGGGCATTGCTTTTCAGGATGCATTTTTTACTGGAGGGATCCCAGTGTTAATTGAACCTGCTTGCTGTCAAGTACAAGAAGCTGAAGGTTTATTGGCATAGCAGTTACGGATCGGCTTGTACTGCGTTTGGCTGGCATGGGGCAAGACACTGAGGGAGGGAGCAGCTGACCTGAATTGACCTAGGAGCAATTCCATGCCATGTAATGTTAAGCTCACCAGTAAAAATAGGATGGGGATAATTTGTGGAAAGTAGCTACTGCTCCGAGGCTTGCTGAGAACTGACCTGACTGTTGTAAGTGATGACCTTTGCATCCTGTGTGGGTTTGGGTTTTTTTCGTCTGTGGTGTTTGTGTGTCCCTTTTCCTTTTGGAAAGTGAGCATGTGGCTGGATGGGAGCTTGCCTGCTTGTTGGGATCAACCCATCACTCTTGTGATCAGTGTGTCTCAGTGTTCCTGAGTCTGACCTGGCAGAGCCTGTGCTCAGAGTCGCTCTGCTCACAGTGTGGTTGAGCCTGCCTGGCTGCAGGGGGGCTGTTCCCCACCTATGTCTGCAGAGAGCAAGTATGGTCAAGAAAAGGCTGCTGTGGCTGATTTGTGTAGCCTCTGTAAATGAGATTCCAAATTACAAGTTGATATAAAAGCAATTAACACTTTTTGTTTGTTCAAGAATATTGTATCAGGATGTGCAGCTGGCAATAGATCAGAAAATATTGGAAGGCGTCTTGCAAGTCAACAAGGTTTGGAGGGTGGAACTGAATGTGCAAGAAGAGATGTACTCTTCAGCCCGTATGTCAACGAAAAATTCCCTAAGAAAGGTGATTGCCTAACTACTTGCCTAAATATATTAGATGGGGAAAACTATTTTTACTTTGCAAAAGCAACTTCATGGATAAAAGTATAAAAGCAGTTGGATTAAAAGTATGCTTCTAGCTAAGTCAAAAGTCACTTGTATGTTAATGGCTTCTTGGGAAAAAGAATTGTTTTAGAACAAGCTTGTGTTTCTAGTGCATTTTAGTAGCTCTCTTAATTAAACAAGAGGAGATGCATGATTTCACTTAAAATATAACCCTTTTTTACATTTCTGTAGTTTAACAGCATAATGACATCTTTAAATTCAGTGCTGCTTTGATAATTATTTTTTACTAAGAATTTTGTCTTCAATATAGTTATTGAAATCACAATAAATTATTTCTAAACACTGTGGTATTTATTTTAAGGTTCAAGGAATGTAAGCAAGTCAGAAGAAAACTTGCTGACTCCAAAATGTCACAATAAAGTAGTTCACCGAATGTCATGGAACAGTCCTGCTCTTCTGGATTCTCAGGTGATCAGCAAGAATGAGCAAATTCTGCCTGTACACTCTGAAATGGGAGTCAGCTCTTCAGAATCTGTTTTGATATTTGGAAAGCCTCCAGTTATTCCAGACGAATTCAAATCTGCAGCTGTAAGCAAACAAGACAACTTGGAACTTGTGCTTTGTGAAGATGAAAATAATTCAACTACAGAAACATTACTGAAAGTTAAGCAAGCCTTCTCTGCATCTGGGAGTATTCTTCACAATTTGATAGGTGATAAGAAATCACCCCTCTCAGTTGTAGCAAGTGAGATATTAAATGAATCTCCGTGTCCCTCAGGGCTCAGTTCAGCGAAAGAATTGTTAGTGGAAGAAGTTTCTGAAAATCTAGCAAATGTAAAACCCAGAGAGCTGTTGCACCAATCTAATCCATCTTCTGCTGCTGATAAACAGCAATCAAAAAAAGAGGAAATTGATGTTTTGGAGAAAAGAAACTTCAAAACTTCTATTGAGATTGAACTTCAGGTCCCAAAACCAGATATAAAAAAAGTAAAAGAACTTCCTATGCCTGAAGTACTAGCCAAGGAAGAGAAGTTTACTGCTGAGAACAGTTCAGCAAAAGATGACTTACACAAATCAGATTTCTCTGGAAGAAAACAAGAAATGGAATTAATACACTCACAAACAGCTGAAAGCTGTATGGTAAAGTGCTGTAATTTGGAAGAGGGTACTGCTAAACCTTCTTTGGCAGGACAGCTGCCTACTTCACAGTTGCCTAAATCACAAGATGAAATGAGCAATCAGTACTCGAAAGCTGAAAATTCGGATCAAGTTTTAACTAAAACATCAACTGTTTCTGACCACGGGAAGGTTTCTGACCACATACAGTGGTTCAACCAGCTTTCGTTAAATGATCCGAATTCTTCAAGCAAAACTAAACCGCCCCTGAAGTTTCAACGTACTCCGGTTAGACAGTCTATAAGAAGAATAAATTCCCTTTTGGAGGCTAACAGACAATCTGTAAGATCTCAGATGGTTAAATCAAGTGCTGTTGGTTCACCACTTGTTAAATCTTTGAGCTATGATTCTGCCCTGTTCCCCTGCACAGAAAAGCCCTCAAGGAATTCAGTGCTTTTGCCATGCAGGAGTGAAAGCACACGTGACCAAGTTTCTGTAGCTCATAAGCAGCTAGACTTAGCATCCAAATCATGTTACAGGCCATTAAATCCATCAGACAAGCCTGGTGTTTCTGTCAGAACTGTTGGAATCCGTGAACAAAAAGCAACTGTTCATCCATCAAAGTCTGTTTTAGAAGATCTAACCAATCATGAAATGGTTAAATCCAATTTGAAAGTTACTGCAAATATAAGTGTTCCAGGTGATGCCCCAGAAAAATCTATGATTGCAAGGAGTGCTTCAGGAAAAGAAAGAGTTCGTTATAGAGGCTCTCCAAAGAATCCAATATCTGAAGTAAAACTGCTACCAACTGCAAAGCCAATAGACTTATAAGATCAAATGTGATGGCCAAATGGGTTCTTGTAACTTGGTTAACCTTTAGAGAAATCTAATTTTGTGTGATTTTTTTTTTTAGCTCTTTTTATTTGTAATATTTCTTTTGTTTTAAATGGATGATTTGTGAAGATGTGCAAATAGCAATTTATTTGATGTTGAGGTTTTCTTCATTTACTGAAACTTCTGTAAGTGCTAGTCAGTTCAACTAAATGAATTTGACTTATGAAACAAAAATAATCTGTTAATCTGTAAATAATCTAACACAAATGTTTGTGTTAGATCTCAGGTTTTGATTATCTCAGCATCTAAAAACATGCTGCATCTCCCACAACTGTTCTTGCAGTATTTAGATTAAGTATCAAGTTCAAAAACAGTTTCTCAAATACTTAAAATGAATTAAACAGATATATAAAAGGAAGTGTTTTGGTGCTGAGTATTAGTTAAATTTATGTACTTTCTTAGTTTTAAGTGTACTGTAGCACCCCTTGATACTATTAAGTTGAACCTCCTGTGAGCTCTGTTTCTTTTGAGACAATGTTTTATTTTTGTTGGAGTGAATTGGGAGAATATTTTACTTGTTTAGTAGGTAAATGTCAAAATATAATCCATGTGTGCACACACACTGGAGAGTTATTAGAACACATGGAAAATAAATGTGCAGTTTATTCAAGAATTGAAAAGTCTTAAAACTTCATCCAGTGTTGTGTTCTGCAGTAGGTACCAAGTATTTTCAGTTATGAGTAATAAAATGTTTTGTCTTAATATGAGAGGGGAATGTTAACTTATTTTTAGAGCTGTAGAATTATGTTAACTAAGTGGTGCAGAAGCTGAGTTTAGATGCTGAAAGTGTTGCAAGAGACGAATGTAAGAAGCCATAGCGTGTTAAAGGTTTATTTGCACAAGCAAATGTTTACATCTTTTGGAATGAAAACTGTTTGTCTGTCATCAGTTGTAAAATTATTTGAGTAAACACTTGAAACCGTTTTTATATGTGTGAATTGCTTATTGGCAAAATGTTAGAACTGGAGCACTGGATCCTTTTGGTTTTAATAAAACCATTGTTTTTCCCTTTTTGGAGCTTGTTCTTCTATAATGACTTGGAAAGTTAGATTATGCTGTTATATGCAGACTGTAGACACCAAAATTAGTAAGTCTGAAAATACTGAAGCCAGAAGTAAAGCTGTTCTGGCTGTCCCTTTTGTTCATCTTAGCTACATATTGGTAATTCTCACAACTAGCAAAAGGCATGATGCAGCATAATTTATCAGCAGTAGTCTCCTGAACTTCTTAAGAGGATATGTTAGCCAAAAGAATAGTTCTTTTCCCTGTCTCCTTCCCCATGTGTCCACCAACTTGCAAGTTGAATTGGTTTAGCTTGTTGATCTGTGGAAACCTTCTGCCTTACTCTTGCCACAAAGCTGTAAAATCTAATAGCAGGCAGCCAGCCATGCAAAGATCTTAACCAGATTGCTTGCTGGTGTGGTTAAGAATGGGAAGCTTCAGTTTCATGAAGTGGAGGAGTGCATAAGGCAGTTCACCACCATCCAAAGAGGAAGCTGCTTCTCTTGGCAACATTCCCCTACCCCTGCCTTTAGCTGGTGCTGGCAGATCCCTCAACAGGCTGAGCAGACACCAGAGCACCATGTTTTGGATCATCTCACTGAGGTAAGTAAGGATCAGCAAAACAACTTCCAGCTGCCATGGCTTATGCAAGGAAGTAGGAGCTGGAAATAGAACAGAAGGAGATAAAGGCAGTGTCAGGAAGAAAATGAGGTCTGACTCCTGTAATAGTGAAGTGTTACACTGATTTTTGTTTAGAAGACTAAGACTTGTGATTGTCAAAGCTGCATTAGCATTCAAAATGTTTGGTACATATTAACAATGTGTCTGTCCTATGTGGAGCAGTAAGCTACTTTTGATCATCCATGCAAGCTAGTCTTGAAACATCTAACCTTGGCTTCTCTGGGAGAGTGGTAGGGCCCTGACAAAGAAAGCAGGAAAAAAAATTTTAGTTTAGGGTCTGTTTTTAGAGGGCTTTGCAGAACAGTTTGGACATACAGCCCTTTATATAAAATTGATTCTGTTTTGCAGAAAAAAAACTAGATGCCAAATGGAAGTCCCTACTGCTAAATCCTGCAAGTTACACCTTGCATAATGTACCAGAGACCAGCCAAAAAAAAAAATTCTATATGTGCAAATGTAGTTCATGGAACTGTTGTGGTTTATGGGGTATAATCTCAGAGTTTTTCTGTGGATAGCTATACTAAACTGGGATATGATGCATTCCCCTCAGTAACAGTGAAGGTGTGATACATAATCTTTAGAAACTACCGTTTTGCCAAGTGCTGCGTTAGATGAGAGATTTCATTTAGCAAGATACTTTTGTAGTTATCTTCTTGGTAACCTCTGGATGTGTCTACATTTGCTTCATCTGGAGCCATTTACCTGGAGATGGTTGCTGTGTTGCTACCCTGTAATCCTGCAGTTGGGTAACACTATCACCCTGTAAGTAAACCAATGATCATATTATTCTAGAGACAGAAATCACAGCAGGGAGATGGATGTTGTGAATACGCAACAGCTTATTTCTGTCACCATTAATGCATCAAAACCCTTCCGTTTCATTTTTAGACTGCTAAGTTAAAACGGGAGGTTTTTACTATGCCCCCGAGCTTTATGTCCCTTTGTGGGACAAAGCCCCGGGGCGCTCGGTGGCGGCGGTCCCCGCGGGCAGCTCCTCCCGGCCGTGCAGCGCACGGAGGATGCGCGGCCGCGGAGCCGCCGCCCCCGCAGAGCCGCGCTGGGAGCGGGAGGTGAGCGGCGCGCTCGGGCCCGGCGGCTTTTTGCTGCTGCCGGGGGCCGGGAGCAGGGAGCGGGGAGGGGATCGCGGCCGTGCGGGGGGCAGCGGGGATGCTCTGTGAAAAGCGGGTTTTCCCTGCGAAGCGGAGGCTGCGGCGCCCGGGGGAGCGGGAGGGCTGCGGGAGGAGCGCGGTGCGGCGGGGGAGCCGCGCACAGGCGTAGCGGGGAATATTCCCAGCACTGGGGTTTTCAGCCATTTTTGCCTCAAAAACGTTTCCAGGTGCCTTGCGCCGGTTGCTGGAGCGCTGGAGCATCCTTAAACGTCTGGCGTGAAGAAATCAGGCAGCTGTGCGTGTGTTGAGGAATAAAAGGGGAGCTCGGGGGGTTTGTTTATCCAGGGGACTGGAAGTGATGCATTTTAATTAGACTCTGTTGTGACGGGGAAAGGAGCTTTAAAAAATCAAGCACTCTGATTAAAATTCAGCCTATCAGAGGACAGTAAGCGGTACTTGCTTGTTGTGGGGTTTTTTTTTTTTGTTGTTGGTTTTGGGTTGTTTTTTGTTTTGGTTTTTTTTTTTTTTTCTTTTTTTCCTAATTAAACTACACCGTGCTGCCATTTAGTGAAAGGGATTCAAGAAAACAAATGAAACCTATTTGCTTCAGGTGGGAAAAACCGTGCATATGACGTCGGAAGCCTTTTGTCTTAAGGTGCAAACAAAATATATCCAGGTTGTTCGGCAGTCTCTTGTTATTGATTTTTCATGCAATGCAAGAATAGAGCCTGGAAAACACAGTTCCTGGATGAAGAGTTCTTGTCTTTTAGACCAGAGCTTTATAAATAGCATAATAAACATGGAGGGGGTGGATAGTGGAGTGGATGATGTATTCTCGTCAAATGAAAAAATTGATTAACTTTTTTTTTGCAATGACTGTTAATTAATGTTATGGGGAAATGCAAATCAGCAAATTGATATTGTAGTTTGCTGCTTAATATTTCTTCTAGAAGAGAAGAACATAGCCACCCTATTCCCTCCCTGGCTTCCCCCACCCAGTTTCCAGCTGGCTGGAGTTCCAGCAGCCCCTAGAACCTGTGGTAGTAAAGTCCAGTAACAGGATCAGATGTTATTTCCACCAGATGTATAGAGCCTTTCCCCCCCACTATAATCTATAATGAAATTCCTTTCTTTTTGACAGGATGAAAGTGGCTGCCACTATGGTAACTGCCTTGCTTTGCAACATGGTATTTCTACTGGCATTTGGATTGGCTTCAGCTTTTAGCCACAGCCCCAGGACACCTGACAGAGTTACTGAAGCAGATATTCAGAGGCTCCTCCATGGGGTTATGGAGCAATTGGGCATTGCGAGACCCCGGGTAGAATATCCAGCACACCAGGCTACGAATCTTGTTGGTCCACAGAGCATTGAAGGTAGCTAATTTCTATTTTGAGTTATGATTATTTTTTTTAGTATGCTTTGGTAATAATTAATGGTGTTTTAGAGATACAGAAAGAATATCCTGAGCTTAAAGTCGTAGATGTCTTCACCATGTGTTGCTTGATCTTTGTTTTAAAATCACCATCCATCTTCCAGTTTCCTTAATGTAATGTTTTTGGCAGAAGTAGTGGGATTTTTTAATGCACAGACTTTGCAGAAAAAGTTATGTTGTCTTTGCATTTTCTGATCTCTAATGCCTCAAAACAATGGGTTTGTGAAATTATTCCTGAATATTATGTATAAATATATTACATATATTTTTCACATTAAACAAATATTATCTGTAGAGTCAAAATTCCATGGGTTTTTAGAAACATTTGCAAATCAGAAGAGTTCAAGTGTTTGTGGTGCCATGTGAGATAAAGGGATAAACCTTACACTGGGGGTGCTCCTCTCCCTGTGTCCACATATAGCACCTCAAAACCATATTGCAGAGATGAATGCTCTGGGTTCAGCTTTATTTTTTTTTGGCCAGTACTGCTGATCTCACACTGTGTAAGTTTTCCTTGGAATCAGTCTCTTACGGCTATGTAAATAATTGGAAATATCTGGCTCAAATGTTAGGATATTGGGATAATGTTTCAGCGTGTTGCTGTTTTAACAGAACAAACCAGCTTTTATTTTGGCATGACAACAGGAGGTTGAAGGTATGAAACGCCAAATATTATTGTTTATGTGTGAACATTAAAACAGAGCAGAACCTCTCAACCTTCCTCTCAGAATTAAATCAGTCTGACAGTGCAGTAAGACTCCACAGTTCATAAGTCTATGTTCTCTATTTTACCCTCATTCTGATCTGCAGACTGTCCTAGCCAAACACATACAATTGCTTTAATGGAGGCTGAGGAGAGGATTAAAGCTGAATAGGCATTTCTACCAGATAATTGCAGACCTAAGTATATTTTTTTTTTCCAAAGAAACTTTGATGGGCACACATTTGTCTGCAAACTTAAATAACAGAGACTAAGTTTAAAGAGCATTATTTGGTCTGTACCTTTTCTCCTTTATGAATGTTCACACATGGAGAAATTGGGACAGATGGTAGAAGTGAGTAATTTTACTCTCTATTTGCCTTTTTTCCCTAGACTTTTTTTTAAAAAGGGAAACCTTAGAAAATATAAGCAAATCTGAATCTCTGGCAAATATCTAATCTCAGCTGTTTAATGTTATTTTCTAATTACAGTGTTAGCAAAATCAGACGATGCATCTCTTTGTATAAGTATCAAAAATTTTCTAGTGTTTGTGAGTTTGAAGTAATGCTGGTTTTCCAGTCATCTGTACAGTCTTCTGCAAATAGCAGATTGGACAAACGTTTTCTGTTTCTCCTTTTTTTTTTTTTTTTTTAATAAGAAAATTCATTTGTGTATGGTATAGAGTAAAACTGAAAGGTGATAAATCCAGTAGATTTATCATATTTAACTTTCCCCTCTTGCTCAGATGACTCTCTTTTTTTTTTTTTTTTTTTTTTTTTTTTTTTTAAGCCTACAATGGATATTTAACCATTTATTAAAAAATTTCTGCAAAAGCAAAATGGTCTTGTGAGGTAAACATTATCAGTCAGTGTAGAAATAGGGCAGCAAATCAGACCTTTGTATCAAATGTTGCTTTTTATAGAGTGTTCTGTGATGAGTTTTTCAGGTAGTAATCTCGTACTCTTTCTTTGTATTCTTGTGGTGATATGTGTCTATCTATAGATAGATATGTCTAAAAGTATCTGATTAGAAATTTCCATCTAAGAAAGTGTTGTTTGCATTTCAAGGGTAATGTGGTCTTACATAATTGAACACAATATTTTCTCATTCTGATTTTTTAAAAAAGTACATATAATTCAGTGAATTTTCACCATGAATCTGTTTTTGAATGTAGACCATTAATTACAGGATAGCTAATCCATCAAAACTTGCATTTTATTCTGAAAAAATAAGCCTATATGTTTTTAGATAATGTATTTACAAGGTTTCACATTCTGAAGAATTCACCTATGGACTTTCCTTGACATATTCACATTGTTATCACTGGCTAATAATTCTGTGTGCAAGTGTTTAAAAAATTCAACATGATAATAGAAAGGGAAACTAAGGGGGAAGGAAAGAAAGAAGTTTTAGAATTATTGTGTCACACCAAAAGAGGGTTTTCATCATCAATACCATCATGGCAAAGTGGTAATTCACCAACTGCTCTTCTGAGCTACTCTTCTGTCTTCATTGGGATTTTTTGCCTGAAAGTCATGGACAGTAAAGTTGGATATGAAAGGTTTATTATTTATCAGAAATTCTGAGCTGCCAGAAGTGTTGACTTCCAACCACTTTTCAGACTACAGGTTTCAGTGACCAATGTAAAAATTTTAAAACCAGGTTCATTCCATGCCTGCATTGTCATCATTAAGGCCCTGACTGCTCTGGGGTGCATTTGTTTCTCATTTTGACTAGATACTGCATCTCAGCATAAAAACAACCCTCTGTCAATTAGACCTTAGTAAATTTAGTTCCTACAGAACACTGTTTTACTTAACAAAGGGTTTTTGTCAGAACTAGCCCCAGCAGCACAGACCTGCAGCAGTGTTGGTAGCTGTCATTGCCATCAGCTTCGGCTGAGCCACAGCTCCACAGGTACCACTGACTTTCAAAAGAACAAGAATTCATCCATTGCATGTGTACACTTGCAAGCAACATACTGTCAGGAAAAATTAATTTTAATGGCTTTGGAATCTGGAAGCAAATATAGGCTGCCATAATACAAACAAGTTTACTCTAGCAACCTCATTATAATGAAATGTTTGCAAATTTGAGTGATTACTATAATAACATTTTCCATGTTATCATTATTTCCATGAATAAGAGCTTAATAATTTAATACACAACAAAAATATTGCTGTTCATTCACAAGTAGATTTCCTGATTACGCTCATTTTCCATCTCAGCTTTCTAAATTATTTTCTAGTGTAAATAATGCTATTTTGATTTTAAAATGCTAAAGACCAGAGGGCAGATGTGTTGCGAGGAACTATACATGACCATTCCCATCCTTATCTTCACACCCACCCTATCCCTTCCCCCTGAAAAAGTTTAGGGCTGACTTGGCTGTAGAAAGTGCAGTCACAAATGTGTTCTGTATCAAAGAAAACTAAAAAAAGGACACTCTTCAGAAAATACATTTAGTAGCATATGCTCTCTTTTTGAAGTGATGAGATAGTTTTTCTGTTGATAGATTAAAAAAAAAAATACAGCTTTCTTGTTGATGGATAAAAAAATATATTACAGCTTGTTAATTGAAAGCAATCTCTGCCTTTTCTTACGTTGAAATCTATAAACATGTGGCGCTTTTTTTTTTTTAAATCTTCTCCTTAACTTTGCATTTGTCAATTTACTGTTACTTCAGGTCAGGCTGCTGAAATAGGAGTAGTGTCTAGAAAATGCCTGATAGGAAGTTTAATGTGCTGGGAAACGCCCGTGATGTTCAGGGAGGAGCAGCAGCAGCGGGAGCTCTCTTCCTTTGCTGGGGCTCTGCGAGGTGGGTGCAGTAGGACAAAGAAATCCCAGCAGTGGGACTGTGCTGGCTGATTCCCTGTGCTCGTGTCCTGCAGCCAGCAGCTGGTGCATGGCACAGCAGCGTGGCAGGAGCCAGACAGATCCTGCACGGTGAGAGTCAAGTGGAAATGCTTCTGCTCTCTGAAAGGGGTGTCTTGGGAACGGCTGCTTTTTGCTGGCCGCTTGATAGATTTCTCTTTCTGTATATCCCCCAGTTCCAAAAAGAAATAAACTCGTATTAACTGATGTAATTTCTCTAATAATATTCAATCTCCTTGTCAGTTCATCTTATCTGAAAGTTATACTGGGATCACTTAGCAGCATCTATAAAAAGATAGAACAGAGAAAATCAAAATAGCAATTTTTAATGAGTAGCTGTGTTTCTGCACTTAGTGCTCAGCTTATCACTAAAATAATAAGCAAGACTTACTGGGCTATATTCAAGCTTTCTACAGATAAGAATGGGGCTGCATCTATGTAAAGATAAGCAAAAAATCTATGTAAAAGGGAGCAAAAGAATAAAATAAAGAAATGCATTCAACATTTCAGAAAGCATTGAGATTAGTTTTTCTGTCTGGTACAGCATTTATGAAGTAAGAGGCCACACTTTTTTTTCTTTCCTTGTATGCTTACAATTTTGTGCCAATATTTATGAGGGTTTTTTTTTTCTGTTTTTGTTATTGTTTGGTTTTCAGTTGTTTTCCTTTTTCTGAGGAGTGGAAGGGAATAAGCATATAATGTAAATTTCAGGCCTATTACATCCTGCATAGGACAACAGTAAAAATCTCACTTAAACACATGGGGGCACCAGTAGTTCATCTTGAGCAGTTTTTAGCACTTAACTTCATAACTGGAAATGGGAAGTTCCATTTTCCTTTTGCAAGTATCATTGCCTACCATAAATTCAGAACAACAGAAAGCCTCTTGTGTGGTTTGTTTGTTTGTGTTTGATTTAGTTCTTTTTATTTCTTAAAACCACCCAAACGAAATGATTGTTGGTAAAGGTGCTGGCATGACAACCCAGAATCTGAAGTCTTCAGTCTGCAGAAGAGGCATAATGCTGTCAACCTCAGTGGCTTCATTAAATGATGTCCCTTAAATTGTGATTGTTTGCAGGTATAAAGAAATTTTAAAAATACAGTGCCTCTCAGGGAGGCTTTTGATTCTCCTGCAGAGACTCCTCATAGCTACTGGAAACAGGCTGGGGTTTATTTGATTATTTTGAAAGGGAATGAGTATGTTTATTGTTTTAGAAAAATGTAATTACTGTTTGTCAGATTGAGATGATAAAATTCAAGAGAGTCTGGAACATTATGCAAATATGTCTACTAACAACTGGTAATCAGTGGCTTTTCAGCACGGTCCCTGTACAAATATCACTCTACAGCAGACCTACTGTCCATAAAATTATGCAGATTACTCGTGCATGTTAATAGTGTCTAGTCTGTTTGCATTTTGCTAATAAGGAAAGTAAAGCTTCTCTTATTAGTAAATAAGTGTATTACTTTGCTGTCTGTCCCGCCCTGCAAGGCAGGTACTTATTTCCTACAAGAATAGTAAAATCTTTACATTAAAAAGTTGCAAAAACTTTTGCTGATGAATTCCCTCATGAAACCAGTGCAGAAATGACCTTTGCACTCATTAACTTTCAGGCTAACGTGCCCTATGCTTGTGCCCCAATATATGTGGACTTCCTTGGATGACTACAAGTGGTAATTGTACAATATCTGGGGCTCAGCAAACACAGCAGTGGGATGGCTGCACCCTCTTTGCTGCAGTTCAGGTGCTCTGTGCCAGAGTCTGTGCCTGCATCCCGGGGGAGCAGTGCTGCAGTGAGGGGCCAGCTGCACGGGGCTGAGCTGGGCCAGACCTCCCACAATCAGCCTCAGAAAGGCTGATTTGTTTGTTGATGTGCATTTTGGTTTGTGTGTGGTTTTTTTGTTTTGTTTTGTTTTTTTTAAAATGTAAATAGCCCAGAAAATATTATTTCAAAATTTCATATGGACATCTCAAATTTTTTAAGATGAAATGGAAGCAGCAAACTTACAGTTTTTACACAACAATATGTAAATACCTAGGTTTGTATAGATTTGACTAAAAATACCTATTTTCTTTGCTTTTTATTCGACAAATTGTAGTGTTAAGCGTAACCAGAATTTGAGTATCAGGCAGTGGTGCATGTCATAAGAGAGGTGCCTTAGAATGCTAATTTCTAAATTTGAAAGCTAATGACAGTGCCAAATTACAGCAGTGTCTTGCAGTGAATTTTCTTTATCTGAGTGATATGGCACAGGTCTGTAAATAAACTGCACATTAAATGTTTATACCTCTAACTCCACAAACAGGAAAATGACGAGGTGGTGTGACTTTATTTTTATTAAGGAAAAATCTCTGAAATTTAGCCTGTGATATCCTTGATTCCATATGAATTTATAAGCCATGCCCATCAGTGAATAAGAAAGCCAAGCTGGTGTTTGTGCTGCTGCGTGGAGGTCACACCAGGTTACCTCCTTGTGTTTCCCAGCTTTCCCTCGTGAGGAACAAGGGCAGGGTCCAGCAAAGGCAGTAGGTGTTACCACTGTGAGCTCTGCCACGACCGAACTTTGGGAGCTGCCCTTCCTCCATGCCCCGGAGCTGCTGGAGGGGTGCAGGTGCTGCTCCCGTGTTCTCAGTGTGGCTGGGAACATGCAGGGGAAATTCTCAAATCTAGTGTGCCTGTCAGAGAAGTGAGTCAATGGAGAACAAAAGAAGAAAAGAGTATTCATCCCCATTTCTCTCTAGATCTGTTACTTGCAGGTGGATCTGACTGAGGAACCCATTTAGATTTGAGGATTTGAAACCTTTTCTCGAAACATCCTCCTCTTGTGATTGCAGGAGAGTGTGCAGGCATCACATACCTCTGCTGAGCAACCAAGAAGATAAAGTGACTCCAACTCCTCTTAAAACCTCCTGCTAACCACTGTCGTGTGGTACAGACTACTGCTGCTATTCATGAAGTCATCTTTAAAAGATGCCACCAAAGGAGAATGAATCCCATCTCAAGCAGCTTTTGGGAAGGAAAGATGGCAGGTCTGTAGGGATTTAGAGTTAAGTAGCTTGTTATCTACCTAAAGATAATTAATCAATTAGAATGAGATTTGTAGCCACAATTATTTTTTTGTACATGTTAGTAGAGGGAAAAATCCAATAGGAGAGGTAAGAAACCTGAAGAGGAGAGGGTATATGATAGCTTCTGTATTGTCTGATCCTTTATAGTGACTGTATTTTCTACTATTGGCAGAAGGTATAGAGAAATTTAACATTAATCTATAAAATTCCATCTGCCATTAGAATATGGTCCCAAAGTATTTTAAAAAGTCTGTCAGTGAAGGTTGGCCCAATTATGATGAGCTCTTGTTTTTAAAGATTTTTTTTCTGCTTGTCTCTCATGAGGAGACTGAGGGGAGACCTCCTTGCAGTTCCAACTTCCTCGTGAGGGGAAGAGCAGGGACAGGCACTGATATTTCCTCTGTGGTGAGCAGTGACAGGACCCAGGGTAATGGCCTGAGGCTGTCAATAGGTTGGATATTAGGGAAAGGTTCTTCACCCAGAAGGTGTCTGGGCACTGGAACAGGCTCTCCAGGGAAGTGGTCACAGCCCCAAACCTGACAGAGTTACAGAAGCTTCTGAACAATGCACTAGGGCACAGGGTGTGACTCTTAGGGATGTGCTGTGCAGAGCAAGGAGTTGGACTTGATGATCCTTGTGGGTCCCTTACAACTCCACATTTTGTGTGATTCTGTGAGTGTGCCAGGATTTATACCTTTCTGCATTTTTTCTCAAAATCAGCTGCATTTCCCATGCTCCCACCTGAATTTTAAATTAACTTGCAGTAAGAAAATACTTTTAAGTTTACTTGGTTCTATGAAAAGATGTTTTGGAAATCTAGAGAAGAGTCTCTTACTCCTCTTGATTTTGGTGTTGTGCCAGGAGATAGGATCTCTGGCACTCTCCAAAGCTTTCCAGAGCTCTTCTCCCTGTGCTTGCCATGGTGTGTGCACTCAGCAGAAGGGATGAGTGAGAAGAAGAATGCTGTCAGCTGCAGAAGCTGGTTCTTCCCCTTGGGGAGCTTTGGTACATCAGGTTAGCTGATCTGAGCCCCTTTGGCACCAAAGAGCAGCACTGGGTCCGGTCTTTCCCTCCAGGGCTCTCCATCTCCCCACTCCATCTTTGCTGTGTGCCAGTGCTTTTATCCAAGTGCAGAAGAAGCCTCATCTTGGCCGGGGTGACTTTGCATGGCAAGACCTCTCCTTTTGGAGTTCTGAGCTACTGCTGGCTCACCAGGGCAGCGGCTGGAGCCTTAGCTCTGCGCTGGGAATGCTCACAAGGAGGACGTTTGGGGCAGTTGGGAAACCTGCCTCATAGCAGGTGGCAGACAGGCATGGGAAGGTTTTAAACCTGCTGTTGAAGCAGCTGGGACTTGGAGCCATGTGCACGGAAAATGGAACGGAATGAATATGAATGGGGAAATGAAGGCGAAAATTTGTGAAGTTCAGCGGTGCAGTAGAGACAAAACCATGGAAGTTCTGGATGTTTCTGGTGCATCCCAGCTGCACATTACAGGAGTGAAAAAAGTCTTTTTTTCTGAATGTGTTGACACTGATGGAGCATTTGGACTTCTCGTGCAGCTGGTGTCAAGTGAATAAAGTGCCAGTGAATAAAGTGCTGTTCACTGGCACATTTACTTTTATGGGATTGAAATAGTGTCCCATCCCTCGTGGGATAAAGGAGGTCACTGTTTTCCTTTTGCTGCTCTGTTTCCCAGAACCACGTGCTGCACACGTGGTCAGTAGCGAGGTTGTGCTGTGGCAGTGACAGGAGGGTGCAATTTGCTGGCTGCTTTTGCTTTTTTTCAGACTGCTGGTGCGTGGTGGCTGCAAGGCAGGGTGGCAGAGGGGCCCCTGGCTGTGTGCTGCACGATGTGTGTGTGACACTGGGTGTGACACTGGGTGTCAGCTCATTCGTGTGCTGAAGTGCAAAAGTCACTTCTCAGCTGAAGGAAAACTTGCTATAGTCCATTAGAGGACTGTTCAACCAAGACAGGCATAAGAGTTTTTTTTTTTTTTTTGCTTTGTCAGCAAGTGGCTGCTGGATTTTTTTTTGTTGTGTATAAAATTTGAATAATAATGACATATAAGCTACTGTTATAAATTTATTGTGAGAGGCATGGGCATTATTTTGGTCCTAACTGTTTCACAATAAGAGCCTTTAATATCTTAAATATTTGTACTGTTTGTAATTAAAATATTGGATAAAACTGAATTCTTTGCTGAAAGCAAGGTCAGTAATTGTAGGATGTGTGTGCTTAAGGCTTTAGAAAAAATTGCCCTCTGCAGAGAAATAGAAAATTAGTCTTTATAGTTTTAAGAAACTTTGTGTCATTAAGGAGAAGACAAGCCAAGTCTGGAATGCTTGAGCATGTATAGCTGTAGTGTTTTTGTGTTTCTCGAGGCATGCTCTTGAATGGTTAAAGAAGTTGGCTAGGTTTGCATTTTTCCATTCTTTGTTCTCCTATGCTTTTTCTCCTTCCCTATTCTCTTATTTAGCATGTTATTATTTAGCATTATTCCCTATTCTCTTATTTTGTCTATTCTGTGGAATAGACAAAATGTGATCATTTATAATTTTTTCAGTTCTTCTCACTTCCTTTGCTTAATCAATTTCAGCAAGCAGGATAGGACTCTCTAGGATGAAGCTACCAGAATTATAATTACAGCATTGGGGAATTAAAGCCCTTTGAAGTGTTAGAAAGGGTAAAGAAAATGTAAATGCACTTTCTGCATTCAGGATATTTTGAGAGTTTACATGATGGATGATCCTGCAGGTAATAAACGAAAAGAAAAAGCAAGTTCGTGGATGGTGTCCCAGTTTAACATATAAGAGCACTGGGAAGCATTCTGTCAAATCTTCCACTGGGAGATGTTCCTTTTGAGTGTGACAATGACAACAAATGTAGATACAGCAAGGTGACTCGGGATGAAAGTGCAGGATAGTGTGGGAAGCTGTCACTCACTTCCCATAGGAAAAAGGAAAAAGATGTATTTCTGATGTGTTGAGGAGACACTGTAAACAATCTTGAAGATTTTTTTGTGATAAGGACAAATAGTCCAGATTAACAAAAGATTTTGCAAAATAGGAAGTATGGAATTATGTCTGATTAATGTATGTTTTCTCCCATGGGAACCTTGGGCAAATGAGGTAAGCTATGTCAGGCTTCCCTTGCAGCTCATGTGTGCTTGGAGTTTGTACAGGTTGAGAAAAGACAGGTGGTTTTGGCTCAGGAAGAAGATCCCCCTGTGAATCTGTGAGGGGCTTGGACACTCTGAGGCACCTAGTATGACTTGCTAAATCAAGGGCTTTAACCTGGCATTTGGGATTTATTTACTAACAACACATACTTATGATGCTTCCTATTTCGTATCTCCGTGCTAAGATTGGCCAGACTACCTCTTTTCTGAATTTGTGATTGGGGAAACTCTGTCTTCACTGTGACATGGGAAATGGTTTCAATGAGACTTAAAGGCAAATTTGTCCTCTTGTTTCTCTTTAAGTGTTCTGCAAAAATTTTTCATTTTTGAAAATCCATTCTCATTGACTTTCTCAAACTGACTCTTCTGGGGGACAGCTCTGCCTGTTTTTATTTGACATGGAGAATTGCTCTCCACAGATGTGTTCTCACTGTGCTTTGCACTACCAGTAGATGGGTAGCAGCAGCTAAAACTTCAGTGGACTAACAGCATTTCCATTGGATGTGTTTGATCAGGGAAATATTCAATACCTGCAAGAAATTAGTTACTCTTTTATTTTCTTTTTTTTTTTTTTTTTTTTTTTTTTTTTTTTTTTTTTTTTGTCCTCCAAGAATGGAGTGGTTATGTTGTCTGTATGGGTGGGACAGTATTGCTCCTACAAAGAAATGAGCTGAAGTGCATGCACTTGAAACTTTTAACCATTTCAAGCATCTCTAACTGAAATCAGCTGATAAAATACTTTTCCAGAATTATAATAATGGTGAGAGGCATTGTTCTTTTTTTTGTTAACCACCCTGCAGAGTTCAAGACTAGTGCTAGATTACATATATGCATATATTTTAAATAAAATTCAGAACTTACTTAGGACAATGCTGATCTTAGCCCAAGAGATCTAAACCTCTAGTTTATCCTGTAGGAATGTGAGATACCTAATAATAAATGCTCACAAAAATCCTGCATGTGAAAGGGAGCTGATTGTTTTGGAGTGTCTTCTTTCCCAGTATGCAGCACAGAAAAGCCTATTCATATAAGTAAGGAGATATGGAAAAAACCATAAATTTATGTAGCTCATCCTTTCTCAGTACAAGAGTATTGTCTGTACTACTCAGGATTTTTGGTAGTCCAAGTTTGAACAATTTAACAATGATGTCTCTCATGATTCCTTTGGATAGGAAATTATGAAAATTTCTTGGTATTGAGTTGCCTTGTCTTTGTCTTTCAGGCTCTGCCTCAAGGTTCAAGAAACTGATCATCTGCTATTTTTGTAGCTGACTGTATATGTTTGTATCCCAATATTTTAACTTGGTAGCTACAGTGTATTTAATCCTAATATGTTTCTTTAAATCGGTAATGTTATAATACCAAACTAATGCAACTAATGAGAGTTATTGTACATAATACCCCAACTTTGTATATTCATAGCATTTCATTTTTATTATTGCAGTCTTTGCTGAGTGCAGTATTTATCAGAGTTTATAAGGAATGAGCTTTGCTGATGCTATTAAATCACTCAAGTGTGCTAAATTATGGCACCAGAGCAGGTGCTATTGTCTGCCGCTCTTTTGGAAAGAAAGGAAAAACCCTCAAATGATCCTGGACACTTACACCTAAAGGAAACAATCCTTTATATTAATATAAAAAGATTGGTTTGTACTCAGTCAGGGGAGCTCTTGGCAGTCGGTTTAAACTTACATGTATATATAGCACACTGGAGCCTGCTGAGTACCTCTGTTTTCTTTATGGATGGAGCTTTGGTGCCAAGAGGTCTGCACCACATGCAAGCACAGATAGGCTTCTATCTGATGGATTGTCCCATAGTGAACCGCATTGTATACAGGGCGTTCAAACACGTAGTGATTGCGTGGTTCCGTAGTTTACAGCAGAATCATAACCTGATGCTTTTAAGTACATATATGTAATCAATCTTCATGTGAAGGAAGTCGGGACAAAAGAAGTGTTTTATGCTATATATTAGACGTTATATTAAATTACGTTAGATTAAATGTATGTTATACATTTTTTTAACCTCATCACCATAGTATTATTGCATGATGAGTGTGATCTTTGTGTGGGCTATGGACTAAAGGTATAATAAAGCTCAGAGTGGGGATAATGCTCTTCTGGTTTTAGTACCAGGTCTCGTGATCAGCTACAAGCCAAATTCCCATACAACAGAGATGCAATTTTTTATAGAGGTAGTTTTATGTTTTGTTATATATCTGTAAATCTTTCCCACAGCCCTGCATTACAGAATAAGAGACTTTTACTTGAGGGGGAAAATTAGCACATTGGGTAGATTTTAGTCCATTGTGCAAATAAAATGGAAATGTATGTGCTTATAGACTAATTTGCTTTACTATAATGCCAACATCCAACTGGTCATTTGCAAAATCTGCCTCAACTGCCACTTCTAAATGTAGAAGTGAATAAAAATTTGAATTTTGTATTTGAGTGCCTTCTGATAGCAATCTTTGCAAGTGATTAAGTCAGCTCACAATGTTTGGCTGTATAAAAGATGATTTAGGCTGGTAATATTTATTTGTAATTTGGGATGGGAGTAATTCAATAATTCTTTTGGAGCAACTTTCATGTTCACAGGCTTTATTCACATCTTCTGGATCGATGAAAAATAAATAAATTTTAAATAAGACTATTTGGTGATAATATGGTGATTTTGCTATTTACCCAAGCAGTTGTGTCTGTGTTCACTCTTTAACTCATATTTTCCAGTTGTTCAAATTCCTTTTCCTCTCAATTCATTGTTAGTAGAATTTATACATTGACTGTATGTTGTTATCCCTCATTATATAGGGCTTAAAAAAATATTACTTTGCTGTCATACTACCATCTCCATTGCTGCAGTGTGTGTGGTAGCTGTCTTTGTCAGGGAAAAAGAACATGCTTGAAACTAACGTATTATGTCTGAAATTCAAAAGAATAATGTACAATAGTATTTAAAAAACTCCACAAGCAGCTGGGGTTTAGCCTGTGGATGCATTTAGCCAGTAAGGCATGCAGAAAAGATCTGGGACAGATAATTATTTAGAGAGTGAGAGAGAGGGCCTGAGCTGGGTTCCCAAATCTTTAGTGGAAGACCCTACTTGTGAAAGGCAGGGCAGCCACTGAGGTGTGTGGCAGGTGGCACAGCACAGCAGCTCTGGGTGCAGTTGCCCAAGCACAGCAGGCCCGTCGCTGTGTCCTCTGCCACCAAGTTCCAAAACCTGCTGCACTCTGCTGCTGTAACCCTGCAGTGATGCTGCTCTGGGTCCCACAGGGAAAAGGTAATCTTGCATGTAAAAGTGTGAAGTCACTGCCTGGGATGCTTTTGACTACTGTGGAGATATATGGGAACAAAAATTCCCATCAACAACAGGGACTCTTCACCCCTTTTCATCATTACAACAGGAAGTGCAAATTTACATTTAAGAATTGGTTTCATTTAAAAATATTTTTTCTAGGTGTATACAGCCAAATTTGGTAGAATACCCTGGGTCCCTAAGGACCTTAATATCTCAAGCCCTCTTGAGAGTTAATTTATTAATGTATTTCTGGGCTGTGCAGGTAGTATTTCTTTCTCATCATTAACATTGTCTCCCTGCCATGATGCTGTCTTGCTATACCTTCTGTTGTTAGCTGCCATAATGAACAGTAATAGTATCAGTGACTGAAGATAATTGTGTTTTAGATGTATCAGGTTTCATGATATCTATTTCTTGGCATTTTCTTGCCTAAAATTTTCATAGTTAAGGAAAAAAACAACCATAAGACTAATAATGAGGCCGGTTTTGTTTCCTAGTTTCATTTTTAATTATCGAAGTTACTGGATTTAGGTCACATGATGCTTGAAAAGAGATGCTTGAAATCTAAACTTGGATTTGTCTCTAAAGCAATTATATACATATAGAAAGAGATTATATTTTAAATTGAAGTGTAGATTACTTGCACCAGCTGAAGTACTTAAACTTTTACTCTCGTGAAATGACTGTGCATAAATTGTCTTTGCTAGGTGGTGCGCACGAGGGTCTCCAGCACTTGGGTCCTTATGGCAATATCCCAAACATCGTGGCTGAGCTGACAGGCGATAATGTACCAAAGGATTTCAGTGAAGATCAAGGATATCCTGACCCTCCAAATCCCTGCCCTATTGGAAAAACAGGTAATTCAGCTGTACCCTTTGTACCTCTGTCTTCACTGTATATCTTCCTGTCTTTCAGCACTGTATAACCCATGATCAGAAATCAGGGGTTTTTTCATTCTATACCCCAGGACAAGAACTGTTGAGAAATTGAGTGTTTTAGTGTTTCAGATGAGCTTTTTTTTTATCTTTTTTTTTTTTAATAAGAATATGTGCATATCCTGCATTGCTGTATAATGCTGGAGAAGGGGGAGGAAATCATCTCGATCTCAGAGTAGAAGATAGTGGGATTTATGAGAGCATCATGCTCCCAAAGGAGTTAATTTTTAAGCTGTCCCCTGAAAAAAGTTATTCTGTACAGATGAGATTTGCCCTTATTTTAGAGACTTTCATTGTGCCAAGAGGAATGAAACTGTCTGCCCTGATCTCCAACCCAGACCATGAGTCAATATTTAAGATACCTTGGCTCCAATCCATGTGTCTTTACAGCTCACTGCGGGTGCATCTGTGCCAAGAAGCGGAGAACTGCGTGGCTGTAGCCCAGGGCACTGCAGGCAGGCTGGCTCTGGCAGCGCAGCCTCGGAGAGCAGGAGCGGTGCCTGGGACACGTGGGGTGTCCCTCGGGCTGCCACCCGGGACACGCAGGATGACCCCCAGGTGCCACCACACAGGCACGGAGCCTGCAGGGCTGGTGCCCAAGGGTCACCAAAGTAGCCCTGCATGTGCATGATACACATACCCTGAGAGAATGGATCTCCTTCCTGCTACTTGAGCCAAGGAATGACTTCCAGGACTGAAAGCAGTAGTAAAACAGCCATTGGCTGCCTTGGGACCTCGAACTGGGAATGAGCGCTCTATTTTTCTCTGATTTTTTATTTGTCAGCTAAGAGATCTTTTCAAAATGTTTTCTGTTTAGTCTTCTTTTATATTATTTGGATAATGCAGAACAGTTGTCAGTATTGTTTTAAAAATGTTCTATCTTAGAATTAATAAGAAAATTATATTTGTTATGAAAAGTTTTTTTCACAGTGAAGTGTTTTTGCATTTCATTCAAAAATTTGACAAAATTTCAAATAGTCCTCCATTACTGTTTTCTATTACAGACCATTTGGTGATGGTGCCTTCATCTCTTCTGGAGTAATACACCATCTTCCAATTTGTTCACTATCGCTGTTGTCTGACAAGTTGCAAATGATGGGTTTAGATTTTCTCACACACACAAAAGCACACACATGGACTTTCTATCTTCCGTGCTTGCCCATTAGACTGCTGTTCATGATTAGATAAATAAATTAAAAACATGGCATCCAGGAAATGCCTTTGAAAATCCCTTCAATTTTTCTGTCTTAGGTGAAATAAAAGTCATTAGCTAAGCTAATACAGCAAGATCTGAACAGAGGGGGAATTTGCAGGGAAGTGCTGCCTGCTCAGATAAATGGCTCTGTCATAGGTATGCTGTGAGTGAAGATAGTATCTGCCAGGATTAGAGTAAAATATTTTTCAGAGCCTTAAATGGAAATTCAAGTGGTGGCTGTATTATGCATACAAATTACCAGAGGCCTTCCTCAATCAGGTCTGTGGATTTGCTTAATGGAAAACAATTTTTCCAGTCTACATATGCACATTCCACAGCAGGAATACATAAGCCTGGAGCAGCTGAGTTGAGGACTTTTGGATTAGCAGTCATAGAGGACACCCATGTGTCCTGCTGCCCTTTTTGTTTTCTACCAAAAGACACAAATGCTCTGAGGTCTACTGCACATCTGTTGTCACCTGTTTCTCTCTTGACATAACCTTGTCCCTGATGAGACTGAAATGATTTCTAAATGTTTTAATAGTTTCTGAGTTACTTAGCCAGTGTGAAGAGTTTCCCCCTGTTTTCTATTGGCAATTTTCTTTTTTACCAGTCCCAACGAGAAAAGAGAGAAAGCTGGATCTGTTGAACTCAGAATAACCTCCTCAGGTCATTGAATCAACTCAGTTCTAAGTCAAGTCTTTACCCACATCTGAGGAAAAAAAGATAATCCATCTGCAAATGTTTTTACATGATGACACACAAGGACAGAAGGGAAAGTCCACAGGTGTGTGCTCTGGAGTGCCTGTGTTCTGGCAGATGCAGCTGTTTGAATGCCCAGCATCATGCCCTGGCTGGTAGGATCTCCTTGGGTATGTCTGAGAGGAACTTGGACCGCAAGCTCCCCATGCTGGCTAAGCAGTGGGAGCTCCAGGAGCAGACTCTAGCCAAAAACCTGCTCTGGCCTCAAGTTACTGAACCTTTGTTTCAGCTAAAGATGACTTACTTTGGTAAAAAGACCCCAAGTTGATTTTTAAAAAGATATTATCTTGATGTGACACTGCCTACAAAACCATCCATTATGGTTAAAGGAGGTTTCTGGACCAATCAGATTAGTTACCAATCTACAGAAATGTTTTCATCATAAAACTTCTCCTACATAGCATTTTTATGAGATCTTGTGATGCAGAAATAATTGTCAGCCAGTTTGAACAAAGTAGCAAACCAGAAACGGAGCTCTAGGAAGAGCTAGCTACTCAGTGAAAGAAATTCTGTCTTTGCTCACAGCACTGTTTTACCATGACCTTCAAAAGTATTGCTTTACCAATTTCTAAAACGACCTGTGAGCATTTAAAAAAGAAAATAATATCGCTTCTTAATCAGAACAGGATGCAATTCTAGGTAAAATCAAGTGCAATAATTAAAAGAAAAACATAAAGGAGGGGTTTGCTGACTAATGTGGCACATATTGTGTGTTTCAAAGCTACTAAACACTCAGTGCTTTCTTTTGCAGTTGATGATGGGTGTCTAGAAAACACCCCAGACACAGCAGAGTTCAGCAGGGAATACCAACTGCACCAACACCTTTTTGATCCAGAGCATGATTATCCCAACAGGGGCAAGTGGGTGAGTACATGCTTCTTGCTTATTTTTGTTGCATGTGAAACTGGGTATTGTCTGCTGTGTGGGACACCATGAAACCATGAGGACAGTATCGTCCTTAATGCTGGAAAAGTTATCACCCCAAGGGAAACTTCTCAAAAAAGGTGAACTTGCCCTGAAAAACAGAAATAGTGCTTGTGATTGATAAACACCCCAGAAAAACAGAAAGTAGAAATCCTTGTTCTATTACCTGTCCCAAAGCATGACAGCTTGAGAAGTGCAAAACACCACCTTTCAAACAACAGTGAACAAGTAGCCAAAATTAGTGCAGATTTTAAGATTTCAAAATATCGGATGGCCCTAATCTGAAAGAATATCATAAATGACTATTTACATGTATAAAAAATAGAAGGAAAATACAGATAGATGGAGTTCAGCAGCTTAAAACAGCTTAGAAAATCTAGGATGACAATTTGCCTTAAGGAATCCTCACCTTAAGGATTTTGGAGGACTTGATGCTGCTTCTTCCTCTAGTCAGGTTATGCGCTGTATAATATTGAAAACCTATTTGACACATCGCATATAATAAACACAGTGAGCTACACTAAGGGCAAGAATCTTGCTCTGAGCAGGCAAGGACTTTAATAACTGCAGCTAGACTATTTCTGCAGGCTAGAGGCTCCAAAGAAAGCTCTGCCACTTAATCTTGGATTACATCAGTTAAAATGTCCAATCCCAAATCCATTTTCAGGCGCCAGGAAAACAATAACAATGATCATAATTTATGCTTGTAGAGCAAATAATGAAATCTCATTTTACATTGTTATAACACCTCACTTAAGATTGCACTAAACCAGTGCTCTGTAAGCATATATCGATAAATGGACATGTTTGGCAGTCTCTTCTCCTGCTGTAATTTTGAGACAATGATTCATCTTCATAATCAAACCAGTGTAAGATTTATAGTCTTAATTACTTATGCGAGTGCTAAATTTCTGGAGAGAATCATGCCAAAAATCCAAATTTTGGAAACTTGTTGCATTCTGAGTAATTACCATCAAAGGTTTTCATTTAAAAAACACCAGATGGTGAACATTCTTATTTATGCCAGATAAGGCTGTTAGTTTTCTTATTATTCCTGAGAACTTTACTTTCATAATACCATTCTGAAGACTACAAAGGCACTTCTGTAAATCTTTGGCCTATAGCAATATTTCAGAATCAAGCATACATACTGTGTTGTCATCAGCAACATATATACTTAATAAATGATAGTAAATCATTAGTGAATCCTGGGCTTTTTTGCATCTCCATCCATCACTACTAATTCAGGAGAAAAAGCTGCTCACGTAGGGATTAAAACACTTTTAGGTACTAAATAGTAATCATATCTAGCTGCAGCTTAGCCAACTCCAGATCTTTTTAATTAAAGATTAAACAACTGGTCATATGCATGAGCAGATATTCTGCTGAGATCCAGGAGAACAACCCTGATTGTCTCCTATTTGCATATTACCACATGGTAAAAATATAAATACACTGGTATCTTTGTGTGGCTGGAGTTTTTATTTTTAATTCTCTGGAAAAATCAGGTAAGCACTCTAAAAATTAGCTGTTTGCTTATAAAGCAAAGCTGAAGTAGATCAGCTCTTTTAGGGAACTCACTGTTGTCTGCATTAAGTTGTAAATGACCAACACAGCTGGCTGTGTAGTTGTGCATCCTCATCCTCCCACTGCCCCCAGCACCTAAAATTCCCTTTGCCCACAACAGTTTGTTCCTGCTTCTCCTGTTGAAGAGCCTAGGACCAGATGCCCGGGGCAGTGATGGTTGTGTGCTCACAGACTGTGTTTCCACCAGCTCTTGCCAGCTGAGTGGGCACCAGGCTGTCATCACCAGCTGCAGCTCCTGCAGCCAGTGTCTGCTGGATCCATGGAGGCTGGCATGTGCTCCCAGCTCTTGGGGAGCTTCTCTCCAGCCTTTTCCTACCACTGTGTGGTGGAGGAAGTGTTACAATTCCCAGTGACTTGTCCTTTCCAGGAGCCAAAATGCATTCCTTAGTGTAACCACAAAAAAACCCAGATTACATTACCAGGTCAGGAAAAAAGAACCTGTTTGTTCTACTGGGACAGAAACAGGTTGGTTGGCTTGTTTTGGTGACAGACTGTCATGCTTGCAAAGCTGTAGGACCTCTGCAGTATCCTGTGAATAACACACATTTTATAAGGGCCAAGCAAGTCTAGAAGCTGTCTCATGCAGCAAAGTGTATGGTTATGTAGATGCTAAATATTATGTGTAAATCCTGCTAATACATCTGCAGATACAAATATATAAATCGTAATAAATATATACTGGGCTAGGAGTGGGAAGAAAGGGGAAGAATTTTTCTGTCTTTGGGACAACTCCCCATATATCAATATGTTGGCCTGTGAGAAGTCTCAGGAACAGACTGTTTATAGAGTGAGATCCACGGCTTATACTCTCCTCCCCTCTCCTCATAGGGGGAAAACATAGAGGTGACAGTGGAAATAGTAGGATGAGTGACTTTTGGAGTTTTCTGTCCTTGTGTATAACTATAGTTTCTAAGATTTCAGAGTTTTTTCCCCAGTTCAGACTTTTCCTTACAGGACATAGACACTTTCTGCCTTTCTTGCATCTTGCAGATTGGCTCTTAGGATGATTTGTAGAAGTGTTGTTGGCATCCAGAAACACTTGAACAAAGATAATTTAGACTATATGATTATAATCAAATCTAAAAACCTCTTCCATATTTTGTTGGTTTAAAGCATTTTAACTTCTGATTTTTTTCCACCCAAACCCCAACCTGTAGTACTCTAATCCAAGTAGCCAAGAGGATGCAAAGGAAGCTCCAGGAGTGAGGGAAAAGTAGAAAATCACATCCAGCATGTCTCTACATGAGGTGTATCTTTAAGTGAAGAAAACTCTGTGCCTTCATCCTTAACAACCTCTCAGTGGAGGATGAACACTTCATGGGCAGATTCTGGTGGCTGATGAGGTCAGGCCATTACTCAGTGGAACATATTTTCAGGATTGCTATTATCATACAAATATGTTCTTAGCTCATGCTCCACAACCATATTTGCTTTGTACTCCACATAATGCTACAGCAGTACTTAGGGTCTTAAAACATTTTCTCAAACAGACTAAACAAAATATGGTTTCCTTGAACATGGACAGTTCAATTGTAAATTTTTCAGAAAGACAGAAATGCTAGCTCCAGTAGTCCATGAAATTATTTTTATTTCAGAAACACCCTTTTTCCTCTCATGAAAGTACAAGGTCAAACACTTCAGAAAGAGAAGTTTTAATGGTGCTTTGTTTTCTAAGGAGAATAATTCATGCATCCTTGAGTTTCTTTAAAATGTTAAATTTAAGTTTTCCTGAAGTGAGCTCGCAAAAATGACTAGCCAAGAATGTCCCCCTTGGCCAACTTCATCTCTGTTCCGTTTTGGAACAGCTCAGACAAAATAACTGAGGTTGGACAAGAGATAGGCCTTGTGAATTTGAGGTTTAATGAACACAAGAAGTACAAAACAGACAATTTTGGCAGATTTCATTGTAACACTTGAAAATGTTTGTTTTTTCTCATATCAAGGCTGCAGAGAGAGTTAGACGTGTTTGGTGAATTTGTCTCGTGCTAGAATTACACTTTCTATTTATATAATCAATGTTAGGTCAGTTGTTTATAGCAGAATTAATGGCCTTGTTTATATAGTCTTCTGCTTTTATACATGTAATTCTTCTCTCCTTCCATTTTCAGGTTAGGGTTTGGTTTTGGTTTTCTTCATAACATAGAACTGAAACAAAATGTGTTGAACATGTGTGTGTTATTCCAGACTTTATTAGAATTCACTACTTATAAGAAATACAACAATATGTGGATGCACTTATGTAAACTATGGTTAGAGGGGGTTTTTTGTGTTGGGTTTTTTTTTCATTTTCTTTTCTCATCATCATAACTTTCTCTTCTGCCAAGATGTTTCTGGCAGTTTTTAAAAGGTTTGCCATTAAAAATGTTATAGACCAAATGGTTTTTAGAAGCTTTATTGAGGGCACTACTTAAACAAAGGAAGAGTTGGCGCTGAACTCCTTTCAGCAGAACTTTGCACTGGGAAGTGTTGATATCTGGAAGGGAATAAGCAAAGACAACAAAACAGTAGGAATGATGCTTATTTCTGTTTTTAAAAGGAATTAGAAAATCCCTTGTAAAGCAAATTTTTTTTGCTCCCGTTCTCGTGTCACCTCAAGTGTATAGAAAGATATACCAGAGGCAGGACTCCTGCTTATTCTCCCTCACATTCTTATTTTTCTTCTTCCTTGTGCCTTTTCTTAAAAAAAAAAAAAAAAAAAAAAGAAAAAAATATTTTGCTATGTATCACATGATGGGGAACATCCAGACTATACAGCACATACTTGAAGCCCTTATTACCTGAACACGGGGCATAACATAGTGGAAAATTACTGGCTTTTAAATTGTTGATAAGGCTGTGACTGCTCCTGAAGAACTGCAAATCTTAGTAGGAATACGCAAATATTTATTTGTGGTTTATTTCTCCCATAAAGCTACACACTCCTCTAGACTTGATAATATTTAATAGCAGAAGTAGTATTTTAACACAAGAGTGTAATGGAGTTGATGGCTGTGTTGGGTTTTTTTTTTCTCCTTTCCAGAGCAAGAGTTTACTCTTTGAGAAAATCAATGGTGGTCCAAAAAGAAGAAAGAGGGTAACTATTGGAATATTTCATAGCCCCTATATAATCTAGAGACGTAATAAAAATTAAAACCATATTGTTGAAATGAAGAGATAGTCTAATGCATTTGTATTGTACTTTAGATTGTGTGTCAGGGACTCTCTGTGATAAAATGCTATAGCCAGCTTAAGGACTGAACACTGGGCACAAGCCTGGTTTCTCAAAAGAGACTCTTACTTTCAGAAGATACACTTAAGTGTAGAACATTAGAAAACCTCATATTGTCTGTCTTTTAAAATTGATCCTATTTGCTTAAAGCCATTTAGAAGTATTTCAATATCTCTAAAACAGAATTTGAAGTTTCCTACTAAAAATATTAGTAAATTTAATTACCACTATCTATGTTTGTGAATACATTTTTGGGTGCGAATAACACTAGAGGTGGTTCTTTATCTGATCTACCTCAGATGAACTCCTGTCTCTGTGTCCCACTTGCTTGAAAGGCAAAGATGAAAAGGTTCTCACTGTTCTGCTCTTGTAACAAGGAAGGCAACCCACACAGAGAGATTCTGCACAGTCTGCCTCATTTTCTCTCTTTTTTGGTAGTGTCAGCCTTTCTTTAATTGAAAAAAAAAAATCACTTTCAGTAAGAGTCGACATCTTCAGCTTTGCTGCTGTGTATTATTCTTACAAAAAGGAAAAGTCTAGCTCTCTGCCAGAAAGTAGCTTTTCAAAATATGACAGCACAGTTTATATTGTAAATGAAGTAAATATAATTTAAAATAACAAGCATAAGTGAAGATGATTTACTTATTTTTTAGTTCTCAGGCTAGAAAGGGAGAAGATGAGTTGATTTTTTCCTGATTCAGACATCACTGGCAGTTGGCATGTCAAACATAAGTTAAAGATCTGACCAGAGCTCAGTATCTGCTTCATGCTTACATGTGATTCTTGAGTTTGTTAGTTGAAGAGTAAAAAAGGGTAGTCACCTGACTTTAATTTTTAACTAAGTAGAATTACTCTGGAAACAGTTCAGCAGAATATTTATTAATAGCTAGAGCAGCATGTTAAAGAGGAATTCATGCAACATATACATGAGGGGAAAAAAAGAAAAAAAGAACATTTTCTTTCTGTGAGCTGACTGACATAACTGGATACAAAAGAAGGACTAGCTGGAGACACTTGACAGTTACGTGGCCAGGGGTAGCCCAGAATTTTGAAGGTGAATTCCTTTACAGCAGACTTATTTTGCTAGCACCAACATGGCACTTAATGCTAAATTCATTCAAATTTAAATTATTTTAGGGTAATACTGTAATGATTACTAATGATTTAATGAGCAATTCAGAATCTCCACTTTATCAGCAGAAGAGTAACCTAGAACTGTCAGCAGCAGAGTGTATTTCTCTAGAAATCAAGAAGTCCACTGGATTCCTCTCCTGCCTTTTGTGCTCCCTGCAACTCCTCCATGCCTTTCTGCACAGACATAGTTTTGGGATCTGGCAATTCTCCCCTTTTTTTAAATGTCTGTGCTGGCAGACAGCCCTGTCCAGAAGTGTCAGGACCACTTCTGTGATCACTGAGTTCTGTGGGCTCAGAGCTCTGTACAAAGGTGCTCGGGAGCGTGCATTACTTTGAATTCTGCACAGCTGCATGGGATTAAACGTATTTTAGTCAGATCAGCCAAAGTATTTTGCATTATATTTTGTGTTTTCTTTTGTTGGTTAAGAAGGATTCAAAATTTTATGTAGTCTCATTCTCTTCAACTTTATTTCAAAAAGTAGCAAGCAAGTACCATTCCAAAAAGAAAGACCAATTAATCTTCCTAGGAATCTTCAAATAATTCCTAGAAGTTTATGCAACAGTTGAATTTCACTAAATTAACATTAAACAGAACTTCTTTAAACAAACACAAACAAATCATTTACATATGTCTTATTTCTAACAATTTAAAGCATTGGAGTTAGTTTATTTTCAAAGATTTTTCCACATTCATTTCTGGTTCTTAATATTTTTATGTTTTCACTTGCAGCAGGCAAAACACCCAAAACCCAACAGAAGTAAGCAAAAGGGCTGCTATGTGCTAATTATTAATGATAGCATCCACAAATCTGCAGAAACCCAGATTTGAAGACTGATAAACTTAAACTTGATGACAGATAAACCCCAAATGTTTTCCAGAGATTTGACAAATACTTGGGATAGCTGCAAATAAGTATTTCATGCCCATTATGAATGCTTTTTTTTTTTTTTTAATTCCTAAGTTTTGGTGAAAGAAGCACAGAAATATCTCAAGGAAAGTAATTTCTGTGACACACAGTCATCCTGAAAAGAATCAGGAGATACTGGAAAATTTGCATTCCTCTGAAGTTTGTCCTTAGGCGAACAGTTTTTATTAGCATCAAGAAGCCTTCATGCTAGAATTTTTGACTGCATCTGTGTGAAGGAGACAATATACACTTGAATTTTGCTTACACTGGCAGTGTAACAGGCCAGAAAGCAGGTGTAAATGATATTTAATACTGAAGCACCACTGAACTGCTTGCCACTTTGCAAATGCAGTAAATACATTTTACTCCATTGGTATAGATAAAACTCAAGCATTGCTTTCTATGTTACTCCATCTACAATCTCCAAGCAGTTTTGAGACAGGATCTGTTCATCTTCAGCCTCACATTGTGCTGCTTTCATGGTGCAAAGTGAAGTTCAGCCCTCTCCAGGAATCTTCTTTGCAGCATTCCCTTCTTCTGGCAGTGCTGTGAGAGCCATTTTCTATGCCAAAACCTTGTTTGGCTCTGCTTCTTTGCCAGCAGTTTTTTATCTCAGCATCAAGAGAGGAAGCAAGGAGGGGTTTCCTGGAGAGGAGACAGGCTGAACAAGAGGCTTTGGTCAAACTGGAATTGTGGTCTCTAATTTGTATCCCAGCACAATGTCCATCAGGGGCTGGTGATTTCAGCTAAAGCTTACCTGTACTTCTCTAACAAGTTCTGCCCTGCCTCAAGAATTAGGAGTTAGAGTTGCTGCTGCTTCTCTGCTGAGCTGAGGAAAGGAGTGGAGCAAAAAGGCAGTGTTTGAGATTGTTCTGTATTCCTGATAGTCCTCCTTCACTTGCATTCCTTTCAGTGGATTGAATTAAATTCTTGTGGGAAAAAAAAAATAAAAACAAAACACTGGTTGACTTTTAGATATAATCCCTGGAAGCAATTTTCTCCCAAGTCTGTAAATATCTGACAGATAAGAAATACATAAGTATGTTCACTATTCCTAGTTACCTTTTATCTGTTTCCCTGTTTCTAATAAGTTTAAATAATTTTAAATTTTTTCAGAGTGTGAACCCCTATCTGCAAGGACAGCGACTGGATAATGTTGTAGCAAAGAAGTCTGTTCCACAATTTTCAGATGAAGATAAAGGTCCTAAATAAGTACAATAAAAATAAAAGATAAAAACTCATGCCATCCTCCTCTAGATCATGATATTGCTTATATATAATCATCTATTAAAATCCTTGTGAATGGCAGCATGCTTATTATTTATATAATTGTAGATGAAAAACAGCTGTATTTATAACAGCATGTTCTCCTAGATGATAGAAGTATGGTTCTGCTTTTTGTTAAGTTATGGTAAAAGGACTTTTCTGTTGTTTTTATTTTAGTCATGGAGCAAACTTTAAAAATGTTAGTCATTTTTGATAGCTAATGTGAGGTAAATGGTCTTAATGAGAAACTTGTAAATAGGAAGATAAAAAAAATGCCAAGTCTGACTCCAACATTTAATCTTAAATGTTACTATGTTTGACACATGAAAATTATAGTTTTATGTTTTGTTCACAAATATTGTTACTTAGCAAAGACAAAGTATTTATTTTACGCAGAGAATTTTGGCTTTTGGTCCATTTCAATAAACATTTAAGCAATCTACAAGGTTTGCAAAGTGACATTTTCCAAAATATTTCAGAGGCTCGTTTGTCTCTGTTGTTGCTGTGCAAATTTAAGAATTAAAGAACTGCTTTTTGACTGTATTTGCTGAAATATTTTTCTGTTAGTTTTAATCATTCCATGCCCACAGCTTTCCTGAACACTTGAACATCTTCCTTCCTTATCAATGGAACTGTTATGTGAAAATTAATCTCCCCTGCTGTTCTTTGTCTTAGTAACTGCAGCATTTGTGCATTATAGTGTTGTTAAATTATAAGTAAAGATGGAGGCATTTGTCTGTGTTAATAAGGTTGTGTCAACAACCTCTGAATCTAAATCCGGGATATGAAGGTCATTACAGTTGATCTTCTGAAAAATATGCTACTCTAATACCACTCGTAGCCATCATTGCTCTTGAAGTTGTTCTGGGAAGCTTAAATTGCCTTCTTGCCCCCAGGAAATTGAAGAACTTTATATTCCAGAGTTCTCCCTTTCTGAAAGATGAGAACACAGCTGAATATTTGAAGCCACGTGAATGGAGCACTGGAATTATGGAAAATAGCATTAGCTTACAGCTGATATTACAAATAATACAAGGGAAATTGTGAGGAAAAAAAAAAGTAGTTTCCTTTCCCATCCTATAGAAAGATACAGGGAAATAATGATGCTGTCTTAGAAAAAAGAAAAGAACTAAGAAATTAAGGTTCCTAGCTATACAAAATTAAAATTAACAGGATGGCACAAGTATGACTGCTGCTGGCATTTGCTTTTTTTGTGCCACCACTTAGTTATTTGTAATAAATTATGTATGTAGAGAATTGGGCTTTTCATGCCATATATGGGTACATTGCAAAAGTCTTAACATTTTGGAACGGACTATCATGTCTTTCATCATATTTCCTTTAAAAAAAATTGAAGAGAAAAATGAATAGTATGTCATAAAGTGGGGTTTATACTCACAGAAGACACAAAAATGAGGAATTTCGATGACTCACAGAGCTCCTTTGGCTTCCAGCGGCTGGGACAGGATGGGAGCAATCTAGCTGTTCATGTGACAGGACTTGTATTCTCTGCGTCTTAAGCTCACTCTTTTTATCTGCACTCCTGCTCAGTCTTCACACAGGTATCGAAAGCTGCAAAGCTACAAAGATTGCTCCAAAACCAACAAAGAGTCTATATATATCACGGCATAACCTGACATTAAAACCCACTGATGCCCAGTGGCCCCGTGTGTGAAATGGGCATTCCTTCCATCTAACCCTGCTGCCAGCCACTGGTGCAGCTACAAGGCTTCCAGGTAGCTGGAAGCTAGGCTGTCATTCCTAAGAAATTGGCATTTCTTCACATCCTTGACTGTTTCATCAATACTTCTGAAGTAATCAGAGTTACATTCTGTCCTTATAGCTCCAGTAAAATCCATTTGAATCACAAAAATGAAGCAACCATGATGGCAATTTTTAAGCTCTTTTTAAGGACAAGTGCATAATAAAAGAAGGTGTGTACAGTAAATATGGGGCTTGAAAAGGGAAAGGCAAAGAAGCATTGCTTGCTTAATAGTATCAATAATCCCACATGTAATTTTGTGAAGCACTCCAGGTTACTCCAGCCCTGTGTGGGGATGTGAAATCCAGCACTGCAGACTGGCCAGAACAGGGATAGCTGGCAGGCTGCCTGCATGCCACCAGAGAAGCTGCCCTCCTATGTATGATACATCTGCACAGTGCAGGCAAAGGAAAAATACCATAGTTCAGACCTGGTTTTGTCCTTAAATACAAGCAAAGAAAGAAAAAAAAATCTTTACACTGCACAAAACTATGTGTCTTACAGGAACTGTCTGCTGGAGCAAGTCAAGTGCGTGGTGGTGAGCAGCTGTCTGCTGAGTTCATCAGGCAGCTTGAGTGTTTCACCAGGAAGACTCAGCAGTACTATTGTGAAATTTTAATAAAATATAGCTATTGCACCATGATAATGAATTTCATTATTCTAATTTCAGTTTCGTGGCAGAGCTGTCTTTTGGTAGTGGGACTGGCTAGTCCCATATTGATTTAAAAAAAAAAAAAAAAAGAAAAAAAAACAAGCTAAAATCCTTGTCCCTCCTACTGTTCCAACAACAGTCCAAACATCTATATATAGTTTTTTAAACAGAATAATCACAGTGCTGGTCTTTCAGAATCAATGAACAAAGATACCAACTATCCTGCTTCACTCAGAGTTCACCAAACCACTATTTGCAAGAATGTAAATAGCTGCTCAGGTGTAATTGCCCTTTTACCTTTATCACGCATGTGAATTAAGGAGCATGTATATTAATACTGTTTAGAATTTTCATCAAATTAAAGCCTTTTAGAGTATTTTAAAATTTGCAAGTGTGTTACTTACCTCTAATGCATTAAGAGACACAATGTGCTTGAAGGAAGCTATACAAAATAAAGTGTATTGCCCTGAAACCTTGGTTTTGTCTGGTAAAGCAATATTTATGACTCTAGTTTAAAAAAAAGCACTGTGTAAATGATGGGAGTAGTTGATTTGTGACACAAAACTTCTTCTGAGGGTGCATGTGCATACACACACACACATACATTAATACACTTTTCAAAACATAATACAGTCTGATAATAAACTCAATAGTAAAGAATATAATGATGGTAACCCACAGAAGAAAGTAATATAAATATGCTTAGTTAATTGCTAAGGAGGGGAAATCCTGATACACTTCTAATTACTGGCACATTTGCGCTCACCAAATGCAATAAAACCATGCTGCTATTGGTGCAGCAGCTCAGGGACAATCCACAGAAGCTGGATACTACTTCTCTGATGTCAGAGTTCCAAGAGTCACTTCCAGGATTCCAAGTAAAGCTGACCTGAAGCCTATTTTATCAAAATGTGATGAAGCCTATCTTTTGTGTTAAACTGAGGAAGGGCACAGGCAGAAAGATGACTACCAAGTCCATCAGGTTTTTGGCTTTGTTGTCAACAGAGCAGCACTCAAACCCCTTTGTTTCCAAATGTCCATAGCTGGGGAAGCAGACAGTAGCTTTTTCATTATGAAGAGGAGACTTGCCTTCAAATTGGGCCTCTAAACAGTAGCTCTATGGAAGTGTTGAAAAGGCTTTGTTTTCATTTTCATGGTGTACAAAACCTAATTTTTGAACATTTAAATCTTTTGGAAAAAGCCCATAACAACATCAACCCAAAACAAACTTGGAATCTTCTGGCCCCTTTGCTGGTAAGCTCACTAAACCAGTTCTCACCTCAACTTGTAATGTGACATAATTTTTATGCAATTACTTCTTTTTTGACACAAATAGACAATGCCTGGATCTGTAGGCCAGGTATTTTAAAGGGAATTTTTCAGTTTTCTGAAGTCACACAGATTTATGGAAGGAGAAGTCAAGGTAGGGAGATTCAGAGGATGCTACCACAATCCCATTAAAATTTAATATGTCCAAGGAAAGGACAGTTCCACATGATCCACAAAGGACATGAGTATGTTCACTACTTTATTAGCCAGGTGTCACTTCACAGGATTTTAAGGCACCTCTCCATCCAAGACAGAACCTGTCAAGGCTGTCAGGGAGAGGACATTATCTCAAATTTTGAGACACCTGAATCCAACATTTCAGGCTAACAGAACTGTCAATTAGATTGAATTATATTTCTGCTATGCTTGATACAAATAGGATGTCAATGTGATATGCCCTAAAGAGAAGACAGCAACAACAAAAACCCAACAGAAAATGCTGACTCCACTGCCACATGAATACATAGGCATACACTTAAAAATTCAGTTTTGTTTAAAGGCATGCAATTACCTTCAATACTTTTTAAAAGGGATCATATTCAGGAATTATCTCAAAGAAGAAGTGTACTTTTTAAATAAAGAATTACTGTGTTCCTTAAAATGTCTGTGAGTTCGTCATGCCTAGGGTCAATGGCAGATTCCAACCATGAGCAAAGAACAAGTTCCCTTGAAGGGCTCAGCCACTGACATGATCTGCTTACATGCAAAATAAGTAAAAAATAAAAACAATTGTAGGCAAAGGATGTGGAATTGCCATCATGAAGGCCCCTGTCACTCACGAATGTGGCTGACTAAGGTAGGATTGAGAACTAAGCCAAGATTTTCAAATACAAGAAAATTAAAAGGTCAAATGAACCATTTTCCAAGTACACTCATGGCCTAGGTCTACCATGCTCAAGCCTTTTGCTATTAGGTGAAGAATGGCACTGAGCTCCAGTTTACCATCCTAGTTTACCATCCATGAGAAGGAAATATGTAGTTTCAGTTGTCATGTTTGCTTTATTTATGATGATGATGGCTTTGCTGTGATTATACAAGTCCTGATGGTTGGGAGAGCTGCTAACCATGTGTTCAACACATGGGAGCATAACAAACATTAAATACGAGTGTCATGGCAGTAGCATTATCAAATGGAACTTAAAGAGCTTTAAAAAAATCCTATTTTATTAATGAGGTCTGTATTTGTATGTGGGGCAGAGGCAGACATGGTAGGAATTAAGAAGAGTTTCAGACTTTAAAGATTAGGTAGACCTCAATCACCTCTTTTTCATTTTCCTCTGTAGCTCCTGTTACCAAAACACACAGAATGCAGCTCCTAATGCAATGCATGGTTGTCTTTTATATTTAATCACTGTTTCTTCATCCTACTCTGTTCTCCAAGAAAAACAGTGGTGCGAGTCAGTGGCTGAATTTCATGGTAAACTGAGTGAGGCAAAGAAAGAAGCACAGAAAAAAAAAAAAAAAGTGATACTTGTTACTAGTCTCAAACTTTCCCTCCTTCCCTAGTGTCATTTAGCTAGAGACCATTAAATGTATAAACACTGACTCCTTTTACTCCAGACCTTTGTTCTGAACCTAACCACCATATGACAGTGTTACTTTCCGGGGAACCACTGAAGATCTCCATTACAGATGACAGGGATTTTTGGGTCTGGTCATATCTGCTAGATCACAGAAGGTGCATATGGCTTTGATGCTGAATTCAGACATCTTTTAACTAATTCTTTATTCTGAGAAACACAAAAAACCCTCAAACCCTAGCAGTTATTTGAGTGCAATATCTGTATTCTAATGCCCCAAAGTTCTCTAAAAGTGGCTGAAATTCAAGTGGGATAGCCTGTATGGGGAAACGCAGTTCTGATTCCTCAACTCAATAGAAAACACCTTTCTACACTGAAAATATAAAATACCACACTGTGACATTTTGTATTTCTAAATGGACAAAACAGGCTCATGAAAGAGCAGGTTAGGCCATCCAGAGAAGTACTCATAATTCACCATTGGTTATTTTTTCCCTTTCTTAATGCTGCAACAGTGACTAAGAGAATTGCAAAATTTTGATTCCAAAGAGTAGTGCAATGGCTGTAAGATTTATGGACTTGAAAACTGTGTTATGGCACTTGAAGAAACCTATTTTTAATGCTGTATAAACCATTGACCAAATTTAAAAAAAAAAAAAAAAAGAGGAAGAATTTAAGTAAATTCTTTAAAAGTCAATGTTATAACAGATAAGCACAGCTGTAGTTCATGCATGGACCCTGGCTATTGGTTCAATCCCTAAACCCTAAGACTGAGCTGACCCAGGACTCTGTGCATGCCTGGGTAATGTATGTGTGCACAGGTAAAAAAGCAGAAAAGTATGTCCTCCTTCTGATTCTTTATAGCTTTCATCTTGCTAATCTCACAGTGTCTACAGCTTTGCTGCAGCCTTTCTGGTGGCTACTTCTCTGAAGTTTTGATGTCTTGAAAGACTCTTTATCAGGTAGTGTCTTGAGCACGAAGTTATCCAGCAGGCAAGCAAGATGTGCCGTAATTATACACATTTCTTTCAGTCAAAAATACATCTATTAGTAGTTGAGGCTATTTTTCAAATTTCTAACCACATTGACTATTTTCTGCTGTGTTTTTATATTCTCAGCACCAACCTTTAAGCCTTCAAAAGAACAAGAACTATCCACAAAGTTGAAGATAAGGCCTTCATAAACCTATCCTAAAATATCAGCTGCTTGTAAAAAAACCTTTTGTGTCTGTTTTGTTGTGCATCTGGAGGTTCTTCATCTGGAGGTTTACAAAACTGGGAATAATTTCCAATTAAAAGATGGGTGAAGAAGGTAAGTGCTGTCTCCAGTAAAGGCCTAAGTACCCACAGCTGGACTTATGTCCAAAGCAAACACCAAAGCCCAAGCACATGCTCCTCAAACCTTGCCTTTCTTTCCTGATTCCTCAGGCAGCTAAAGGCTATGCCCAGCTATGCCTTCCCGTGATCATGTACCTCAGGTGCCTGAACTCCTCCTTCTATACATGCCTAGGACTGTTTGAGACCCAGTGAAGCCGCACAGCTCTACACCTATCTCAGTCGTAAACCCAGCCTGAATCCACAGACTTGGCAATTCTTCCCCCTATATTCCCTGAGGGAGCAAGCCTGGCAGCTGCTCATCTCACACATGTCTACAGGACCAGGCATTGCACGAAATACCACAGCAGACATAGACAGTTTAATTAAAAAAAACTGAAAAGTGTCTGTAAGAGTTATGGCAAAAGAATCAAAGCTCTAATGACACTAGAGAAGACAATCAAGAATGAACACAATTTGTCACCCTAGTGGTTCATATGACAGGCTGAACACAAGGAAGGACAGGGTAACTGGGCTCCAGCTAGTCATCAAGGAGTGTTTGGGTACCTAACAAAAATACAAGAGTAGTCTGAGAGATGGCAAAACCAAGCCAACCACCCACCCCCACCCTCCTGAGTAGATGGCTAATTTTGGCTCCTTGTCTTGGTTTAATTATTTTCTGAATTGTTCAACCACTTCAGCAGGGGAGGTTCAGGTCTCACACAAACAAGCTGCAGCCTCATGGCTAAGAGGCTGCACCTCTGGAGGTGCTGGTTTGAATGCCTCCAGTGAGTAGACAGACACCTTCTCTTTTCTCATTCCTGAAACACCACCAGCCTCCTTTCACTCACTTTTTATGTATTGTTTTTTTTTCCTTCGGGAAAGATGTATTTAGCTGCTACCCAAATTCTTGGAAGAATGTTACATTTAGCAAGACTTGGAAACTAGCAAGAGTTCATTTGCTGGACTGTGCATTCTTTATTCTAGTAACTTTAAAAATACCTTTAGATCATTTTGCATCTGTTGAAAAGGAAACATTTAAAAACTCCACTTCCTTACTCACTACTAGCATTCCAGTGACAAATTTAATCTTGCAATCATTGTAATGTATGGGATTTGCTGACCAAGAGCTCCAGTGAGCCTACTGGACTATTAGTACTCCTAACAGACATCTCCTTATAGCAAGAGGTGCCACATTATAAGCATTTTCAGCACTGAAGTTAAGGCACAACCTTTTTATCCACACGAGCATGACTAACTTTCTTCAAGGTGGTTTCAGGTGGAATTTGCCCTATTAAAATACTTATGTCCAAGTACTGAAGGGTTTTTCAAAGCTTTTACATAAACTGGTGGCAGTGTACTCAAAGCAAGAGGGACCTGGACTCCAAATCAAACAAATAATTTGATTGCAAAGACTAAGCCACAGAAGTACTTGGTTTTACAAAGTACTTCTCCAAATTAGAAACAAACAAATCACATTTGGTTATGGTGGGATTTTTTTTCCCTGGGAAGGTGGTTACACCTGATTACAACAGTCACCTCCCCTCCTAATGCACAGAGGCTTTCTGAACAAGCTGTCCGATCTCCACAGGATAAAAAAATGCTTTCTGCCTCCAGATAGCCTGGATTTATCTCAAGTACTAACTGCATCAAGATAAAAACCACTGTACTTTGTCTCTTGTAAGTTTTTACATCATAGCTTTCTTAATGTAAAAACTTCAGCCTATAAGAAAGGCACAGCCAAAAGAATTCATAAATTCTGAATCCCAGGACTTACTATATTAAAAATGAGGGTTTCTTCTTTGCCTTGCAGCACAGGAGAATATCCTGTTCATTTATGTTCTCTCTTTTGTCAGATCAGAAGAATAAGAAATGGCTAAGGTGATTTTTTTTTAGTGTGTCTGATAACTTTTAGTGGTATCAGCTCCGGAGGAGTCTTTCGTCTATGTGTTCTAGTATATATTAAAAAAAAAGTAAGTAATTTTTTTACTGTGAATTCCTATGTTCATTTTGAAACCCTGACAAGAAATAATAATACCTCCTTCACAAGAAGTCTAGTTCCATCTGGTTGAGAACCAAAAAGCCCTGCCACAGTCTGATCTGAAGTGTAATTGATTTGATCACTGGCAATTTAACTTCTTCGCTTACGTCTTTAGTGCATTAAGACTTCCTGGGGAGAGCAAAGAAAACTGTTTACATTTTTAGACTTTTTATAAGTGCATCCAAAACCTCCAAGTGTTTGGAGCCTGATTAATTACAAACACCTAGAGGACTGCTCCCAGTCCTATTTACAGAATCTCTCCTAACATCAAGTGACTTAACACTTTTTCAGGCACTTGGAATCACATGTTGTGAGGAGGGGAAAAGTCATTCAATCAAACTGCCAATGAAAGCAGCTGGTGGAGAACTGCTGGGCGGTGTGGTTAGCCCCAGAATTTAAGATGACAGTTCTTTCATGGTTCTGAACAGCTCTACAGAAAGGAAGAGTGATGTCTGTTGGAGTTATGTTTGGAGAGTGAAGTAATAGGACTTGAAAAAACTCTAATTAGAATTCAAGATAATGCAAGAAATGAGAGATCAATGAATAAATACCCAACTGCCCTTAGCCAAACAAGCTGAACAGGATCCTTCTGACAAGGAAACAGAAGAAGCAAAACAGAGCAGTTGTTGGAAATATAAAAAAAAGATTTGGCCTTAGGCTCGTGTGTGTAGTTTCCCAGAAGTGATTTTTTTTTTTTTTTGGCAATTTTTGAAAGAGTAAATTTTTGGTAACCATACAGATTTAAAAAATAGTCTATTTTTGTATGTTGTTATTATTGTATATCTAATCCTGAAGTCCATAAAGTTTAGCATTTTAATATGCACCCTAACTAGAAAGTTCTTTAACAGGGTAAAGAGCTATATATAAATAATTTAGCAAGGCTCACCTGACTCAAGTCTCTTGGATTGTTGTGTGTGCTTCACATAATACACTGTGAATAGTTCCACTGAAAACAAAAAGTCAAGCATCTGGCAAGCCCCTGCAGGATTCAGGTCCGAATCTAAGTTCAGCAAAAAAATGAAGTATGTGCACAAATCCACCTTTCTTACCAAAGCACTTAACTATCAGTTTGCATTTATGTATATAGTAAAAATATGATACAAGTCAACCAGCAATTCTTTTAGGAAAAGACAACTGGTTAAACAATTCTTTGTCTGCCTTTAAACTTTTTTTTGTCCACGACAGTGAAAACTTGGCATATTCACCGGAAATATCCTTTTTTTTTTTTTTTTTTTTTTTTTTAAACTGGGGAGAATTACAGAAGTTAAAAGGCCTTCTTCCCTATTTAAAAGCATTTAGAAATTTCAAAATGGATGCATTCAAGCACATAGACACACAGTATGTGAAAGTTAAAAAAGGTATGTTTCATCTTTCCAGATTGTGTTGAACTCTCTCAACTCCTCTTATAAATTGCTTATTTCACAAGTTTGGTACCCAATCAGCTTTAAGGACTTAGGCCAAAATGATTCCTTTGAAAACTCTGTTCCCTACTGCAGTTTTATAGGTGGGGAAATGGAGTCAAGAGAAAATTGGTGTGACTGAAACAAAGTAAAGGATGAAGGTGGGGGTGAATTTGTCCCTCATACCTGTTCTTGACAGAGAGACCATCTAAATAAAAATGGCATTGAGGAAGAGTTTTGTTTCTTCCCACCTCCATTAGTATTCTCTCTGAGAAGTGGAGCAACTGATGCTGCAACAGTACAACAGTTAACAGAGTTCTTTCCTTCCTGTAATATAGCAGCCATTTTTTATCACACTGGATTTCAGCTGTAAAATGCAGAAATTCTAAGTTGTTGTCTCAGACCAAAAAAAAAAAAAAAAGCTTCAGCTCTTTCATTCCTGCAAAGCTACATACTTTTTTTTTTTTTTTTTTAATCTGGTATTCTGTTTTTACATGGCTATTGCCAGGAAAAGCAAAAAGAACAGATAAGATTTCAATTTTGAAAGGAGGGCAATGGAATAAAAAAACCAAAACCAAACCAACCCACAACAAAACAAACCAAACGCCTTGCAAATCTCCTTACATAATAAAATAGCTTTCACGTCTCTCTTACTCTTTTTTTGTTTCACTACAGACAAAAGTGGCAGAGTAAAGAAAAAAGCCCTAGACAGATCTCTTGACTCCCCGCTAGCTACCTTACCCTCCAGACTGACACTGTGTGCTCCACGGGTGCTGCACAGAATCCCCCACAGGTAACACCCTGAAACACAGGTGGTCACACAACAAGCTGTCCTGCATCACAGCAAGAAAAAAGCAAAGGAGTTTATTTTCCCAGAACTGTGCACGAGATATCTGTTCATGTGTTAAAAGTGTGTGAAATCTGTCTAAGCTGTCTAAGTTGTTGGGACGCAGTAAGGTTCGGGAAAGGAGTTTTTCAGTTTTGCAGCATAACTGGGAATTATATTTCATAGCTGTCATATAGTGAAATACGTATGTATAGAACACATTGAGCCCCTTAGATGCCTCTTTTCATAACTCCCAGTTACAGCTTCATACTGTAAGGGCTTCTGATGTTCATACAAACTCAATTTGCTTAGCTGAGTCACTTCTCGCATCACGTTGCTCCAGAAGTGCCCTGAAAGCAAAGCATGTCAGCAAACACCTCCTACAGCTTCAGGAGACAAAAGAAACAGAAAAGCAAATGCACAAAGGCAGAGGAATTTTATGACTTTCATTTTCTTGGCAAATTCTTTTATAGTCATCAAGTACAGAAGATGCATCGAAAAATTGTGAAAAGAGTTTAAACAGTTTAGCTTGACGTATGATATTTCTTCATTTGGCATAAAAGTTTATATTTCTTCAGCAATCAAACTTCATCCTAATAAAATAAGCTTTTCTAAATAGCTTTTAGAAAATAGTCACATATGGATTGTATTAGGTATGTAGGTGTTTCGAGGCCAGAAAACATATTTTTTCTTCTCTGTCTGCATCACATAGCAGAGTGGAATGCTGGTGAGTGACCATGGCTCCTAGGTGTGGACATCATTACAAGCCCACAACCTGACTCTACATGCAGTATATGCTGAACAAGAAAGCTTTTCAAGCATACCAGGACATCATACTTTTCAGAGCAGAACCCAAGACTTGTAAATTATTTAGATGCTTAAAGATTTTCTCTTTAACTCATTTATTCTTTTGATTTCTAATGTCCTATTTATGAGGATTTTCAAATTATTCCTAGATCAAGCAATACTTTGAAAGTAAAAAAAGCTAAAATACTTCATTTTCCAAAACAAACAAACAAAAAAAAAAAAAAAAAACCCCAAAAAAACCCCTAGCCCCAAAATGAGCACTTTTCCCTAATTAATTTTCTCTCATTCAGCTGATGGAAATCTGTATGTTAAAAAGTTGATGTTCTGTCAAACCAAATATAAAATACTGCTTTTCCAATAAGTACAGTATTTTCCAACCTCCATCATACAGACATTAATTCTAAAACTCAAATAAGAGAGAGATTAAAATTTCTTACTTAAAAAGAATCTTGCCAACATGAAGCATAGTCTTAAACTTGATTTTCCAGTACCTTTTAAGAGAATTTAACTCAGCATAACCTCAGCTTTTTCTGGCACTACTTTATAAGGCTTGATATGAAGCACAATGCTACTTAGAGGGTTTTTTCATATAATCATCTGCAATAGAACAAACAGGAGAGTACCTGCAGAAGAATAACAGGCCTGGTGTGTCAGTATGCCATCATGAAACCAACATGCACATCTCCTTCCCTCACCTAATGCCAGCTATTATTGTTTGCCTACTTAGGTTTGAAATAACAAGCAAAAACCCCATTTTCCTTGCTGGTTTCCAATGAAGTTCTTATCCATTACTTTTGGATGTGTCTAAAATCCACCTGAAACTGGATTCTTTGAGTATCAGTTCTTTTCTATAACAAAACAAAGAGTTCTTCCCATATATAGCAGAGAGGCTCACACATCTCAGCAGGAATGTAATGATGGACACTTCCACAAGTGACCCACACAACACACACTACCAATATCTTGCTTTGGCCTCAAGTCATGAATCACTTTGAGACAATGCTGATCTTATCCACCAAGTCAGGAAGACAGCAGTGTACACCACCAGAAACTCAGCAAGAGTTGAGTCAGTGCTTGTTCTAGACTCATTACAGCTCTGCTAAAAAAGTTACTGCTGTGTTGGTGAGACAAACCAAGCTCCTTTCTCTCCTTAACAGAGGAGTTTAAAATACCAAGCAAAGCAGTTCAGATGTGCCCTGTCTCTGTTGGACAGCTTGCCTTACTTCTGACCTGGAGGAACACATCTAGGAGTGAAAGATACTGGCTTTCTAGGTGTATTAGGGTCAGGTTCTCAACTGTCATAGATCACTTACTGAGTCATTAAAAATGATTCCAATTTACTCAAGAAGATGTTCTGGCCCCTGTGAGTTTTGGCTTCTCTGCAAAGACTTTTAATAAGGTGCCAACTGTCCTGGCAGTGAGGATTCTTTGAGTACCCTCCAAGCTAGCAGTAGCACGCAGGAGCTCAGCCCAATAACATTTTTCTCTGCAAGAATTAAGTACAGCACTTTTTTTAAGCTTACACAATTCTTACTGTTCCATTAAAACAAAGAACAACTCATTCAGTGAATACCAGCAAGAAACGAGGAAATAGGAAAAAAAAAGGAAAAAAAAAAAACCAAAAAAACCACCCCAAAAACAAAAACAAAAAAAAACCCAAACAACAACAACAACAAAAAAACCACACAAAAAAATAATAAAACAAACCAAAAAAAAAAACCAAAAAACAAGCAAAACAAGACCAAGCAGGTAGTTGTAGTTGTCAGGTTCACAGTACACACCACTACCACCCAATGATATTAAAGCTCTTCATCTCAAACCTATCTATACCTATACCACAAAACCATGCACATTTCCATAGGCCTCTTTAATACTAAATAATTAGACAACATTTCCCCATGAGTATTCCAGCTCCAATTAGAAGCCCTGATGAGAATCGACACAATTTCAAGCCTGGGTACGCTAGGAGGAAGAAGTATTTCCCTTTCAGCACTGGGTGCTTTTTTAAACCAGTCTTTGGTTGGGATCTAACCAGCACAGCTGAAGCTTTGGAGCAAACCCATGGAATGTTTTGTTAAAGATTCCAGCAGAAATCTTCCAAGCTGGAAATTATTCTGGATACCTGAAAGAATGATGAGGGGAAAAGACATCTTTCCCCCTGCCTCCCTCAATCTCAAACAAATAAAAAGAGACTTAACATTTTTTTAATGTCCTTTTAAAAATATTTTTTAAAAATCTACCTTCATTCAGTCCAGATGCAGCTGAAATTATTTATCTTGTTGGTACCCAAATTTATTTTTTGTATTTTTGTGACTGGGCAAGCAAATACTTGCAGAAATAATTCTATTTTCCAACTGTCAAAAGAAATCTGAACACTTGTCTTGCTTGACCCAAGGTGCTAGTGCACATTTCAACACTGCGGATTAAGCTAAGAGAAAGAGACCAAATGGGAAGATATAGGATATTCAGCTGCAAGAAAAGGAAGTTGGATCTTGATGAGGGAACACAACTTCTACACCAGGACCTGCTTCCAAAAGTGCTTCCTAGTCTGCTTTTAAGTCAGAGTGAGAGCTAGTCCAGATCACCAGCTCTGGCTAGATCCCTGAATGCAGTAAGGCATTAAGTGCACATAGCTCCTCTGCAATTGTTGCCCAGAAATATCATCTAGGAAAGCCAGTGTCAGAGTGGCATGTAAATGACAAACCAGAAAAATACAGCAGAGGCAGCTTGCCTGCAGCAGTGCCTGAAAGCGCTTGCAGTGGCAGTGCCATCGTGGGCACCGAGAGGAGCTCGGACCAAAGTGCAGAGCAGCGCCCCAGCCTCCCTGGGGCTGGTAATCAGAGTGAGAGGCAGAGAGCAGAAGAGACTGAATAGATCCTTTCAATTCAATACAACTGCTACACAGAAGGAAATGGAAAAGAGCACAAAGTCTGTCAACATACTGAGAGGTGGGAACTGCGACCTTTTCTTTGGAATCACGAAGGACACAAATTACTTTAAAACAAGTAAAATAAAATAAAAACAATAGCACTTTTATGAGTACAAAAAACCTAACCAAACAAAATAGTACAAATTCCCTAGGCCTCTCCTACCCATATAGATGTCACTTGCTGTAATTCCTTGCCAGTAATCCTTCCCCTATTAATTGTCTTTGAATTTCAGTGGCTCCTGCACAGCAACTCATTTTCTCTCTCATGCTGCCACCTACCACTGCGCTATGGTGACTTGCCCTGTGACTGAAGTGATTGTTTTTTTAACAAGTTGTCGCTAAATGTGTGTGAATTATTGTGATTGGCCTAATCACTACCTTGCTAAGCACTCAGGCTCTAAGACAAGCCGAGTATCGGTCACAGTAAAGAGCAAGCTACCGCTAAGTACTGTGGAAGTCAGAAACTTGGCGTCTTGCGTAGCTCTGGCATCCCTAATGTAGCAAATCGTTTCATTTTAATTCGTCTTCCCCACCTGCAAGTAAAACTGCCTCCTAGGTGAGATCCGGGTCTGTCTGAGGTCCAGGGTGGGTGCTGACTGGTGACCGAGAAGGAGGGCTGGTTTGATTCCCGGGCAGTAACTCGTACCGCACAGACCTACCGGCACCACCTGCAGCGCTCGTGTCCGGGGCAGAGCTTTCCCCAGCGCTGCTTTCTACTGCGTGACGCCCGCAGCTGGAAGGGGCAGCTGACAAACGCCTCCGCTTAATCAGCAAGCCCAAAAGTCAGCCCGTGGTTCAGAGGCTGCTCCTGCCCGCAGTGCCTGTGGGTAGCCCCGCAAGAGACGAGCGCGGGCACTGGAGCACTTGGAGGACGGGCTGCAGCTAGCACTGAGGGAGCGTGGCCTCCGTCCGCCCTCCAGGGCTCTGCCCCTCGATGCCCTCAGCCCGACGCTGTCTGCAGATTCGGGGTACGCCTTCGGGCAGCTGCAGCGCAGAGAGATGTTCCCGGCTACTGCCGGGACGGGCTGGCTCCGCAAAACGCTCGGCCCCCGCCGGTTTCTGCCCCGACGGCTCCGCGCTCAGCCTCGGCGGGACGCGCCGCTCCTTCGCCCTCCTCGCCCCTCTCGGGAGGCTTGAGGAGCCCCCCGCCCCCCGAGGGACACAGTGATGGGACACCCGAGGTGTCTCGCCTCTTGAGGGACAAAAAAAAAAAAAAAAAAAAAAAAGAAAAAAGACAAATTCCCTCTTCCCCCCAAAAACAAACCCTCAGTGATACAGAGCCATGACCGCGGAGCTGCGGATCGGAAGCCACGGTTTAACACCCCCCCCCGCATACGGACATTGCCACAGAGGCTTTTTTCTCCAAAGCTGCGAAATTCCCGGCATACTGCAGAACCTCAGAAGGCCAATTTGCAAGAGGGAGGGCCGCAAAGGTGGCTGCCTCCCTCCCGGCCAAGGCAGGCGGTCAGGGGCTCCCCGCAGCGGGCCCACTCGCCCGGCCGGCTCACGGGCAGGGAAGCGCCCGGCGTGCACGGAAGGGCGGCGGAGGCGGTGGGAGGGGGGGAGGATTTAATTCTTCTTAACTGTCATACTTTAATGGGGATGGAAAATGTGAATTTTCTGTGCATTCCAGGAACAATTCCTTGGGGTGGTGACCTTTAGCACCGATTCTCTGAAGACAGGAAAGTAGTCGAGTGTTTATCTGGATGACTGAAAGCTTTCCCTGGTGGAAGTTTATGGAAGTGTTAAAAGGGGCGGATAACACGGGCTTTGGAGGCGCTTGTCCAATGATCTGGAGGGGCTTGGAGAGCAGATCTCAGCTGGCAGACATTTAAATGGGAGACAGCTCGGCGCTGCTGCAATTTGTAGGCAGGATCCGACATTCTCTCTCTCTATGGACTCCCGGGCAGCTTCGGGCTCCCACGCCACCCGCTCCACCGAGTGACCCACCGCTCAGAGCCCCGCAGAGCCCCAGGCAGCGCCGAGGAGCCGCCGAGCCGAGCCGAGCCCCGCCGCGGAGCCGCCGCCGCGCAGGTGAGCTGGGACGCGCACTTACAGCGGGGGCGCGAACGGCTCCGGCAGCTGCGGAGCTCGGCCACTGTCTGTGGGAGGCAAAATTTTAAGCTCTCTATCCTACCTTCAGAGAGGGGCAAGGGAAGGAGCTGTTCACCGGTGTCTAGCAAAACTCCAGGGCTTCTCGGTTTTGCAGGGGGTGACGCCCAACCCTCCCGCCCGCGGGAGTGAGGCGCGCCGACCTTTCCGCCGCAGCGCTGGGGATTAGGGCACCGTGACATCTCTTTCCCCTCACAAGCACGGGGACAGCAAAAGCCCCGTTAGCTCTGCCTCTCATCTCCGCCTACAGCATCACTCCCGACAAATTGGATTCGGCGCCCACCCGAGACACGGAAAAATCCCGGCCCGGCCTCTGCACGGAGCGGGGCGGGGGCAGATCCCCAGGTGCCAGCCCCATCCCATCTCGTCCCGCCGAGTTGCCCTCTACGAGGCCGCTCAGCCCCCGGCTCTGTCCTGGCCCGCCTTTGCAAACCTCTGCTCCTCGGAGGAGCGTGCTCCTGGTACCTCAGGAGCTCCCGGGGCGGGGTGCGTGCCGTTCGGGAGACTCGGTGTGTGCCCACGGCGTCGGGTGCCGCGGAGCGGAGGCTCCGCACCGGCAGCGCGCCCGTGGGCAGCACCGCGCGTCCTTCCCCGCGCAGCCTCGGGCGGGGCGGGACCGTGCGGACGGAACGCGGCTGCACCGCTGCGCCCGGCGCTTCGCCGCCTCTCCGCCCAGCCCGCCCACCTGACTCGGTGCCGCGGGAGTTTTGTCGAGCCGACGGCTCCGTGCTTCCGTCGGTCACCGCTCCTCTTGCCCGTGCTGCCAGGTCCCTCGGCCTGGCCGCAGGAGAGCCGGCCCCGCGGCCGCGGACGGGCCGCGGCTTGGCGCAGGGCTTTTCCCTGCCGCAGGACGCCTTGCTTGCTTGCCCCGTCTGTTTCAATACGATCCCCCGGCTTGGCAGTCCCTTCAGCGAGTTCATCCTCGTTTGGTTAACCTAGACGGTGGCCGTGCCCCGTGGGGAGAGCCGGTCGGTGTCGCCAGCCGCCGCCAGGACCGTCCCCGCCCTCGGGGAGCCGGGCCGAGTCGCTCCCGGCCGTGCCAAGGCAAACCAAGCCCGCGGTCTCCCCGCCCTGACGGCAGCCGGCCATCCCCGTTGCAGCCAGGCTAGCCCGTGTTACCCCGTCGGCCTGGGCGCTGCGGCGGCGCCCCCGGCCGTGCGGGGCTGGCAAGGCGCGTCCCTCCCCGGCCATCAGCTGCGGCCTCACTCCTGGGGTCCCACTCGTGGCTCCTCTCGGCGAAAGAACGGCAAGCGAAGGCCGTTTCGGTCACCAGGGCTGAGACACAAACCTCCTTTTGCATTGATGGGGCTCTGAGGCACCGGCGCGCCTTGGGCTCTCCCTGCTGCTGACAGGAGTTTAGTCGGGCGTTTTGTGAGCGGCGACTTTTGGGTGCAGTGCCAGTGCCCCCCCCCCCCAACCTCAGCATCCTCTGAGCCCAGCCTGGCGACCCGTGAGCTGCAGAAGCGCTTTGCTCCTGCCCCGCTCCTCTCTGAGCCCGGCCAGCCCAGGAATAACCAGCCAGCGTGCACTGGGTCCGTGTGTAAGTGACAAAAGGCACCGATGGCCGTGGCTCTGCTCCTTCAGCGCTCAGTGCTAAAGCATTCATTTTTTTCTCTCGGCAGTGCTACCCAGAAATGCGTAGCCTCTGCTGAAGACTCTCCTTTTCAGCGCGCACGGCAGGGCAGAGAGAGGAGCAAAGCTAGACGGGTTGTTTTCGGGCTCCATGAGGAAATGTGTCTGGAGGGAGTTTGGCGCTAGGAAGCTGCAGCTGTCAGGCTGCCTGGGCGTCTTCAGGCAAGGCAGACTCGGCTTTTGGACCAGCCGTGGCCACCATGATGTTCAGCTTCCCGGGGGTCCCATAGGATGTCCTGCAGAAAAAGAGTTTCTTAAACGGGGAATTCTCAAGGTTTCAAGGGTTGGTTTGTTTGTTTGTTTGAAAATTGCTGTCTACACTCCTTATAGGTCTCAAAACCCTCCATCTCTATGACTCTCAAGAAGAAATTTTCTAAAATGTAAACATATCCAAATTCTATGAAACACAGATGTTAGTTTTGCTGTCTTGATTTCAGAAAAAAAAAAAAAAAAAAAGAAGCAGTTTTCTGGGAACTGCCATTACTATGCTTTTTTAATATTTAAAAATACAGATCTAGGAACTATGAAAACATTACATAAGAGTGTTTCTGTAATTCAGATGTAATATGTGAGGCATAAAATTATTCTAATCCTTCGGGACGTAAACCACTTCTATTTTCACAGTAGTCAAAGGGATTGTGTTTTGTGTCTTTCTTTGGCTTGTATTTGAAGTCCACCAAATAATTGTTGGTTGGGTTTTTTTTTAGTTCTCCATCAGATTATTTTTCATGTTTCTTGTGAAGCACAGGAGTCCATGGCTCTTCATAATATTTTCCTAGTAAAAGGGGTTTACAGATGAAGTTACAGACCTGTTAAGATCTCTGAAAATTCTGCTGTATATTTCAACCAGGTTTCCATCCAGATCTTTTAAACAAGTTGTGTTGAGCTGAAAATGTCAGTAGTAACTTTCTGACTGTGCCTAGAAACTCATAGGGAAATTCTGTCTATGAACTGACATGTGGAGATCCTTAATTAGTAGCAGAAAATGTATAAATGAAAAAAATTACAGCCTAATTGTATGAAATAGTAAACCTGAAAGCATTTACATTTCTGTCTCAATAGTTGCTAGTATTAATCCACACGTTTCTTAATCTGTTTTAGATGATGAGATCTCAGGCTCTAGATAAACCACATATGAAGTGATATGAATGTTAGGGCCCAATTCTGCTCCTGTTTGAAGTCAGCAATAAAACTTCTTTTGGCTTTTGGACTAAGAGCTTACAGATGATGAAAAGTGGAACTCAGCAGTGAAATATGGAAAGAATAGAGTTTTGGAGTATTGTGTTACTTTTAAAAAATAAATATTAATTCTGCCATATCTCTCTGGATCTGAATGAAATGAGGGAATTGATCATTTTGGTTATGGTTATCTGTTTGTTCAAAGGATTCTCAAATGAATTCTCCAAAGGATTTCTGGTTATGCCAGTGTAACAGTCAGTTAGTGTCAATTAATGAAAATTTTGCAGAAACATGGAATATAAGCTTTTACTGCCTGATTCTCACAGCTGCAGAGCTATAACTTCTGCAGAATTATGACTGTAATGAGGAGAAAAAGATTTACTTCAGGAGACATTTCTCTTCAGTAAAACTTTGGGTATGGTAATGCTCATTGTAGTTACTTCTACTGTCCTCTTCTGTGTTTCACTTATTTAAATCATAAAAAACCCTCTTAAAGAAACATTCACAACGGCTAACTCATAGATAGATGAACCACTTCACTTCCTAATGTAAGCAAAGGTGTCATCTTCTCTCATAAGCAAAAGCATTGATTGCCCTGGGACCAGAGGTGCTGCAGGATGTCCATACTGCATTTTGGCTGCTTTCCTTCCTGAGGCATATCACCTCATTTTCTTTTGTATTTTTCGTTTTAAAAATTAAAATCTTAATTTTAAAATAAATTTTTAATCAGTTATTAAAAAAAAAGATCCTGCTTAGCTGCTGTGGAGATCTTGAAGTTCACAATATCCCCTTTTGAATTTAACCTGTATTTATCCCTAAATTTCTGGATTACTTTTAGGTGTGTGTTTTGGAAGTGACCATAAGAAATGTTTCTGCTGAGTAGCTAATTTTCATTTGAGTTACAATTTCTTTTATGAGCATGTAATGCAGCTTCCACTTTTAAGGCTGGAAACCAAGCCAGTGAAAAATTACCTTCTTCCCAGTTTAGGATTACACTGAAACACATGCTTGCACTTCCTTAGGGATAAGCATGTGCTTCATAAAGCTGCATGAATCTGGGCCACAGACCTTACAGTAGTATATATTACTATGAAATTTTCCCCAGATTCCCATCCCAGAGTACACCTCATTTTCGAAGGACTAGACCTTGCTGTGTCATTGACTGCATGTCTATGGAGGGAAAAAAAAAGAAAGAAAACAATGTGTAGCTAATCAGTTTAAAAAATAAAAGTAGTCCAGGAATATACATGTTGGTGGAACCTCATCCAAGTTGTGGGACACTAAATAAAATAAACACCTGAAGTTTTCTGGCACTGCTTACAACCTAGCAATTTATTTTCAACTTCATGCAAACACTTTTTTTTTTTTTCTTTTAAGACTCTGGCACCATGTTGAGTAAATAAAGTGCTTATTAAAATAGGGTGTCTATACACTCACCAGAGAAATAAGAATAGTTTGGGAAGAAATCATTCTGATCTCTTGAAGGAATAAGCAATAGTTAATAATTCTCTGAAAAATTATTTTAAAGAAAAAATTGAAACATGTTTAAATAATATTCAGGTTGTAATAGATATTAGGAAAAAACAGCAAATGTGAAGTCCAGGCTGACACTTGAAATTATGCTGCATTATTCCTTAATTGAAATTGAAATTCCCAACTTATTTTTGTCTATATCAAAGCCTTAATGTTGTGAAAATTGCATGTTCCATACCATATTTAATTTAGATACTAGCAGCAGCCCTTCCAAATTGTCTGTTGGTGTCACCAATTGTATCATTCTTACACCCCTTCCTTGACTGCCAAACACAGGACATGCTGGTACATATATTACTGAAAAGAATGTACACATCTATGATATATCAGGAACTCTAGGTGCTCTAAAAATCTGCTGACAAACACTAAAAATATTAGATCCACAAGCAACTCCTTGAATGTAGTAGAACCCCCTATGACCCTTTTCTACTTCAGGAATTCCTCTCCCAGTCCATTTGGTGAGAAATGCTATTTGAACAGTGTAACATTTATTTTCTCCTTGTGACTGGAAAGACCTAATAACTGAGAAATTAGCAGTTATTTTTTACAGCAAATAGTACTTACCCTGCGCCTCTGCTGAGTCTCTAGGTGGCCCTCACAGCACTGGCATTTGGCTGCTTTCCTGCCTAGCTGTGTGGTCTCAGGCAGAGCGGATGAAGCCGTCCAGGACAGTGCCCGTGGTTTCTTGGGTAGTAACACAAGAAGGACTCTTCAATTCAAATGCTATTCTTTTTCCATACTGATAAGTCAAACGAGGGATACAACTGCAGCACTCCAAGCAGGTAGAAAACAATTACTTCCTTAGCATTTTCTTTTCACAGTCCTTTTCCTTTTTAATGCCTGTGTCTCTTCACAATTTTAGTGTTTTACAGTGTTTTCTTGCAATTACTTGCTCGTTTCTGGTGCCTTCTTCCATGCTTCCATGGGGAGGGTCCCTCAGAGATTTATTCCCTCATCTGTCAGTCTTGCTACCACATAACTCCTTTCAGAAAAACTTGGAAACCATGGTGCTTCTGGAAGGGGGAAGTGTGACACTGATGAGTTTCTTCTGTGCTGGTTGGTGTTTTAAGGTGGCTGAACAGTCTCAAGAACTCAGATTTGGGAAGCATCAGAAATGGTGGAATAAGGGAAGAAAGTATAAGTAGGAAAATTATTCCTATGCAATAATTAGGTTTGCAGCAGCCATATGGTTTTGAAGGACCTGATCATCTCCACTTAACTGCACTGAAGTGGTCTTTGTATGACATCAAAGAGTTATACAAACTCTATGATATTTATTGTCATTTACAAAATTCTGCTGTCCTCTGACAATGCCATTCTGTGTAAAATGAATAAAATTTAGGGATCTGAAAAATTCTTAGCACCGTGATTGCATCTCCATTACTTCAATCAAGGATTCAGAGCAATGCGCGAGAGGACATAGTTTGAAATGATAAGACACATCTCTTTTAACCTGTACCTAAATATTCTTTAATGCTAGTTGCCTGACTTGTTGCACATCTCTCAGCTTAAGCATCATTACACTCAGATACATGGGACCCCTTTAGAGGTGCAATGTGGCAGAGGTTGGGAAGCTGTAAAACTGGCTGCAGGTATATACAATATATGCATTATATACTGTATGAAGTTTCTGAGTTTGATTAGGGAGCACAAATCTAGACCGCATCTGCTGAGACAAAGACTTTAGCCCTCTGGTATTGTAGATGGCTGTGTCATGTAAGTGAATCCTTGTGTAGTATAAAATTCATCACTTCCACCATTGTAAGTCAGGAGCAATCTTCCTATATGTCAGTGAGCTATAAGAAGGGAATGAGAACTAGGGTAATGCACTTGGAAAAAAGAGCTGGAAAAAGATGAAGGACACACAAACAAAATTCTGTTTGGGCTTACTTTCAATCACTCTATTTGAAAGCTTTTATCACTTGGTAATTTGGGAACAACTTTCCAGCTGGTACAGGCTTGAATGCTTATGTTTTATAAGTGTGTGTGCACACATTTTTTATGGAACTGAGAATTTAGTGCATACCTGGCTTCTGTTGATATCTGAAATCCACAACTGTGCTTTATTTCCTCAACTTCCTTCACACAGGATGGTCCGCACACTGTATGCCATCGGTGCCTTGTTTCTTCTGATGGGATTTCTGCTGCCAGCAGCCGAAGGGAGAAAAAGGAATCGTGGATCTCAAGGTGCTATCCCTCCTCCCGTCAAGGATCAGCCCAATGATTCGGAGCAAATGCAGACACAGCAGCAGTCAGGCTCCAGGCATCGAGAGCGAGGAAAAGGCACCTCGATGCCTGCTGAAGAGGTGCTGGAGTCCAGCCAGGAGGCATTGCACATCACTGAGCGCAAGTACCTGAAGCGGGATTGGTGTAAAACCCAGCCCCTCAAACAAACTATCCACGAAGAAGGCTGCAACAGTCGTACCATTATCAACAGGTTCTGCTATGGCCAGTGCAATTCCTTCTATATCCCCAGGCATGTCCGTAAAGAAGAAGGCTCCTTCCAGTCTTGTTCCTTCTGCAAGCCCAAGAAATTCACCACTATGACTGTTACACTCAACTGCCCCGAGCTTCAGCCCCCAAGAAAGAAAAAAAGAATCACCCGAGTTAAGGAGTGCCGGTGTATATCTATTGACTTGGACTAAACTGAGAAAAAGCAGCAATTGCACTCTGACTGTATGCAATCACTGCCAGCATGAGAGTGAGTGGCATGAACTAGCCTACCTTCAAGGCTGGGCAAAACTGAAAGGGACCTAGTGAATTACCTAAAACAAGCAAAACCGCCCAAAAAGAAAGAAAAAATTCATGTAAGGAAAGGGCATGCATGTGTGTGTGTGTAAGGGAGAAAATGGGTATGGATGAGCAAATGCATGAATGTTCACTACAAAAAAAACCCCAAAAAACAGTGGGGTATGAGACATTAAAAAACCCCTTATTACCCATATTCATGAATTGGGTTTCCTAATTCATGTGTATATTCACAATTTTGCCGCTTGCTGGGAAAGTGGAGCTGTGGCTTTTGCGAATGTTCACCTTTGTGCTATTTGCTTTTACTGTATTATGTGAAACATCAAAGCGAGAGGACAATATATTTCAAGGCATAATCTATTCTTATATAAGAAATAGACAAAGAGCAATTTAAAGTGTAGCACAGCCATCACTGAAAATAGAAGCTGTGTTGAGAGTTTGTAACATGCTTCTTCAGAAAAATAGCTGTAATCCAAAAGCCATGTCTGGAGAACAATGGGGGAACGTGGGAGTGCTGAAAAGTCAGTATAGGTGGATGGGAAACAGATCTACAGCAACTTAGAAAGCAAAAGGTCAAAGCAAGTAGACAGGGAGAACACAAAAGGGAGTAGGAAAAGGAAAGGTACATACACAGAGGAAGAGATATTGTCTTCTGTTTACGTTTTGCTTTAATTTATATACCTAGTCATATATTACATAAATTAAAAAGAAACTATATACTAGGCTATAAATATACTTCTGAATTCTGATGGCTCTCTAAACCAAACAGAACCCATTCTTATGCCACTAGATCCATTTGATGTCTTGTATTTCTGATATCAGTTATTCTTCATATCTACATATATATGTATATGCAGTATCTTTTAGGCAGTGGTATCTATACATACATGCAATGAGTGTGCCTACTTCATTGTGTGTATCCAAACTCCTCTTTTTCACACACATAACCGCAGCACAAAAATCTTGCTAACCAAGATCAAGTACAGAATGGCAGTAATTTAGTACATAAAGAGCAGAGCAAAAATTAAAACAAGCATCATGTGACTGAAAATGCAATAACCACACAAGAGACAAAAGACACGACATTCATGACTAGTAAACATTGCATTGTTATTGTTATTTTAGCTTTGCCACAGGCATGCAGTTTGTTGAAACAGAGATGCAGAACTTTGCCAGCAGTGATCCTCTTTTTATATCTTTTACCACAGACTTGCATTTAAACTGGATTTGGAGTAAGTAAAGAGAATTTCCTGAACACTTAGGGCTGACTGCCTCACTCATTTGGGGGGAAAAAAACACAAAAGCGGACACCCTCCTTCCAACAGCTCGATGACTCTCACCTGTGAAGTTATCTTGTCTTTTCTTTCCTTCAGGCTTAGCTGTTCAAAATTGATCAGGGCTGTAAAGCTTGGCAAGAGCACAGAAGGTCCTACAAAAAAGTTAGTTTAATGAGGTGTGTCCTGGGGATTGGACCAGAGAGGCAGGCCATCCATGCATGTTGTCCTTGCTATCCTCAGCACTCAAAGGTCCACACTTACTGTGTGATGAGTCTTGGAGGGTCCAGGACTCAGTTTCCCCACTGAGCAGCAATATTCTGTAGGATCCACCATCAGTATAACTGTGCTGTCTCCCACCAGATGCCTCTCTCAGCCACAAGGCGATTATTTTGACATAATTTCTTGCCACAGAATGTTAAGGAGGACAGTTCTGCCCTTAGTAACATGCCCAAAGGGAAAAATATATGATGAGGGGCATGTCACAGGTGCATCCTATGTGGCCTCATTTTATCAGTTGTCCCACCTGTTATATAATGCATCATACATTTATTGGTGATATCCTGCATCTCTACAACTCATCTATTTTTGCTGTAAAATCCACTGCTGTGAGGTTTGTGTTTGTAAAATTAAATGATCACAACTCATTTATTGGTATTATTAAAATGCATTTCATTTGGTGTACTCTCACTCAGCAGTTTGACACATGTTTTCATGGATTTTAAAATCCAGTTTTAAAATCTGGAATTATAGGAGGTAGGTTTCCACTGTGTGGAATGTGAATAGTTAAACAGAAAGATAAGGATATTTAATGTTATTATTAATACAAATTCTCTTTCAGTGACAATAGGCAGGGAATATTTTCCTTTAAATTGATTTTTTTATTTTTTTTCCCAGGGGAAAGGGCCAACCTCAGTCATTGCTGGTAATTTTTAGTAGCTTGGGTTTTTATTCATGAAATGGGAACACCTTATGGATAATTTTTTTCTTCATGTAAACTTGACAGCAAAATTCACATTTTCTTTGACAGAGACTGCTATGTCCCTAACCCCTTAGCTGTTATGCAAAGCTCCAAACATCAGTGACTCCTTTAAGTTTTGTCTAAAATTCTCAAGGAAAATTGATAAAAGTATTCCAAATCTTTATGTTCTAAAACTGCCTGTGCATAGATCATGATGGAACTCCCCTTGAGGCAGATCCCCCTCACCCATGTAAATTTTATACAAAGAACTTCTATGAATTGCTAGTTATTGCCTGAGAGTAAGAAAGTTCTGCTAACTTACAATTATATGAGATATTTAATATCAACGACAATATGTATTTAAATGTCTGCTTTATTCTAAAAACAATGGACTATATAACCTAAGGCTGCAGTATTTTCATGCTCGGTCTCACAAAGCAAAACTTGGTTTAAAATGAAGTTTTAATTATTTTGTAACTGAATAGAATTGGAGTTTTTTTCTTCCCAGCATTTTGTACGTCATTTTAACTACTAGTAACAAATAAATAAAATATCTTCTCCAGCCTGTGTCTATTGTTGTTTGTTTTTTGGTTTTTTGTGGTTTTTTTGGTTTGGTTTTTTTCCCCCCCTTCCTCAAGTTTCCAGCTCTTTCTGGATCTGTTGTACTTTACCCTGACTTCTGTGGTTTCTTCTAATTATAAAAGGCTTTACATTATGACAATAAGACATAGAGACAAGCAATGGCACCATCATTCAACACGGCTACTTCAATAAGGCTTTTAAATGAGATCTGTCACTTCCCCCTCACCCTTCCACGATTTATAGAAGGAAAATCTCAATCTTTGCTCACACTTTTCCCCTTGTAAACCATAGAGTGACAGTTCAAAATATAAATCAGCCTTGAATTGTTGTAGAGTTAAAGTTGGAGTTGGCCTGCCTGCCTTATGCCTTATCTCAGTTCAATGTCCAGCTGGCAGTTTAGTCCCACTTCTAGAAAAAAAGAGTAAGGAATGCCTTTACAATACAGCATATTACAAGCTGCAAACAGGGACAGAGGAGATGCAAAACAATTACAAGAAAAGAACAGGAAGATTTGTCACTGCTGGCAGCACATGTGCAAGGCCAGGGTTGAGGAAGGACTGCAACCAGAGAGAATACATTTCTTCAAACCTTCCACCCCTTTTGGTGCAGTCTTCCTTCACATCTAGCTTTGTCATGCTTCTAAAACTTACTGAAAAGATAATACAGTTAGCTAAGAATAATTTTTTTAAGGTAATCAACTTTTTCTGGTCGGAGATATGGGCACAGTTGTGCAGAATAAGTTTCCTTGAGAAGTTGTGCATATGTATCTTTATTTGAATATTTAAACCAAAGAAAAACCTCCTGGACTTAGCTTCTAGTACTCTGTGCTACCATGATCTTACTAATTATATAGTAGCATATAATTTCATTATAGTTTATATTTGTCCTGCATACCAGCTTTGAATTGAAGGTAACCTCCCATGTGCTTTAGGGTTAGTTACACTGAGAAAAAGAAGGTAAGAGAGAGAATTCCCGTACCTTACTCTGCTGTCAGGGATGCAGACAGAAATGAGACCCTCCTTTTCTCCGTGCCCAGTGGGGCAGGCTGGGTGTGTGTCGGGGTTTGTGCATGTGCTGTGTCACTGTGTGCTGTCACCGTGTGCTGTCAGCCGTGTGCTGTCACCGTGTGCGGTGTCAGCTGCGTGCCATGTCAGCCGTGTGCCGTGCCTGAGCTCGCACCGAGGCACCGAGGGAGCGCTGGGCTGTGTGCTCCCATCTGAGCAGCAGATGTGCACAGTGGGTACCGCTGGGTTGGCTGGACAAGACAGCACCAGCCGGGGAACAGGGACCTTGCACATGTGCTGCCAGCAGTGACAAATCTTCCTTTGCCTTTGCAAACATGATGGGGTAACTTCACCTTGTCTTTTACGTTCTCCAGACTGAAAAAAACCCCTAAACCAAACAAAAAATCCACTGCCAAAACACAGCAAAAAAACCCAACACAAACAAAAAAAGCAGAAAGGAGAATTAGACCTGCGCCCTTGGGGCTGATGTTCCTTTTCCACTGTAGAAGTAAACCTACAGGTTTTAGTTCCAATAGGTTTCCTGAAGGAGAACAACCAAGTGGACAAAAGCTAGATCTTATTCGCTCCAAACCTGCTCTAAAAACCACTTAATTAGTTACTGAAATACAACAGTCAATTTTGGCAGAAGAATGTCCAAAATTTTCTTTGCGCTGTCCTGCTTACCTGGATAGTTGCAGTGCACTAACCAAAGGGGAGAGCTGCATTGTTTAAATTTTAAGGGAGTGAAAATTTAAAGTGTATTTACCCAAAACAGTGGGACTATCACTTGTTAATATTTTTAATAACCATCAGATTTATTTTTTTTTTATCACCTGAGACTGAAACCAGAAATTCCCAGCAATGCACAAGTATCACAAAGAGTCCCAGTGCAGATTTTTGATGCTACCTTGTAATGCATCTGCATAAAAACATCTGAAGCTTATGTGCACTGCCTGCCTGGGAATGTAGCTGATGACTTTAAAGTGTCCTGTCTCATTGTGTGGCTTCTGGCTGCCTGAATTCTTCTTCCAGCTTTCATGGATCTGGGTGGAGGAGTACAGAAATTTTAACTGTCACTTGCTCACTTTCCTATTATTTTCTAAAAATTTTGAAAATAAAATTCAAAATCCACTTTTTTTGAATAATCAAGGAGCAAGATATGAGAAAGTCTACACTGATGTTAAAAAAAAAGATTATTTGGGATTTCATTAAAACCCTCCAAATTTCTAGGCTGCGATAAGCAATAACTCCTCCTTGCTATGGTACAGATGTAGATCACATAGCTTGGGGATGGATCAAATGGAAACATTACACTGACTCACAATAAAAGTTCTGCAAAGAAAATTGGAACTTGCTACATTTGCATTTCTTTTTTTAAGAATGCCTTGTGGAAAAAAGTAATATTCCAGTTCCTATTACAAGAGCAAAAAGGAACAGAGGTTAAAAAATATCTCTCTCTCCAGAATATTTGAGAACTATGTCTTACCTTTCTGCCTAGTAATATCAATAAGGTTTCTGGTTAAAGCAACTGGAAAGAATCAATGTGTAATTTACAACTCATATGGGTTAGAATACTCAAATTCATTAATCATAATTTTATCATATGGCATCACAACTGAGCACTGTTGAGATTTTTGATTCATATAATGATGAATTTGCAGACAGTATTGTCTTTCTTTTATTTCAATTTTAATAATTCAGTTGTAAGGACACATTAAATTCTGTATTTAAGAGAAGAGATGTACTCTCAATCTTAGCTTTGTATTAGTCCATTGTTCTATACAGAGAATTAAAAAATCATGCTATATAGATGTGACATAAATGTATTTATTTCTCTAAACAAAGGTGTAAAAGCCAAGCTGTGCATTAGATATATTTAGAAGTCTGAAAAATGCATATTGGATAAGATCATACATAAAACTATTGAGTACTGTGCCAAGCTTCTTAATATAACACTTTAGGAGTGACTAGTATGGAATAAAGTCAGCAGTGACACTAACTACAAAAGCAGTCATGAAGAATTTCTTTTTTAAGGATGGGGACAGGGTTTTGAGTATTCGGTTATTTCTAGACAATTACCCTTAATGGATGAAGTCTTGCTGAACTTCTCTCTTTAGGATCTGAAGGACCTTGAATGTTCCTTCGAAAACAGATGTTCATGAGGGACATGATTTCCATTTTTGTTGTTAATTTGTTTCAACTTCAAATGAACGAGGAGGCTAGAATTTGGGTGTTAAGTTAGATTTAGCAAATAAAAAGGAGAAAGAAAACTATGTGTACAATGGCAAGAACTTATTGAATGGATCTAAATCCTATGGTAGGTAATTTGATCTAATTTTTGCAGAAAGGCAAATGCCAGATGTTTGCTCCACTTTGATCTTAATAACACTTTAGGCTGCAGACAATAAGATTGGTTTAAAATTTATTGTCTCTTTGATTTCTCTATTCTAATGCTTTTTAAATTCTTTACACAAGACAGATCTATATATAGGCAACTGGGGTGGCATCAGAAGCATTGTGTACTTAAGACATTCTTGAAAACCTCAGTATGGAACAGTGTTTGCTTTTTTATGCATCAAAACAAAGCCAGATTTTATACAAGCAACATTCAATTTTCATTTTATTATAATGTCTCTTTTTATTTTGTGTATGAAGTTCTGACAGTCGCATCTGTGGCACAGCTCCTTATATGCTTTTATCTTTCAATAACCTTATTAAAAGTCAAGACAATATATTAAATCAACATTAAGCAGCAGGAGTTGAAAGTTAAGCTAATCTATTCCTTTGCATTGGGAGTGTAATCTATGCAGATCTCTAATTTCACCATTGAGTTGCTTTTAGTGTTCTTTTTGTACAGAATACGCTTTCTAAAAGGAGAGCTGCTGCTGAATGAACAGCAGTGAGAGATTCTGAAGTACCTTAACATCCAAGAGGTGTCCCACTTGCCTTTGATCTGGATCTTCCCATTCAAGGAGAACATTGCTCTGTGAATGTGAGTTGAACTCATCTTAGAGCTGCTTTTTAGGTGGTCTCAGGTTTCTCCCAGGATATCTTGTATATTCACTACTACTAAGAAATGGTGAAAAGCAAGTAAGACTCAGGACAAACAGTAGAGCAAGAAAAATGGTTAAAAGGAAGTAGGAAAAAAAAGCAGGCAGAATGTCTTATCATGATTCTTTAGCACAGTTCATACCCATTGGTCCCTTTGATCCATGTATGATGTCTCAACAATTGGTTTCACTCTGCTCAGCTCAGTAGTCTGAAAATTCAGAAAGTCAGAGTCAGTTTTTCTCTGAAAGAAATCCTGAACTTCGTCTGGTGATGAAAATGCCATTGCTCAGCCAACTGAGAAAACAGCTACCCTGGCAGGTTTTCTTAAGCTGTCAGCCTTGATCAGAAGTCAACAGGCTCCCTACTCCTGTACAACTAAGTTCAGTTCTTGCAACAAACTCCTTTGTAAGCCAAAAGAAAAATTCCTTCCTTCAGAACCAAATATTTTAGCTCATTACCAGGGACAAAACATTATACCCAGATGCACAAAAAAAAATTGATCTCTTCCTATCACATAAGCTAAGTGAGAAGACTTGCAATTAACTCACCTCAGGAGAGAAGCTGGGTAAAACAAAAGACTCTTCCAATGAGAATTTTTCAAATGCATCTTCACATCTTTTCTTCCTTATCATTGCTATGACTATAGAGAAAAAAAATCTTTATTTATCACTATTACATTGAAATACTGTTTGCATAATTCCAGAGCACATTTTGCCAGTCCTCTCCTTGACATGATATACAACCGGTGCCATTTGAGAAGGGGCCATTTGAAACGACTGGACAAGTATGTCACAAACACAGGGAGGTTTTAATGGTAATTGATTTCAATGCAGAAGCACTGATTTCCTAAAAGGACACTAGTTTTCTATAAAGGCATGGTGTTATAAGACTGAAAATCTTTTGCAGCACTGTTTTTTGTGCATCATAGCCGAAAAGTGTACAAATGCTACACAGTGGAATTTAATGGAAGACACACAAGGAAAGATTTTAGCCTCGACATTTATCTTTACCAACACATGGAACCACCTTGATCTGTTTTACTGTTGATGAAAAACGAAGGTAGTGTCTATTTCACAGGAGAGGATAGGAAGTAAGAGTCAATGTGATGGATGGTGAAAAGAAACAGAGGGCAAGAGCAAAGAAATATGAGCGTCAGGTACTGATCTCAAAGATGAGGTCTAGTCTGCTGTCAGAATGTGTCTAAATAGCTTATTAATAACAGGAGAGATGTATTGACATTAGTGTGAAAGGAGGAGTGTACTCAGTTTGTACTGTTTTGTCAGAAGTGAGCCATCTGCATAGAGTTTATATTTGTTAGCTACAAATAGACTACACAAGTACAAATCAAGCACAGATCAATTCATGTGAAAATATTCATTTACTTCAAGGCATTTATCCAGCAGATAACACATCAACAATCTCTACCATCTCTATCGAATCTGTCAAATTCACTCACAGGGGGCATAGCTGCACTTCAGTGTGGCATAAAAATCCCAGAGAAGTTTTAACCTCATGAAATTGTTATAAGTAATAATTTCATTGCAAATGCTTGAAATTTATTATTTGATTAGTATTAGTCAATGGGTGAAACAAAGCCCACTTTCTCCCACAGGGAAAAATGAGGGTTACCAGGGAAATCTTTTAGTCTTCTGTAACAAGTTGAAGTGCATCAATTTAAGATGGTGTCATTTTGCCTCACCAGTTCTCTTCCCATTTAACCTGTCAATCCCAACAGCAGCTAAATTTCTGTCTGGGGCTGACATGCTGGGAAAAGGAAGACCAAAATCACTTGTGTAGGTGACACTGAAGAGTTTAAGGGGAAAGTGGGGTACTTAAATCTTATTCTTGCTGGCAAGGGATTGAATTAAGGGAGGCCTGCAAGACCAGAAGTACATCTGTGGGGCACCCTTGAGAAGTTCAACAGCTTGCTGCTGAATCTCTCCCAACAATGTCAGAATAACCAGCATCTCTCGCAAAGTAACCTGATTTATTATTACATGCCAGATATTTTAATGATATTTAGGGAATGTTTCATTCAATGTTGCAGGTCTTGCTTGATATAGGCACCTATATTTCATCCCCATTGACTTGCAATAAGTATGCTTTTCTTTGTTTTACTATTTCTTTGGCAATACTAATTAGTCTTGGTTCTGGAGTTTTCGGATTTCAGAGGCTTCAATAATTCAATTTGCCGATGAACAGCATACTGCCCGATAGCTACGGAAATTGGTTCTCCAATAACCTATGGATTGTGCCTCTAGGAATAAACTAGTCATAGGGTGTATTCAAATGAAATGCTACAAAGGAGTTACAGACTGTAGCCTTCCCTCAGGTCTCATTGTTGGTGCAATGATGAGAAGCGTACACCTACAGTATTCATTCAGATCAAAACAGCCTGAAAGTTGGGGTGGCAGCTTTAAATTTTTCAGCTTCAGCCTTAGTCTCTTTGTCTTTGCATAAAACCCTAACCTTATAGCACAAGCTCAGACAGGACAGGTTTCATGCAGAGGACACAAGTGCCAAAGCCTGTGTGTAGGGCAGTGTTTGACTGCCATAAGGTAAGGCCTGGAGTGCACATTACCCTCTGAGCTGGGATCGGATGTTACACCCCGAGGCACAGGTCAGCATGTCCGTCATGCACAGACGAGATCGTCTGCACCTCTCGGTTGGAGAGGGATGTTATTTTCTTAAGGAGCAGGATGTTATTCCTAGAGGTCTGCCCCTTGGTAGGGTCAAGAGTAATATTTTATGGTTAATGTTTATGATTAATTTTGGCTGTGGCCTTTCCTTTCAGAATTTGTATGGTGTCAGTTCAAGTTGGTAAGGGGAAAGCTTGACAAGGTTAAGGCGTGAACCGTATACTTACTTTTCCTTCCAAAGTAAACACTACAACAACAATGCACATGGGAACCAAGCAGCACATTCCTAAATCAAACCAGAAGATTCATACAGGGAACTAAAACAGTAGGGTCCAAGAGAGTGGGTTTTGCCTTTTTGTTTTTTCAGTCCAAAGGATACGTTTTCAGAAAGATGCCTTGGGAATTAGGTCAAAATAATCCCAGGAGCAAAAAGGGCAGTTTGGCATCAGATTTCTTGTGCTCACATTACTTAAAAATTAATATTGCTTTCACCCCCGTTCTCTCAAAAATTCTGCTGAAGTAAGTGACTGATTCTCAGTCTGTTTAATGCTGTTTAAAGGAAAGAACACACATCTCAATGTGATCCAAGTTTACACTGATTCTTTTGGAAAATATCCCAATCAACTTCCCAACTTTGAATAGGATCTTTAGATTCACATGCAACTTGCTCTCTTATTAAGTATGTGAACTTGGAAACTGTTTTCCCTTCATGATTTTTATTAATGTAATGGTTTGTTAACAGGTTTGCAAGTGGACTTGGTTTGATATTTTAGAAGACACTTAAGACCAGAAGAGATGGGAAACTTCTTTTAAAATCTCAAGGAGTTTTTGTTGCAGGGACATAGCACATGGTCCCATAGCTTGCTTTCTGCGGCAGTGTCAGCAAACAGACAGCAATGAGGAGAAAGATGTACTCTTGTGATATTGTGAAAACCTCCAAAACGATACTACTGCATATAAGCAATAAAGACAACTTCAGAAGTGTGTGCATGAAGCAGTCTCAGAAACCCATCTTAGATCTACATCAACCTTTTGGAGTGTTGGAATGTGTCATCCAAGGGGTGTGGTGGGGAAGATCATTGTATGGCGAGTTTCTGATGATGACTTTGAATCTGGAAGAGGACAAAATTCTGGCCTTGGCCTTGTTTGTTACTCATTCTTAGGAAATAATTTTTGTAATCAGAGAATATATCCCACACTGTGCTTTCCTTTAAAATTCTGAGCAATTAAAAAATCTTTCAAATCTTTAATAGCTCTGAACTTCAGACCCTAAGGATAGCAATATGATCTACAATTAAAACCCTATCATGAATGCATAGCATTTTCAGGACATTTGCATTGCACCACTGCACTTCTCAAAGACAGGATTGCTATGGCTGCTGTGAATCACATACAAAATGAGCACTGTCAGCCTTCATAAACACTTCAATGGAAATCAAAGATTCTCAAAGTAAAAAACAAAGGTGCATAACACATTTGTCTGAATCACGGTCAATCAACAGCCAAAAGTACTGCTACAGATGCTGCAAGGGAGACTGGCAAAGAAAATTTTAAAACATCACAATGTTTCCATTTTTGAGGTTAATAAGAGAAGCAAAAGATAAAAAATATCCACCTCAGCATTTAAAAATGTTTCCCTTGACTCACAGACATGGTCCTTTGGAGCTCAACTGTGTATGGCCATTTGTGGGTTAAGCTTTTTGTAACAAGTTGATTTCAAGTTTTACTGCTCAGCTACTTATATATTTATAAAATTCTCAATGGTTGATTTACACTGTCTTGATTAGTTTTGAATCATACAGTGGAGTTTTGTGCCTGACTCTGTGACTAATTGAATCTGAAATGAAAACTTGTAAGTACTAACATACAAGTATGACCAAAAATATGGCTGAGAAATTTAGAGATCAATTATTGGAGCAATTTCAAATGGCTTAATCATTTCAGTCTTGGAATTTGCAGTTTGAATAAATCTTATTATTAGTAATGAACAAATATTGGAGCTGGATAAATGCACATGAATCTAGCAATGGTTTCTTAAAGAGGGAGGGAGAAAGAGGAAGAAAAATTTACAAAGAGGAAACAATGCAAAAGGGAAAAAAAGAAAGAAGTCTTAGAAGTCTTATAACACACTGTGACTGAAAATATTATTCCTCACTCACCCCTCACATTCTTTTTAAGAAGCTGCAGAGGGTTTTCATGAAGGCTCAGCATGCCTAAACAAGTTTCACTCAGAAAGAATAAGTTGTAAAAGTTAAATCACCACTCATTTCTTTTGAGCCTGTCTTCAGCTGTGATCTGTGGAGCTTTAGTTTCTCTTTTCAGGCGTAGATAAAACAGTACTGTAAGACCAAACTTGAAAATCCCTAACTTTTCCCAAGTGTCTGGGAATTGCCTTTATAAGAACAGCATTTCTTCAAGCACCACTCTGTATAGTAAATGACCTATATGCAACCCAGGAACTTCTGAAGCCCATACACCTGTTCATCCACTGTCCCACAGGAAAGATTTGGCACGTTCATGAATGTGTCAAAGATTGTCCCTAAGAAGCAAAAAGCCCTAGGGCAAATAGACACAATGAAATGCAACAATTATATAGAAACCAAAACCAGGACTTGCAAACTGTTTTCAACACTCTTTTTGATCCTTACCAAAAACCTAGCACGCCTGGCTTTGAGGCTTGCACTTTTTTTGCATCTGGAATCCCTTGGTTTGTTGACTTAACAGTAGCAGCACTCTCAAGAGCAAGGACAGCTTTGTTTGACCTACTTTATTCATCAATATTTGCATTGCTAATTTCATTATTTTCTAAAGGACCTTGGGATTTGTCTCATGAAAGAGGTTACACATAGAAATCCCCAGTCTGCTTTGATTAAAGTTTTCTGACCAACACTTCTCAAATGCTCATTTGCTTTTAAATTATTTCAATAACTACAGTTATCCAGCTTTTACAGTGATTTTGCACTAGCTGTCCTTTCCTGAACAATTCATGTATGAAAATTTCATTACAGATTGCTGAAATACAGATATTAGATCTATGACTGGATCAACTTCTTTTGCCATATCAATAGGATAGCTTCACTTAGAGATATACGTGCATACATATTTTAAAAACATATACATATGCTTATATATGTATCTGCATATTTATATAAAGTAATTAATAAATTGCCTGCTTTTATTTCCAGATTTAACCCCTGGATAAATGGCTGTGATATTTACAGACATGAAAAAATTAATCTCTGAAATTATTTAATTGTATAGCTCTAATCTGCCATTTAATTAGAGGCAAAAGTTTGCTTTATAGTATTTTAAACCAGTGTATCACAAATTAATTCTGTAATTACGAAGTAACATTTTCAACAGCCCCAGAGCTGCAATACATTAACAAATAATAAATAATACTGCATCACAGAAAATAAGATTTATGTCTGATGAGAGCTTTGTGTATTCAGAAGAGTAGCTTTGTGTGTTCATTTATTTTAGACTTTGAGTATTGGTCTTACCAATTTGGACTTCTGTTCAACATGTATGTTAGTATTCTTGGAAATAAATTCAATTTACCTGACATATTTTCTTCCCTGCATGTGGTTTTTTTATCTCAGAATAATACAGGCACAACTCTATGGCAAATACTGCTCTTTGGCTAGATGCTGTGTGTTGCTAAAAACATCCTGCATTCAAAGAAGCATAAAAAAAGTTCAAGAACTTCAGGCTCCAGCACTTCTTTTGGACCCAAGGACTAAATTCAGGTTCTTAATGAACGAAGTTAGTTGTTAACATGAATAAACCATCTGTCATCTGATATCCTGGCACATCAGGATTCCAAACAAAAATGCTTATGAAGTCCATCTTTTCAGCAGCATACCATTTTTTTGTCTTAGAGGATCATGAAACTATATAGTAAATAACATGAGAAGGAACAGAGAACAACTGTCTATAAGCTGGATTGCTTTGCTCAGCTACTTTTAGTTAAGATGATGCAACTAATTACATCCTGCTTAACTGTTCAGTGCTTATCTCGATATTTCTAACATGCTCATCATTGTGACCTCTAGTATGTCTTTATGGACTCACAGAATGGTTTGGGTTGGAAGAGACCTTGAAGATGATCTCATTCCAGCCCCTCTCCCATGGGCAGGGACATCTTGCACTAGACCTGGCTGGTCCCCTTCTACAGAAAATGGATTGCAAACAATTCTTCATATTTGGTTAAATCTGTACCTTGGTGATTGTTTTTTGGCAATATATCTTCAATTCACCTATGCAGCTGAAATCCTTGCTTAGATACTTGTCTTTTCCATTTTTTCCATGTTGAAAAATGCAGATTTTCAACCCAAAATCCATTGATTATGCTGCTGTAGATCTGCTGAGTTTCTCCACTCCCTCTTTTAACCTGTTGTGATTTTTAGGGTCTGTCATAGAATATAATTGCTCTTAATTTCTCTTGACACGATCACTCCAACCTCTGCTTGACCAAGGATAAGGATTTTCAAACAAATACATTAATAACGTTTCCAGAAACATCTAAAACCAAATCACAGTCTTCTGGTTTTAAACTTATGTGATGTGTAAAGCTAAAATCCCGCTCAAAACTGACTAAAATTTATCTGTCTTTGGAGAGTTGCTCAGCATCCTGCTGAAGATGCTTCCAGTTCCTGTAGTCCCCAAAATGATCAGTTGCTGAATGAAATCACAGCAAAATTTTCTTCTGAAACTGTAATTGTTTTCAATTCTGGCTACAGGAAAACTGGAAAAAAATACACAGATCATAGTGTCATTCCTACACTATCAATATAGTTATACAAGTAACAGTAAAATCTAGACAAAATTATAATTCAAATAATAGTTTTTTTTCTTCCCCTAGAAAACAATACAAATATTAATATCTCGAGACATGGATGATAGAAACCACTGAGATTCTATTTTATTATGATTTTTTGGTTAGTATGGTCTGAGTTACTGAAAAGCTTTTCAATATTATGCATCTGGAAATGTGACGAGTTGACAAAAGTGGGATGAGAACTAAAGGAAATCTACATCTTCAGATGTGTGCAAATTGTTTCAGATTCAGCCCCCCCAAAAATACTTTCAAGACATTGACTTCAGTAAGGTAGATATTCAAATTCTTTGCAGATCTGAGAAATAATGTCTTTTTTTTTTTTTTTTTAACAAGCACACTGAACCTGGGATATTAACTGTACCAGTAAAGCAGTATAAATAAAATAAGTTATTTAGACAGAATTTTTCAAACAGAGAAACCTACAGTATCCCAATAATATATTTTGCATACAAAAAAGACAATTGAAAAAGTTATCAAAAATACTGAGGAGGAAAATATAGTCTTTTATTTACAGTCAATGTCTCCTTAAGAATTTAGTTTAAAAATAAATACTCCAACCCACTACAATAACTTTTACAAAGTCATTCATAGCACATCTTGGTTTTTGAGAAAATTATACTTTCAGATACACCGTAGAAACACACACACATACACACATACACACACACATAATTACAATGTGGAGCAGGGCAAAAGCACCTGAATCTATTTAACTTATTCTTTTAAGACATTTGTAACATATTTAATCAGGAACTACTCCAAGGAGTTTAATTCTGAAAACAAAAAAAGCTAAACCATATTAATATTCCATATTTTTGCTTTACATATTGTAAATATTATAAATGCAAAATTGATTTCAATTCAAAGGACAGAAAATATATAATTGCTGAGTGTATTTGCAAACATTCAAGCAAAGCTATCATTGTATTAAAGCAAATCCCACATGGACATCAGAGGCCAAAATGCTGTTATGTCTGTGAAACTTGCTAGGTACACATAGAACATTATCAGCATTGCAAGAGAATTTATCATTTTGCTACATCTTCAAAGAGAAGTTAAGCAGCCAAAGAGGCCTCTCTTTTGACGATTTTGTATCACATGGAGAGAAGGGAGGGAAGTGTACCAACAATAATAATGTTCAACAGTGCAAATATTTAACTCAGAATGACTGGAAAGGAAAAAGAACCCAAACAGCTAAATGGAGGTTGAAAATCATATTACAATCCTACTAAAAACACTTTCCAGTGGTCAGGTCTTGATTTTTCATGTAATATTATTTCTCCATTTTTGCTTCCTGCAGCTTCCAAATGTGGCAACACTTTTAGTACAGCGAGCAATAGCTAAGTACAGTGGCAGGGGCAGCTTTTGCTCTTGAGGCTGATATATCCCCCCACCAAAAATAGTGTCGTTATACATCTGTATTTCTTAAAGTATATAGTTCTGTTACTCCTGGGGAACATACAGTCAGTCATCATCTGGGCATTCACAGCTTTGCTGAAAGAACCTACAAGAAACTGCTTTTATCAACTCTCTGTGCAAAGTCCTTATCCAGTCCCATCTGACACAGCATGTCTTCCTTTGCAAGAGGTACCACTGGATTCAAAACCAATATAATATGACAAGCACATTTCATTTGACATAGCTCTTCTGAACTTGACCCCTAAAAATCTTTTCAATTTCCCCCTCAAGTCTCTCCCTTTTCCTAGCTATATGGAGATGAAAGTGTGCTGTTCAGGCTACATGCCTGATGAGCATACACACAGATTATTTCACTTGACCACAGTAGCACTTAGGCCCCCTTAGAAACTTGTCCAAGAAAAGCTGGCTTGATTGTCTGATATAATATAATCTTTTAATTAAACAAAGCCCAAACAAACCCAAGCAAACACTTGACTTCAAAAGAAAATCCACAAGGAAGATATAGTGAGGTTTATATTGTTGTTTCAATGGCACTGCAATGTTTTCATTCTTTACAGCCCTTCTAAAACACACTGGACTGTAACACCAAATAAAAAAAGTAATAGAATGAGAAAAAATTATTATTTTTATCTGGAATGAAATCAGTTTTATTTCCTGCCAGATATGGAAAAAGTCTAGAATAGAACTGTGAGCTTGTTCTGTTTTGACTAATTACAAAATGGTATCCCCCCCATATAAAATCTAGGAGATATCCACACCACAAAAAATCATCCTAACAGATAGAAAAAAAATAATTATAAGAAGGAGAACATGGCTTTTATCCAGTTTATAGTGATTAGCTGCTATTGGCAATACACCCCTAAAACTATTTTACACCTAAGAAGTATCAGGCGCTATACAGCATCTATGTTAATATGCTGACAACTGATGCTCCAAGCTGTAGGAAATAGTGCCATAATCTTAGATTACTAGCCAGTTTCTGCAGTTTCTATAACACAATGTTTGTGGATAGTTGCTCAGGATAAGCATTTGTTCAACAACAATGGATTGTATTTACAACATGACAAATGAGACACTAAAAGGACTGAACTACAAACTTGGCCCCTCTGGGAGAAGCCAGACAGAAAACGTACTATTTAAAGTACTCAAATGCATAGTTCAGAGACTGAAAAATCATCTTGTGTAAGATTAAAAAAAAAAAAATTAAAGAAAATTATCAACCAGTGAACAGATATAACAGATCCTCTTTCTACAGTCATTTGATCTATAAGGATGCCATTTGTCAGTACCAATATAGTACCTAAATCTCGGCCTGTCAGTACTCTTCAGGTCTTTGAGCTTACCAAATATATTACAGTTCAATGTCTATCACAAAAACATCCTAACATTCTTATATTATTTTGTGCCACAGTTAACTGCTAATTGCAGTGAAGTCTGTAGTTATCAGTGACGACAGAATTTGGCCCCATCACTTGGCCCTATGATACAAGTACTAGCTTATGATTAAGAGAGGCTGAGAAGGCAGATGTCATGGCAGCTAAACTCATCTTACCTCCAGGAAATATGAATGTTCCTGTCAGGACAACACTGGGAAACCTGAAACACAGCTGCCTGTCAGGACTCTGATGATGGATCACGCTTTTAACAGTTTTTGTAGTCAATATTCTACTGGTCAAAGCACAAGAGTAAGATAAGTGATTCTGTTCATATCAAATAATCATATGATCAGTAATAGGCACAGGATGATGTTCATGATGTACATGAATGCAGCATTTCTGAAATCTGTAGAACCTAATGAGTGGATACATACAACCCTACAAAACTTTTGCTATTTTGGAAGAGTCTTCTAGCTTTTACCTTAATCTGGAAATATAGGTGTGATCTCTTTCCCTTTTGAAAACCAACTATTGACATTATTTTCCAGTCTCCCTCGCAGGAGTTCCCTGGGCAATCTATGCTCAGGGAATTGTGCAGTGTAACTCCTGAGAAACATACTTTTAGAAACTGATGGATAAAGCAAAGATGCCATGCCAGCAGCTTTCTCCATCCTCCAAAAGCTCCCAGGACTCCAAAACCTTTGCAGGAAGATCATACCACAGAAAAGAAATCATGTCCCACACTGGGACAGTTCAGTACAGTTGTCCTAACAGGATTCTAAAAGATTTTATCCAGTCCCATGACTCCATAGTGTTTCCTATGGATATTTTTTACCATGTGCACCAGAGGAATACATACATAAGTAAACCTGCATGCATATATAAGCACTATCAGCCTCTATAAAAAGGCTTCTTATTAACTCAATATTAGCTTATTGAAGGCGAAATTGAGGTGGAAAAGTTAACCAGAAACAGCTAATGAAAAAAAAAGCAGCAACCTTTAGGTTAATATGAGATGACACCTGGCAGAAGGAAATCACAGGAAATGCAATGCTGTTCCACATTAGGGAAAAGCTTATGTCACTTGATAATGTCCTCCCAGGAAGGTGGAGCACTCTGTCTCTAAGCTATTTATCAGTTCAGCATTTTTACTTCATTGGTTATTACAATACATAATCTCTTACATCCAGTGCTTAAATTTTACTAACAGGTCCTAATTTAAAAGCTTGAATTCTATGAGGTATCAAATCAAAATTTAAATACAGTTGAAGCTTGCAAAATTTCCTAAGATGGTACCATTTAGGTGTACCTCATTTTCAACAAGTGGAAAAAAAAAATTGTAACATTGTTAAGAATATTTTTAAATTGAGAAAATTGTTTAAAAAACACATAAGAAAAGGTCTTGCAGGCATTTTGGAAAAAAAACTTGCAAAGCCAAGTATTTTAGAAGAGTTCTACTAATTTTGCTTGCACAACTTCTGAATTTTAGATCTCTAAAATAGTTGCATAAAATTCTTATGGTTTAAACTCTGTTGAGCAGTGGAAATGTTTGGTGATGATATTAGCAGGCCATATCTAAAAGGAGAGACAGTTTTTTAAATCTGGCACCATGCTAACTGTACCCAAGGTAAAGTCTCCTGCATATGCTCAAACCTTTGACTACTAAGGAACTGGGGTTTCTAGGATTCTGGGATTTCTCACTGTGCAATCCAAAATGCCAGATTTCTTAGACCTACCTTGGGAATATCCAAAATGGTGTTGAATTTCAGAGCATATAAATTTTCTACCTTAATACCATAAGAAGCATCCAACAAATGTTAATTATTAATAATTTGAAATATAAATATTTATATACAGAAACTGAAGGTCATAGTTTCTGTTTTGATGCAAAAAATTCTAAGTTAAATATAAAAGTCTAATATTCAATCTATACATTTACAACCTTATGATGAAATACAAGGCAAAACAATTGCAGGGGTTAGTGATGACAAAACACCTGGGTAGTTCTCATAGTTTAGTAAAAACATAATGAAAAAATGATTTGTCAGACCTCAAAGACACTAAAAGGTCTTCCATTTAAAAATCAACAGGTGATAATGTTGTAAATAATGTAAAGAGCACTTTGCAGATTATTATCTACTCATCTACACTGAATTCTTCTTAATAATTCAATTTATAAGTCAGTACTGTATATTGTTATTGGGGGTAATAAGCATCTCATGAGCAACATGGGTTTTAATAGTCCTGTGCTTTACAGCCTTTGAGAAGCTTGGTAGTAACAGAAGAAATGAAACCAGAACACAACAGAAAATTCCCCCTCTTAAGCCACATCTACTTTGCAGTCACAGAAGTGACTTCTGTGAAGTGTTGAGGTATTTTAAGTTACATAGACCAGAAAATTGTAACTGTCTAGCTATTGCTGCTTGGCTTAATTGAGTCCACTCTTTTACTTCCTTGACAGCAATGTAGACATGGACCAGAGACTCCTGTTCCATTCCATCTTTGTAGTTTCTTTCTTTTCTGCTTCTGTCCTTTTATTCTCCCAAAACTAGGAAGCTCAAGGTAAAGTGAGGCATCAAACTAAAGCTTAAAACATAGTGTTTGGTGACATTGGTGACCCCAAAGACAAGAGCAGGTTGATGCATATTTGTTATGCCTGAAGTGTCTAAATATTTCATAAATAAACAGCTTATGTAGACATATCTGTAAATATCCTCTCTCCAGTACAAAATTTTAGTCAAAACCAACCATTGTGGCTTCAGTCACTATCTGAAGACACTTGAGGGTATCACTAAGGGGGAAAGTGTGATATTTAACTGATGAATGCCATCCAGGAATCTTAAAGTCTTGATTAAGACAATGAATCAAATAATCTAGGTGAATTGTTCTTTTCATTTAAAAATAGTTCAATTAGTAGTAGAGGATTTAAGTCATGGGTTGAGCTGGAATCAGAAACTCAGACTTGAGAGGAAAATCAATAAAAATGAAAATTAGGAAGAAACAAGGTCCCTGTGCAATATAAGTGTTTGAATCTTCTAAAAAATAGCCTTAATTCTCAAAACCTTGGCAAATTGCTAATTTCATAAAAGAATTATAAGTCTGATCAAGGAATGTTTTAAATGAATAATTTTAATTTTAATCCCTTTTTATATACATTTTTCAACATTTCAAAATGAAGTCAATTTGAACTGAAAAATGAAAATTCACTTTTAGAAATTTTGAAACAGGATATTTCAATAAGTTAAAACCTTTTTTTCCACAATATACTTCTAATGGGAATTATTAAGACCATCCATTTTCACAAACAGTGCTGCTCTTGCTGAATAACACTTCAAATAATACATTTCATTGAAAAACTCTCAGTCAGGTCAAATGGCAATATACAGTGTCTTCATGATAGATAGTAAACTATATAAAAAATAAACACTGTTTGCTTAAACACTCATCAGAATTGCCTTGCTTGCTATTGTTCTTTGGCTTTTATAGGCATTATTTCTCCTCTTATTTATCACTAATAGTATTGGAAAGAAATGTACTTCACCTAGTTAGTGGAACACAGGAAACTTAAATCTTTGGAATTTTCTTTTTCTTTGCAATGGGACTAGTCAAAATAAAAATCAGATTATTTTTGCTGGCATATTATTTACTGCTTTCATAAGAATTATGCTTACACATCTTACACATCTGTAGCAGGTAAAAACTCCCAAACATATAAGAGACTCTTGAGTCCTTTGTTTTTATTTATTCAGGAATGAGAAAGATACTAATTTAAGAAACCTGCACTGAAATTCTAAGTGAATTTATGAATGCGTTTCCAAAACTGCTATTTTCCTTAATATAAATGTACACTGTTAGGGGTGACTTTGCCTAGGTTTCATCTCAATCCCTCTATTGAATTTGTTGTATGACAACTGACGTCTGTCTCATGTATATTTTTTCCAGTTTCAAAGCAACGGACTAATGCTTTTCCCTTACTAGCTTTTTGCTTCACCTAATTTCTCTTTGTAACCAACTTCACACACTACTATCATAAAGACAGTTTCTCTCTTGTGGACAGCAAGCAGAATCACTTTTCTCTTTTACCTTAAATTAACTTCCGCTTCAAGATTTCTCCTCCTAAGAATCCAAATCTTTAAAATGAAGTAAAAATTTTCAAGTAATCATGGATATTCAGTAGATTCAGTAGGGTTATTTTCAAGCTCTGCCACTTTGTGGCAATGGTTATAATGTTACAGGAGGACAGCAAGAATCTGTTAATTCTTTCTGAAGTTTTACTTATTATATTATGTATATGTGTATATATACATATATGTATATATATATATATATACATACATATAAAATATATATATAGGTATGCTTGACACATTCTTCATACAAATACAGGGGGACAAGAGATGGCTGCATAATGTATTTTAGATTGAGAAAATTGCTGTCAAAAAGAAAGCTTTCAATGGAATTAAGTCAAATGTTTAATGGCAAATTAGTAACTTCATGGAGAGATATTATTGTATCTTAATGAAGAATGACCTATAAAGTCATCACTTTATGGAATTATTTGCAATATATACTGAAATAAAAATATACATTTTATAGTTTTTTTCTTTTGAAGCTCAAAATTCAGGAAATGTTAGATTAAAACCACAAAAATAATAAATCTGTTATGCCATCAATCATAAAACTAAAGAATTTGAATATTCCTTTTTATGTGCAAAATATTACTCCCATTTCAATGCATGGCATAAGCTGAAGCTTCTATAAAAATATTTATAGCAAAATACAGTTTGAATCTATAATTACATTTAATCACTTTTAGAAAGATGCATCCAATAGTTAGACACTAAAATTATTTAGAATCAGTCAATCTTACCTCAGTTACTGCTGAAGTAACAAAAAGTATGCTGCAATAGACCTTTGTGAACAGAATGGTATATTTGCTCTCATCTACATAAAGCCCTGTAAATAACCTACAGGTTGTTAGTCATTACTTAACTCAGCATTCAAAATGCTCATTTTAGCTCTTCAGTATTAATACATTATACACAGAATATTTTAATAAACCATTGACAACAGGATGCATTTTAAGCAATGTAAGGAACAGTTACAGAAAAAAATTTGATTTCTCATGTAAAAACCTTCTTAGAATTCCCTCCACTGAACATACAAACCCCTCTGAAGGAACTCAAAAGTCTTTAATGGATTGTCTTGGGACAGATCAGCAAAGCAGAATTCAGTATCTAACATAAGGTGCTTCCTGGGCCATTGGTGTAGTAAAGCATCAGGCAATGTATGAAATCACTGCACTGTTTTCATTCATCTTCCTTCAGTTGGCAGTCACACTGGCTTCTTTCTGACGTAGTCTTTCTTTCTGTTAAAGAAAATAAAAAAGAGTTTTTTTATAATTCTTGTCTATAATTTTCTCCTCTCAAGTTCCCATGAGCATTTGGTCTAGAAGATGGTGATATAAGTCACAGTTTCAGTTTTCTTTAATTAAAAAATGCTTGGAGCACTCAAAGAAGGTTTAAAACTTTGAAACACATTACTTACTGAGTTTGCTTTCGCTACGTACTTGTCAAATACTGTGTACCTTTAAAAATACCCATCTGTGATGACCACTGCAGCTACAGAAAACCAGATAAATTTCAAATTCATGTGACTAATACCTTCTCACGTCTGGAATGGCTTTTGCTGACATAAAGGCTCTAATTTAGCATTAGCCAAAAGATCTTGCTTAATGACCTCTTCCCAGGCAAGCGTAGTCATTCATATCTCTGCTGCCTGATCTGCAACTGATATGCTCTGCTGGGAATGGAAATAATACCCTGATTCCTTCATGTACATTTCCTTCCCTTGGTCTCTTGCCTTCTAGAGTTTGAGAAATGCTTGTCTAACCTATGTGCCTTGCACACAGACAAAAAAAGTATTTATATACAACGCAAATTATTAGACATCTTACTGTGTTGTATCGAAAACACTGGTGTACAACAAGGAATAAAATGGGGATTTAATCCTTTCTACCATTATTCCACAGAAAAACCAAGATTTTTAGGTTTTGAAAAAAGCAGACACTCCAGCTATTGGACTAATATATGCAGTGAGCTTCTGCACTTTGAAGCATGGAAGAAAATACAAGAGACTACAGTGGAAGAGAAGAAGAAACCACAAAAGCAGCTCTTTTTGTTATTTAAAATAGCAGAGCCATGCTTAGGCACGATTGAGCTAAGTGTTAAACATAACTTTTGACTACCAAAGGGCATAAGCTTTACCGTTTCTCCTTGGGAAGAAAATCACTCTGCTGCATTCAAACGAAAAATACTACACTCTCCAACAACAGCAGAAACTGGTCATCATTCTGAATGACAAGAACGGTGTCACAAAACCCTTTGGAATGTCAAACTGAAAACCAGATCATACCAGGCTGGCTGTAGGATTGATTTTCTTCGTTTCTACTTTCTTCTCTGCAGTTAACTTGCTCACTGATTGCTGAGCCACTTTAATTCTGAAACACAGAAAAGGAGTCATTAGATTTGACGAAATGAAAGGTATTCTGGCTCTGCTTGGTATATACTTTGTAAGAAGCCTCACCAGTAACTTTTTTTTTAGGCACATTAGCCCAACAAACTGCTATTTCTATTTAAAGGCACTTAATAAACTACCAAAAGTAGATCAAAGTAAATTTTCAAATGGAGAAAATCAAAAGCAAAAGGACAGCCTGTCTGTATTGCTCCTTGAAAATGTCATCGGAAAAATGATTTCTCTGTTCTTGCAGGACTTTCCCACCAAAAACGCTGTGCTATCAAGGCAAAAAGATCCTTCTCTGAAAAAAAAAGAGCTAGTTGGCTTAATCTGTCGGACACACAGAATATGCTATTTTAGCAGGCCATTTGCCAGGCTATACTTTACATTTCCGCTGAAAACCTTGCAATGAAAGCATCTACCAGTTTTTTGTTAAAGTTTTCTGTGTTGCTTTACATGGAATTGACTGACCAGCCTCACTGATGTGGCAATAAGAGGTACTTGTCTCAGGGTAGTTAAAACTGTCTTGTGTACAGCTACAGACTAGTCTGCCAAAAGTATTGTAGAGATAAGAGAAAAGAAGATCACATTTGATTCTTCTGCTTCTTGCCTTTTGCTCTCAGGGTATTGCATACAGAACCCTGCTTTCTGTGAGGATTTGACAAGAAGAACCCAATGAGGAGTTTAATCAGGAGGAAGAGGAGAAACAGAGAATTAAAGAAAAAGGTACTTGACTCTCCTTGTCCAGACTGGAAAATGCATAGGAAATTATATACTAAACAGTGATAAAAAGGAAAGAAAAGTCTTGGCACTCCTAATAGAGGATCTGCCCAGTGCTAAGTACCTCTGTAATACTGATGGCACATTCAGCTACTTTAAATTCTATATGCAAAATGCAAAAGGAAGGATGATGGGAGTGAATTTTTACAAGCAAGGAGAACTCAGCAAATCAATTTTCAGTAATGTACACCAAGTCAGTCTTTTACTAGAAGCAACACATTTCTTGGCACTCTCAAACTGAAAAATTCTACTTTCTTCTCCCATTTAACTTTTTCCACTGGCAGAAATAATTGCTATGGCCAGTCAAAAAGTATTTAAAATACCATGTCCAGTTCAAACCACTTTCGACACACTCAATTTTTGAGGAATTTTGGAAGAAAAGCAAAACGAAAAGCGGATTATAGCTGCAATTACTGATGTGTACTTCCTTGTTGTAACACTAGCAGCAAGCTGGATTCTTTTCAAAACACAGAACACATTCCTAAGTCCATTATGGTCTTTATCAATGTTGGAAATTTTATCAGTGTTGGAAACCAAGAGTTTCTTCTCTACGTATTTCAGAAGCATGTACGGGATAGTTCCTGGCGTTGTCTTACTTTTGAGTGCTTAAGAAGAGGAGAAAACAGTTTACACTACTTTCAACTAAACTTACTATTTATTATATTATTATAAATTATTATTCTGTACATTTTTTAAATACAGCTGGCACATTTTTAGAACTTGTGTTCCCTGTTTCTACATGTAAATAACTACATGACACCACGCTGTTCCATCCCTTTATTTTTGTTAAATCTGCACAGTTTACTTCTTAATGCAGGATGACTGCACCCACTCCACAGCATGCTATTCCTCACAGCTACAACATTTAAGCAAAGATGATGATGGACTTCAAGACGGTTTTCTTCTCAGCAGAATCACATCACGTGATCAGCTTGTAGACTCTTTCCTATTTTGAGCACATTTTCTATCTGATCACATTCTTCTTGGTCCTAGAAGTGTTTACAAATGTCTTGAGTCCACACTTTCATCCAAAGGGATGATTACAGGAATTACAAACTTTTAGATTTAAAAAGAAAATTATGCCTGCCACTGATACAGGCCTAGCTCTGTGTATTTCATGGAATATTTTCACTATTTCTAGGAAACCTGAACCTGGATGTTTAAAAATAGAATGAAAGATGGGGACAAACTTTAAGCAGGGCCTATTGCAAAAGGAAAAGGGATAATAGTTTTAAATAAAAAAGCCACTTTATATTAGATATAAGAAAGAAGGTTTTCACAATGAAGGTGCTGAAACAGAATCAAGCCCTGAGATGGAGGGCCACAATCTACAGCTCACAGTGACAAGGACAGTTTCAGACAGAGAGCACTGGAGAGGACAAAGATACCAAGAGGGATGATGGAGTAGCTGAACCACAACACAAGACAAGGGAGACTGAGCACTGGAACAGGTTGCCCAGAGAGACTGTGGAGTCTCCCTCACTGGAGATAATCAAGAACTGTCTGGAAAAAATGCTGTGCCATGTGCTCCAGGATGCCCCTGCCTGAGCAGGGAGGCTGGACCAGAGCCACTGTGGTCCCTTCCAACCTGACCAATGGGCTAACATAGCAAGCAGTCAGGAGGCCAAAATATTATGGAATGCAGGTCACTTAAGCCTTCAAATCTGATGAGCTGCAACATGGATGTGTTCGAAAGAAAAGTTATTCTCCTTCAACTGTGATCAGAAGAAGTCAACACACCTTAATTAATAAAGAAGATGTGGTGTCAAACTGAGCAGTACTACACATTAGCACACAATATGAAAAATATTGAATTAAATTAACAAAACTATTTATTTCTAAATACAAGAACCACGATTCCAATACTGCATATGTATCCTTACTATAATCTATGAGAATGTAATTGGCTTTTTACTGACTCTATGTGGCAGGTGGTGTCTTCCCCTGTAAACTGGATAAAAGCCAAGCCTCAAATTAGAACTAATTAGAGAAAAATAAAGACATTACTTTTATTCAAAATTATTTTCATTCTGTACCTAGGGATGCAGAAACTTAATCTAAACATAAGCCTCTGTTTATGATAAAAAAGTTTCCTTTGTAAGCTCAGGAAAATATGGTTTTTCCTTACAGGAGAAGATATTACCAAGCCAGGGACTAAGTAGATAAACTGATTATCATTTTCACCTCTGCTCTCCACTCAAGTCAGACAGAAGGCAGTGTGAAATGGCACACTCCACCCTCTGAGTTCCCCAGTTAGGAAAACCAGAAACCCTTGTAAATGAACTAAGTGCTATTCACATACTCATGTTCTGGCTCTGTTATTGTGCAACAACAGAGACAAAATTATCTGGTTCTCTCTCAGCTTCTCAGTAATCTGGGAAATCCATTCTTTTCGCTTCTACAGCTCCTTTCATGCAGCTGGTGGGTTATGTGGATAGCTGTGGGTTAGAAAATAACGTGGAATGACAGTTCTGTGTCACCTGAGCTTCCCATGACTAGAACTTTAAACTTCTCCCATAAAACTGTTTTGGCATAAGGATATGTTGTGCAAACAAAATTTCAGATATGGGTGGAAATGAACAAGCGGAGGTAGCTACAGTCAACATCAACTGTTCAATCTGGAGCCAAGCTGCACACCCAGTCCAGACCATTAACACAGCTGAACAGCGACTTCCCTTAGGACTATGGGAAATCCCCAGAGCTCAAATTCCTGTTGTGTGTTAAATACCTTTCTACTCTCAGTCCTATTTCTGTGTGCAGCCCATGAACTAAACCTCAAGTCCATTTCCTGAAAACTGTTAGCCCAAGAAATAAAACAGGTTAGATTTCAGTACCAAAATTTTAGAAGACAGATGTTTGTGTATTACCTGGCCAGGCAGATGATTTACAGAGTACTTGACTAGCTTTAAAATCAGAAGCCTTATACCAGATTACTGTGTTGTACAATACAACTGCCTATCAAGCCTTCAGGCCTAAATCTTTTGGAAAGAACTTGGTCATTACTTATCAAATTTTTAGATTGCATTTATTTTAAATGCATCTAGTTCACTAACTAAATTAGTAAAATACAGTACAATGTGTGTTCTCAGTGGATTTTATCATCAAACTTCAAATTGCCAATATGTTTGATATGTTTCTTTTTTTCTGGATGTACTGACAGTGGTTTATCTACAAAGTTATCTACAAAGTGAAAAATTTCATCACTGTATTCACAAGGAATAAGATTTTTTTTTTTAAAAAAAATTATTTTAGGGAAGTTGATGCATAAGAAAAACCAATAGGAAGACAAGGGCTAAAGAACAAAAATATACTTCAGTCCATCTGAGATGGTCACTGGCAGATATTCAGGAGTATATAAAGACAGCCAAACCCCAGTGATAATCACCAGAATGCTTTTGCATCTGGAAACTCTTAATGTGTAAGTCCTTCGTAGATTTTGCTAATATAATTTTGTGTTGTCACCATTTAGAATCAATGCAAGCTTTTACCATCTGTGACATCTTGTGACAAAGTGTTTCTCTTTTCAAGATGAAATATATAATTCTGTTCATTAAATAATGATCATGCCTTCTCCAGCTATTGAGACAAATTTTGCTTCTGTTTTTGATATCTGAATTCTGGCCTATTTGTATGCATACTCAATCTGAAAGAGATTACTTCATCCAGTACAGTAACCATTGTAGCAATCTTATCCTTGCAAGAGTCAGCAGTGAGTTAAATTAAGAGCAACAATTCTTTCCTATTTTAATTATTTCATATTTGAATGGTAACAGGCATAAACACATTACTATAATCTTTGTCACATTTCTTTTGCAAAACATAATCACAGTTTGTGATGAAACTCACTGCAAACTACTAGTATTTCTTTTGCATTTATACTTTTTCCTTATTTCAGACTTGTTTAGGACATCCTCTTAAAATATAACTTAATGCATCTTGAATGCTTTGATTGTTTTATGCATGGGCATTCACATGTGTATGCATAATAGATTTAAGTTGTTATAAATACATATTTGATTCTGAGTTCATAGACATGCCCACTGCAAATAAAATCAGTACTTTAAGAAAAGGAAGTGACAGTGGAAATATGTGCAATCTGCCTTGCTCTAAGTGCTTTATTGCCAAAAACTCCAACTTTTTAGTCTTCAATTCAGGTATTATCTCAAAATTTCATACACAGAAAAAAGCATAAAAGTAGTTGATGTACCTGAGTGCATACACATTGTAAATTATAAACCTGTCAAAACCAAAACTGGATTTTGATTCAAAACAGCACAAAAAAAGTCTTTTCAACATTCAGTGCATTTACACTAAGCTGTTTGTCACAGATGATGTGACTGTCAAAGCAAATTTCATTTCATTGTACTTAAATTCTGGTATTGAAGGGAAAATAAACTATCATCCTATTCCTATGAGACATATGGTTTGGAAAATAATTTTCATTTTATCCCTATAGTCATTTATATATCATATCATATCATATCATAGTTTCTTATTTATTTGTAACTCTGTCTTGCATTCCTAAATTACATGCAAATTTTGTCCAGGAAAGAGACAATGACTCAATTATATTTTGCAGGCAGTTAATTTATTTTCATGGTGAGGTTAAATGCAGGGCAGCTCAGTTGAAGTGTTTCCTTTACTTTAAGAAAAAGTCTCATTGAAATCTCATTAGATTCCTACAGTTGTGCTACATTTGGGAGCCAAGTAGCTTTAGAAAAAACAGGTTCTTTGCAGCTGAGACTGTCATTTAGTTAAAGACAGCACTCTTTTTTCCTGAAACTCACAGATTTTAAAGATGCCTGTTATACAATGCAATGTAGTTAGTTTGGAATATAAAACTTTAATTTTGGAATAATAGATCTTTTGACACATTTTTACTAGCATTAAGTTTAACCTAATAAATTTTAATTATTCCTTTTATTAAAGATCATTCTGCATATTATAATTAAATTTTTTATGTGTCATATTTCTTGAAAGACAAATTACAATCCACTATTGACATTCCTATGTAAATGTAAACAATTAGCTAATTCCTACACATTTTACATTGGGTTTCGTCAGCTTCTGAAATTCAAAACGTAATCCAATTGGAAACATGTTCACATAATGATATCAATGCCTCAGTTTCAGAACCTGTGTTTCAATTACTGACTTACACTGATGTTTCTTCCTCTTTAAAACTTCCTTCAAAACAAAATAATGGTTCATGATAAAAATGTTCTCTTTCCTTTTTTTTTTTTAAAGTAAATTGCAATCTTTAAAAATGCACAACAAATAGTGCATCCAATTAATTAGCCAGTTAAGGAAGACAGCTGTCCATTCCTGTCATTCTAAGGTTTTTAGTTACCAGTGGGTACAATGACTCTTCCCTTGCTTTCAAACTTTTTTGGATAGCAGTTCATCAATTGTTAGTTTCATACTTTTAAAAGTTTTTTTATACAGGACCCTTAAATGATCAAGACTTTACAAGACACTTTCAGGTGATGAAAAAAGCTTTTCCACAATTCTAATCTATTGATTTTACTCTGTCCTTCTTTTCAGTAGCACACTGCAGAACAATTTAAATGATGAAAACAGCTCTTCTGTCATTCTAATTTACTATTTGCACAAGGTTCCTCATTTTAACAGCACATCATCTTGATGAATCACCCAAATTTGAATGTAAAGGACAATGAATTGTCCTTTTGAGACTAATGAAACTTTGTAAAAATTTGAAGTGAGCTTTGAAGAACAGTCTATATGACCCAGAAAGTGTCAGCACCTAGAAGTATTACAGTATGCTCTGCATTCTACCGGTATTGCTTTACCCGGAACAGGAATAAAGGCATCTGTCAGCGGAACCAATGATATATTTGTTCTGTGTTTTTATTTGTAGATTAGATTGATACAGCTATTAAACAACAAGAAATTCTCACCTCACCTTAGTATGAAAGCACACAATATAGCAGTCTACTTACAGAGATTTCTTGATTATTATATTAAGATAGTTAAGTAGCTACATACTGTTAAAACATAAGGCACTTCAAATTGATTTACTTGAAAGGATCATTGTGTACCATTAGCAAGGTGCTAATTACATAAAAAAGAAAGGATGCATGGTCTGGATTTTTTTTTTCTTGGGCAGTTCTATTCCTCCTTACTGCTTTTGGAATAAAAATAAGTTATGATTCAGCAGAAAATATATCCCTGAGATGGTCTTTATCATGACCATAGCAACACGCTCGGGACTTTTTATTTTATACAGTTTTTAACATGCAAACCAAATTCACATGTTAAATTTGGATTGATTTAGATACAAGGAAAAAAAAAAAGATTCTTTGTAAATGTTTGCATTTGTCAGCTTCCAAAGTCAATCAATAAATGATACAAAAATCTACCACTTTCACAGGTTTTAAAACTGTAGGATTTGCAAAACAATGCTGATAAAGTTGATAATTGAGAATTCATAATTTCTACATCTAGTCCTTCAAAAAATCTACTTCATAGGAACCTGAAAGTCCCACTGATTCAAAGCAAAAATGGAAAATATAAGTGTAAATGAGTGTTCTACTTTTTCTTATTCTTTTAAAGACATTGTAATCTAACTCTTTGTCAATTTGGAATAAGCACCTGGATTTAAATTTCATGCTGAAAGTAATTGCTCCATTCTTTTCCAAAGAATGACTACATTACCACTCTAGGTCTTTTGAAATGAATTGTAACATGCTGAGTGTGATGAGCTTGTAGAATTGCTTTTTTGTGTAAAAGACTTTAAGTTTCTTTAAGAAAACCAAGAAAATAATTGAAGGTTTTAGGTTTTTGGGTTCTTTTACTCTAACTAATAAAATCAGGAGACTGTTGTGAGATCTAGCGGCAAGTAGTTTGATGTCCTCAGCAGGACACCAAAACTCAGAAGTAGTGCTGTAAATTCAGTGTGGGGCTTCGACACTATGCTAAGTGTGGCCTGAATCTCTGGGGCTTCTCTTTGATGCAAGTGCAGTATATTAACTGGAAAAGCATTCACTTTTATTTGTCTGTACTGTCTGCGACAGCAATATCGCCTCATTTAGGCTAGTTCAACATGAAAATGCACAAAGAAGCAATCTGTTATAAATTAGCACAGCTCTCCTTTCATTTTACTAGCTAGTAATTGGAAGGGGTTACAAAAGTGTAATTTATCAGATTATATGTGTTTATCTTTTTGTGGGGACAGCATGCCTTTGGTGAATTTTCCTACGCACCCTGAGGGAATAATCTTTCCTTGATGTCCATTAGATCTGAAAGAAAACAACGACGCCTGTGAAATATAGGAGTATAATTTGTTGGGTTTGAGAAGCAGCAGTTTCCCAGACATCTAAAATGGTATTAATGACTTTATTAGAACCTTACCGTTCCTTAGAAATGCTTTTGCTCTCTCGTTTCCAAATGGTCTTGAAGTCACTGCAGAATTCGTACCACACCGTGAAAACGTAGTTTGGTGTGATCTCCTTCTCACCAGGCTTTGGCTTTATCCCAAAGTATCCCACTGTTTCTTCAAAGCTGCAAGGGAGGGGGAAAGAAAAGAAACCAGTCAACACATAAGCCCACTGGGGAAACAGTTTCTCTGATTCAGTAGTCAAGGCTGGTAATTACCATAACTTCTCCTTTGCCTTGGAAATCACAGCAGCAATTCATGCTGAGTATAACCAACCTTCCAACACCCACCTCCTTTCCAGGAGGATAACTTACAGATGCACGAGCCACCACAGAGGTCTGTCATGCTGGCATATCATGGGTGTTCAATTATAATGAGAAAAGCTTAACTTCTTGCCTTACAGGAAATGCTGTAATATATTTATTTACTTTATTCTGCTACAGTCCATGAAGATCCTATTCTCCCATTTATCTTTACTGAAGGACTCTGGAAGAGTCACACACTGAGTCAGGAAAAAATCACTAGGTTTGATTGAAAATAATCTTCTAGTATTTAGAGAGAATTGGGAGTAGGAACAACCAAGCCACAAACAGTGCCAATAGTAATTCTGCAAAATTTTTCCTGAAAATAATCTCCTTCCACATATGTCAATAAACAATTAATTTTGCAAAAATACATTGCCAGTATTTTAATGCTTTAAAAAAGATTTTATAATGTGGCTGTTACTCAATTGCTATACAGCTGGATATTTTCAAATTATTCTTTTATTACAGACAATACTTTCAAGAGCATTTTGACTGATTGTGCATTTTTAACACTTATGACATTGTTTTGTATATATAAAATGGAACACTCACATGACTATGTACTTAAATAAATAAAAGTATGTTCACTTTTCTCTGCAAAGTAAATGCAACAATCCTGAAACATTTGGTGATATTTATTAAAAATAACACTATAATTTTAAAGCAACAGTAACAACGTATTTTAAAATAAGTAATATTTCCTGGAATAATAATTTTATTTAATCAGAAGAAAGCTATATTCTTCTCTAGAGTTGTAAATAGGTTCCTAATCTAAACACGGGAGGTGTAAATCTTGAAAATAAAATAAATAATTTTGAAGACCTGTAAGGAGTCTCCAGCCATTCAACACTTGTTACATGAATGATGGATGAAGTTTTGGCATCTTTCTTCATTTATATTTGCATTTGCACAGTACACATTGCATGTTTTCATACAGAAATGTAAGGTTAGGCTCAAGATTTTTTGACTTAGTTTGAAATTAAAGCTCTTTAGCTAGGCTTGAAGAACATAAAGTATCCATCAAAAACTACAGAAGTTATCCCTCCAAAATAAAGCAATATATACTCTAGCTACTTCACAAAGAAGCTTAGATTTTATCCACATGAGCCAATATGCTCTGAGGTTTTTTTTGACACTTTAAAGATAGAAACCATAATGTACAATATCTCGTATTGTTCAAGGTAAGTTATTATAATAATAGGCTTTTTTAATCCTCGTATGTGATAACCTTAACCATTTACATTTCTTACTAGGTTTTTCATTAAACATTTAACTATATTTCAAGTTAACTGAAATAAATATGATGTTTCATATTTAAAGAATCAGAATGAAACATGTATATATAAGGCCATAATACTCAGAGTTAATGGGTCTTGCAGTGACACTATGAGGAGAAAAATAAATAAATAAATAAATAAACAAAAAAATAAATCAAATACAGCTTTAAATATCTGTGCAAAATGTTTTGGTTTTCAAACTCTAAAAATACTAAAATACCTCTAGTCATAATTACGTGGTAAAAACCATTTATGTCTACTGGGCAATGTAATATGCATTACATTCACTTGGGCTGAATACTCCTCAGCTGTTTATAGCACTTTCACTGGGATGGCTTCACCAAGAGCAGCAAGAACAGAGACTCTTCTCAGGTTTGCTTCAAGTAACAGCAGTCCCAGGTACATTGTGCATTCTTCTACCTAATAGAACCCTTCACCATCCCAGCTGGAGCTTACAGAGGTGGGATCCTGAAATCCTGCACTGTCTCTCTCTGCCTTCATCCTGACACTTTGCATCCTCTCTTCCTTTCTTCATCAGCCCCCAGTAGCACTCCTTTGCTTTCACCCACCTTAACCTGGCTTCCTGGGCTATTTTCTGCCTTTCTAAAGTAGTAATTTAAAATACTGAATATTCAGTTAGCAATTAAAAACCCCAAACTCTGTGTTGGACAACTGATTCCCTAAGTCAACTGCTAATTGAGTGCAGCCCCATATCCTTGAGAGTCTATTCCAGTCTAGAATGGCTACAAAGCAGGTAGGACAGGAAGGAGCATTGTGCCAAGGAAGTCAGGTTTGCAGCTTAGTAGAGCCAGTCAGAGACATGAAATGGGGAGGTAAAGCCCCAGCTGCCATCAGCCACTTGTTCAGCCAATATTTAGGCATCTTCTGCAAGCAGATGGGAGCAGTTCACCTAAGACTTGAACTGCATTTGGGAAGTACCCCTTATCTCCCTCTTCCTGACTGCCTAAGAAAACTAACTGAGGTGTACCAGGTGCAGTGAGTATGGTCTGTGAAAAGTACAATTAAAATCCAAATTACCACAGATCTGCCTTCAGTGACCAGGAAGAAAAAATATTGATAGGAAGCTAAAAATTAATTTACCCCAGTTTATTTCTAGCAGGTCCATAGCTAAGATGGATGTCTCACTCTCACAAAACTACAATTTGGTGAACAAAATGTATTAATAATATTAACTTATTGAATATTTTACTAACCATCTATAAATCAATTAATCTCACTTTTTCTACACTTTGACTCCTTTGGCCTAAGTGAGGCACAAATATTCAGGCAATAAAAACATTGGGGTTTCAATGGCTTCTTAGGCAACTGAGTGCTGTATGTAAGTGCTGAAAATGTTCAGTGATGATGAAATACATTTTTATGTCATAAAGTAGTTAATCAGTTCTTTATCTTTTCTGTTAAACCCTCATTCAGTTCAATGCTGATAATAATTAAAACCTCAAACACAGTACACTGTCTGGATAAAAACATAAATGAAGTTTTCCCTGGAAGATTACACAGGAGTTTTTCAGGAAACATATTACTTCTTTGAAACATAGATCCTTTTTGTTATTTAATGTAATTCCTAAGTTCAATAATATCTTTGATCAAAATAAACTGTTAAAAAACACTAGGAAAAAAAAATCTTACCATTTTTGAGCATTTTCCAAACTGTTCTCTTCTTTTTTCCGTTCTTCTTTAGCTGCCAATGAGAAACATTTTAAAGGTATAAATTACTGCCTTACTGTTTTACAAATCCCACAGATTAAACATCTCTTATTTTCAAAACTGCACAGTTTGTACACTAAGTACAATAAAAGTGGTAAACACTTGCTAATTTTCAATTTTTATTTATTTCTTGTATACAATGAATGTTTCTACTGTACCAATAAAGTGTATTGGATTTGAACAGTAATTTAAAATCCATATTATAATATATAGTGTTAGGCATTAATTGAATCAAATGTAAATAATTAAACTTCACTTTTGATTTTTAAAAAAGAAAATAATTTGTGTTTTCTTCTTTATTGTTGCAGGCCAGAACTTACAAATTTAAATGCGTTTCTGCAGCATAAATGATTGGAAGTTCAATTGGAATTGAACAGGTACCAAACATAGTTAACACCAACTGTTGCATAGAGCTATCACATTTTGTTCTGGAAGCTGGAAAGTGAAAACACATGTAGCAGGCTTTAAATGTATGGCATGTACATGATATTTTTGAAAAATCAGCCAAGAGTTTGAAATATGGTTCGTGAATCTGAGCACCTCTATTACAGAATGCTCACATGAACTACTTAAAAGGATTTGATTTTGAAAAGATAGGCATTCTCTACTACTGAAAATGTTTCCTGACCTGGATATTCAAAGCAAAATGACTAGCTTTTGTTGATCAAGTCTTAATACAGAAGAGCAACTTCAGCTCCAGCAGAATACCATGTATATAAAATAATATTATTGTGGAAAAGTTAATTCCTACTCCATATTAAAATAATCCTGTAAATGGTAATGTTAATATAAACAGAATTCAGACACTTTTTTATGCAGAGATCAAGAACTTTATCTTTTTGCATCTCAGTTCACAGGAGTGCCTGGTTGAAATACAGTTACAAACCTGAGTTCACAGACAAGGCCATTGAGAAATGGGTCCTGAATGACTCCATTTCATTATAAAGCTACTGACAAAGGGGTTTGTACTATGATAGTTTAAAATGAAAATAAAAATTGATAGCTTCTGCACGTTTGCTGTTAACAAAACAAGTTAATTTCAACTCATACGTTTCTCTACCTTGCGTAAGTGTGTTGGAGATATTTATTCCTTTTATCTCAATATGGCCAATAGCCAGAAACAATGTTGCGTGCCCTTTGCAAGGAAAGCAATCAATTCTACATGACTAAGTTCTCCATCTCAAATCTTAGTGGCAAGACAGCTGCAAGTGAAATATACAGGGCAGCTCTGATTTATTGCATTCATCTCAGGGTCCCAAAAAATTTGCCTGAAGTTAACCCAATATACTTAATTCATTATTTTAATTTTTTTATTTTAATTTTATACCATTAAAAGTAGAAAACATAGGTTGGAATTCTACTGATTCATAATGATATAAAATTAACTATACAAGCTGAACAATGTAAAAAATTGTACAATTCATTATTATATTAATAATTTATTTCTGGTTTTCGAGGAGATGGAAAATTAAGTAAGGCAAATTTCCCAACATGGCTATATTCCCAGCTATAACAGAAACAGTATCTTCAGGGCCGTACACATGAAACACAATAACTAACAAAGACAAGATATTTATACATTTAGAGTTAGGCGGCAAGGCCTGATTTACTGTTTTTAATTTTGCAAGAAGAGAATAAGGAAAGACAGTGGAAATAAGTTTTAATTTTTTAAACAAAGCTTAAAAAAAAGGGTGTGACTTTTAGGAAGAAACACACAGAGTTTACATTAATATAACAGTATTTGCATTTGTGTACCAATAAAAGGGAAAACAAGAAAGAGGAAAATAACTGTATTCTATGGCAAGCAGTATTTTCTGTATTTTTAACTGTAAACATATCCACCCAGAAATTGTTTAAAAGTATTTATTTGAAATTTAGATGTTGAGACTTGTTAAGAAAATAAATTAACAACTCCATATAACAAATTCTATAATGTGTAAAACAAGAAATTAGAGCAATTCTCTTATCTTTCATAACATTTCTAACTAATTTTCCACTCAAAATCTGAAATATCCTGCTCTTTTTCTCCCCCTTCACAATCTGCAATGACTAGTACAATCAACGCTCTCAGTACAGATTTCCATGAAACAATGTAATTTCCTCAGCAGAGCCTTCAAAGCCTCAGTCAATATATCAATCCTTGTCTTAATTTGTGGAGTTACTGAAGGCAATTCAAATGAATTACATACGTGAAAGAACCTACTTCTTTTTATTTCTCTAGCAATACCATATTTGCTTGCATAGGATTTGCTTTTTGCACAAGTGGAATGACGTAATCCCTTCATCCTTAGACCTCATGTTTGATTTCAGTTTCATCAAGTTAAGAATACATTAACAGCCATATCAGACTGGCACAGGGATTCACCCAGCCTCATATCCTGCCCCTGGCAGGCACTGAAACAGGTGCTCGGTTAGAATTATGGACCAGGACAAACACACTTTGCCAGAGTGTACTCTCTCTGCCTCTGAGATTCTGTAGCTCATACGAAATATTTCCTGCATTGAATGGCATTGCAATGTAATCCTCAGTGGATTCTCCTTCAAGAACTTGCTCTTTCTTTGCTTAAGCTTTTAGAAGCTTTTTAATTTCCACAACCTGTTGTGGAAGTGTTCCATAACCCAACTATATGCAGCACATTTTGCCTGTTTTGAAATGGACACCTGGTATCACTCTTGCATCAGAGAAAACCTGACTGCAGTGAACACTGAAATGTGGTGTCTACTGGCATGAGCTTTTTGATTAGGATGCTTTTGAAGCAAATTTCCCCAGTATTCCCCATTTATTGAGCATTGATTTGGTTTGCAAGTAGGTTTTGGCACTTTTAAACTGATTTCCACTAGGAGGAAACTAAACAGGAAGCTCCACCACAAATGCACTCCAATATTTAATAGGGACAAAAGGACTACAGTGACATTTGGGCCTTCAGACATCTCTGAACACATGAGATGGATGATCTTATGAATTTACTTTATGAATCAGATATTTGTGATTACTTCCTTTTACTGAAATGCAGATGTCAACACGAAGATTCATGATCCTCTAACAGTTTAAAAAGTGAAGTAGTAGTAGAGTGAAATGGTAAGAAAATTCTCCAACTTATTATTTCTACGTATGCTACTTTTTGAGGATAGAAGAGTACATGAAACACTACACTGAAAATGAGAAATTACCAGAAAATATTTATGTTTTAGAGGTATAATGTATGCAAAACAGCTTCCAGTTACAACAGAACCAATACCTCTTCATGCATCAGGCTACTATGAAATAGATCTCTAAAGAACAAAGGAAAGCAAATACTGGATACCAGCACAGACTGAAAATTGAGAAGGTCAGTAACTAACAGAGGCAAGCAGAGAATGATGATGCACTAAAAAAAGTGCAGAGAAAGACAAAGAAAGAAAAATGGGTAGCCACAACTACACAAAAATCTCAGTTACTTCTGCCCCTCTAGTGAAAATTTTAACACTCATTGAGGCCGACTGGATAAATTTTGTTATTTCTCTCAGACCTTAAATATATGAACGCACATAAGAACGGTAATTCACTGAAGTGTATTGATTTAGTTGGACACATGACAGCTTTTCTTTTATTTTTCAGTATTTTACTACTTTCGTAATTGAAAGATCTGATGCATAAAGTTTTTACAAATTTTCTAAGCATTTTGGAGCAGAGAAAATTTCCACAATTACAAGAAAACTACAACAACTACCCATAAGGGTGAAGATATCAGAACTCTTAATTTTATATTCCAAGGCCGAGTTTCTGTAATTCAAAAATATATGCTTCAAGAACTTTAGGAGACTGCTTTGTAAATTATAGTGTTTTCTGCATAGGAAAAACACCACCCTAAAACAAGGTATTTGATTTTTTTTTTCCTTTTAGGAGGGAGATAGGTCTTTTCTGACTCATGTCTTCCAATCAATAACAGTTAAGACAGAATCTATAATAAGACATAGACAAAAAAACGCCCTCAAAACTCACCCTTAAAAGTAAACAACAAAACCAACCAATGAACCAAAACAAAACCCCTATTGACATTCCTCTTGGAACTTTACAAAGCCTGGACAGAGATTGTTAAAACAGTGACAAAAGGTTATTATGACATTTCTAGTCTCACGGGAACCCACCTTCCTCATTAGTCAAAACTAAAATCTCTTAGGTGGGCATGTTGAAATGTAGCCAAAACATGAACCCCATCCTAGAAACATACTAACCCTTGACTTAATGGCTGAGGAAGAAAAGTATACCCCCAAAGAGGTTCACAGCTGGGTTATCTTTCCCCAAGGTGAGGACAGTCACATTCTAGGACATTATCAAGTTAGGAGAACAAGTGACAATTGACCTCATTTTCTTGGTCTTTGTAAAGCAAGAACGATGCTTTGAAAGCATTATCCCCACTTGGAAACAGAGATCCAAATCTCTTAGATACTATAATTGGTGATATACTTGGGTATCAGAAGTTGAACCCAGAAGGCTCCCAGGCTGGAAGCGTAGTAGATCTATTTCCATCCTCAAGTACAATTGTCATCCAAGAGAAATTGTTTAATAACCTTGTTTAATCAGGGACTTTGGAGAGTGGAAGAAAAACCTCAAAGGTGTCCTAGGTGGGCAAAATGACTACAGAAGATGATCAAAAGCTCTGCAGTTATACAGTTTTTCTGTTTCTGAACAAAATTCTTGACATGTTCAAACTACTAGCATACTGCACTATGATAGTACTATGACCAGCACGATTAGAGTGGAATGAAATAAGCCTTCTTTGGTTTTCATTTCAATAGATTTGTTAAAACTGAAATTTTAAAAATAGATTTAACTTTTAGGAAATCCTTCACTCAAACCATATAGGCCTAAAGTAGCATCATGGAAAACAAAATTTTCATAGGGATGCACTTGCTAGCACATAGCATTTCTTTGAGCTGCAAAGAACTGCCATGAGCAATCTAAGCCTCTTCCCAAAGGTTCCTATTTTAGAATCATCATGGGTTCAGTGTGGCCAGTAGCTATGCAGCCCACAACCATCACTCACTCACTCACTCACTCACTTTTCCCCCTTCTCCCTCAGTCAGATAGAGGAGACAATGGGAAGAGCAAAAGTGAGAAAAACTTATGGGTCAAGATAAGCACAGTTCAACACATGAAGGAAAGGGGAAGAAGAAACTGAAGTGATGCAAGGGCAGAGGGATGCCTCACCATTTTTGGAGCAATACTACCTCTCCCAAAATCCTTTCCTCTTCTTCTTCATTGCTGAGCATAACATTACATGCATGGAATGCTGAGTTTAGTTAGCTATCCAGGTTGTGACCCCTCCCAATTCTTGTCTACCCTGGCCTATCACTGAGGGGACAGAGTGGGACAAAGAGAAAGCCCGGACAATATACAAGTGCTGCTCAACAACAGCCAAAACCCTTCTGCACTATCAACACTGTTCTAGTCACATAGCCAAACCACATCTCACACCAGCTGATATGAAGAATATTAACTCCATCTCAGCTGGACCCAGTAGAACAGCACACAGCCATTCAGAGTAATCATATAGCCATGGAGATGAATCCTAAGATTTAGACAAATTGGATAATTTGGATGTTTAAATACATAATAATCAAGACTACAGCTATTTTTTTATCATAGGAAAGGTGTCCAAAACTTGATCCAGCATGTTAAACAATCTGTAGTTTTCAATGCAGCATGAAGCTTTATTGTTCTTGCTGATGACAGCAAAGCCAACAGCATGTATCTAACAATTCATTAGTGTTCACAAGTATCATCAACACCAATTTAATCTTTTTAATCTTAGTGTAATCTCACTGTCTAGAAAAAGACTGGGCTCTATATAAAAGCCCAAAAATAGAACACAATACAAATGTCATAAAACAATTTATATTATATAACATGTGAAATTTTAATACCTGACACTACCAGAGTCTGCTTTCTTGAAATGTCAATTTTAAAGGAATGGAAATAAAATTAACAGCATCTTTTAAAAAAATTTAAAAATGTCAAGTGCAAATAAATGAGTATTAACAAAAAACCACACAGGAATGCAAAAGAATGTAGAATCAGAAAATGGATTGTCTTAATTTTTAATTTTTTTTTCATTATCACCTGGAATATATTGCTTTTTAAAAACATGGTTTGACTAACAAGTATGAGTCTGGGTGCTCAGTATGAAAACTGGGGCCTTGGAATTGTTAAAGACATGGAAAATAATTTTCCAATCTATTGTCATATGCTACTAGGATGAATTTTTTCATTTCATACAGACTGAATTTAATTTTAGAACTGTTTTACTTTTTGAAAACATATTATACAATGAAGAATTTAGCAGCAGAGGGTATAGAAGTCCTCAGAAATTAGGTACTCACAGTAAAAATTAATTTTCCAGTTTCAGATATTTATACTTTTAATTCTAATTATTGAGCAAGTTTTCTGAATAATCTTAAATTTTTCACAAATGATGATGTTTCAAAAAGTCTAAAGGGGTTGTGTATTCTGATCTAGGAAAGACGGATAGGATCTATCCGTCTAGAGCTATACATAAAACCTGAATTTTCTCCTACTTCTATATTTTTATATTGAGTTAAATCTAACTCTGTATTTTGAGAACCAGTATTACTTTTAATTTAGTTCTAAACAAAAGAATTCTTATTACTTAGTTGATTCCATGTATAAACATAGCAAACATGAGAATACATCCAGTGTAAAACATTTTCTGGGTTTTTTTTTTGTTGTTGAACTGTATTAAATTTCAAATTTGAATATGAGTGCAAATTATTTCACTTGGCTACAGTCCACCATTCTCATGGTGGTGCTTTTTTGCCTTATAAAAATGCTGGATTTCAGAAATAGTGAAAAAAAACGTATCTGTTCTACATACAACTTCCCAGCAAATAATTTTCTAATATATGTATTGATAAACTGTCTTTAGCCAGCTACTAACTTCTAATTGGTAGGCTTTATGAACTCATGGAATTCAACAGACAGCCTGGAAATTCTATGTAAGCATTTGAATGTACGACTAATATAGTTTTATATGACAATGCAAAAAATCCCCACATAAAACAGTCCCATGCCCATGAAGAAATTTTTGTTCTATGCTATCAGTTAAACAAGAAGGGCTGGGAGAATGGAATCAATGAATTGGATCTACTGTGGGTCTGTACTTTAGTTAGTTCCCAGATGGATTCATTAATGTTTAATTAAGGGGTGAGTTCATGATACAGCCTTGCTCTCCCTGGAAGGCTAATAGGGTCACTCTTAGCCACGTATTTTTATTGAGATTTTAAGAGCTTAATATCTCAGGATCTCTAACCTTGTCACATTTGGTCAAAATTGGACAACGCATTAAAAATTATTGGCAGGGGACATCAACAAGCAGTGTGATCACACGAGCCTTGTTTCTTTTATCTTTAACTTAAAATATATCACATTTTTAACATGGAATTTGGCTATGCCATTTTTTTTAGACAGTTTAAATACTGGTTAGGCATTTTAAATCCTTTCAAAACAATCTTCAGAACACTTGCTGCCATGAGGTCTTAATCACCCTTCCCTGAAACAGTTCTCACAAGTTTATTTTCCTCTGCAGTGGTGCAAAAGTTTTTTTTTCAACTAAGAAACCCACATCCAGTGATGTGAATGTATAAATGTCCCTACAGCACAGAGTCCCTGAGCAGTCTTGGAAAGCTTCTTAACAAAAAGTATCCCACAAGTTACCAGGAATATAAGTTGCCAACCTGTATCTTAGGTATGTGACAAGAAAAAATTAATGTTTACCATATAGAAATTGTTAAATATTAGATTCCGTATTTTTAATGTCATGAAAACGTAATGAATTACAGACACTTGCACACACAGAGACACAAAATACCAGCAGAACATGCTCAAGCAACATTCAAGAAAGTGTTTATTATCATAGGTAATAAAAAACCTAGGAAATTATGTTTTCTTTTAAAAGTGATAATGCTGTCTATAAATGTGCCAGAACAAAGTGCTGAAGGTCATTTTACCAGAACATTAAAACTAACTATGAAGAAAAAAAATGTTGTATTTATTTTTAGAAATTCTTTTATTTCTTAAAATGTACGTTTCTTAGTATGATGCTTCTACTGTGTTTTGTGAAAGAAGATTTTTAAACTAAAAGAAAATTAGCTTCCATACAGAAGAGTATTTTTTAAATTAAAACTAGAACTAACACTAGTCTTATTTTCCTGTATTCTGGAGGCATTAATTACAAAACAAGAGTTAGCATTACATTTTTAAATTTTATTAATTCAATTAAATTATTTGAAACTCCATTCTGTTAAAATGCAACCAAGACATTAATCTCACATTCTTACACACTTTGGTGCTCCAGATAGTAACTATTTTTAAAAGCATGTTAGTACGTCTCACTAGAGAAATACATTTTCTAATTCTACTTTCTTTCTAATAAACTCCTATAATGTTGTGTTTTAATTCCAAGACTAATCTCTGACTAAATGTATCTAAACAGTTTACGGAACTGAAAAATTAGTTCTAATCCTTTCAAACAGAACAAGGTTAAATCCAACCTGTTCTGTGTCTGGGAAAACTAACTATCCAGATTATCTGTAACTACAATCTCTTTTAGTAAGCAGAAGTAAAATTTTGAAGATTGGCCCATTCTTGTACCAAGGACAATATTTTTAAATAGTTGAATGATTATTGAAAGCCAATAAGAAGCAGGTCATGTCAAAAAAAAAAAAAAAAAAAAAAAAAAAAAAAAAAAAAAAAAGTAAAGAATGAGTAATTATACAAATAGAATTAAATTTATTTCAGAAAAGAATTTAAATTAATTTCAGAAAAACTGCGTGAAATTTGCAGCCTGAAAAGTTTGGGGAGAGAAAATCTACAGCAATGTCTCCTTCTGTGGAATGATAACATTGATTTATGAAGCTCAAGTTCTTTCTGCTGATTGAGCTCAGTCAAGATTGGTTTCACATGATCAGCTACAGTACAGCAAGCCGTGATGTGTAGTGGCCCCACACGTTTGAACACACTAGGACAAGCTCTTCTAGGTGATCCAAACGTTGGGGGTGGGGGGTTAAAAGCTGCTGCTTTGTTTTCCCTACATTTTCCCCTCATTAGGATACACTCTGCAAAGTTAGCCACTTCTGGTGGTCGGGAGCAAAGTCTCATTGTAAATGCACAGCAGGATAGTGGCAAAGCTGAGATTAATTCTCCATAGATTTATATAGACCTTTCTCACTGTTGATTGCTTGTACTGTTTCAAAGGTGCATACGTTGCCTTTTTTTATTGCTGGTTACTGACTTTATTCCAGCATATGGTGGTTGGCGCCATGACACAAAGTGAACATTTTATACTAGAATTAAAGTGGATATTTGACAGTTTCTGTCAGAAAGTTCAGAGCAAAGAATTTGTGAGACAAGATTTATTGCATATTTTATATGGGACACATCTGTTTCTTTGCTATGTTTCTCTTTAAACAGAAAAATAGCAATGAAGTTTCTTTAAGAACCAAAGGCTGTCAATAAAAAGCATGAACAGAAAAACTACATTATTGAGAATGAATTGAATCATTTTGACCTTCTAAAAATGTGTTGCTTGTAAGTATGACAATCACTTTTCCCTTTTTGCTCAGCCCTATAGACTGTAGATTTTCAAATACACAGCCACCCATATTTAAGGGTAAATAAAATAAAAATGAAAATCAAATTGAATCTAAGTATTGATATTGGATATTCACATTTAAAAGCAAGGTGAAATTAAGGTATATTTTGCCTACTTTTTTAGAATCCGTAACTGCATTTTAATGATGTGAAATGTGTCAAATAAACACCCCTTTCTCTGAAAATGTCTTCTTAAACTCTAGATCAATTATAACAAGATATACAGCAAACTTACCCACGTTTATCGATTTATATCACTAAATCTGATATAGTTTGGCCTCTGAAGTTTAAATTAGTCTTCTTAACACCTGAATCAAAACTGAATTTGAATAACACCTAGCAGGATCTTGTTGCATTTAACAAGAAAGTAAAAATCTTTCAATAAAATTCTAAATTTTTAACCAACAGCAGTACTGTTTATAAAGATTCATATTTAGTGTAAAACCCTAAGATTCAGTGTGAGAAACATGAAGTTTAAAGAGGTAGAATTAAACAAGAACAAAAATAAAGAAAATATATTCCTCTACAATCACATATGCTTTTATGAAAAGGCATGGGTGTCTTATTACTTCTAATTAAAGAGAACAACAATAGAAAAGTCCTTCCTGTTGAAATACATAAATTCTAAACAAATAGTTATGGCAAATAGTTAAAAATACTTAAAGGCTCATTACTTTCTCAAACAAAAATATTGTAATTTGCTCTACAAAATAACAATATTTATAACAAATAACAAATATTTGTCAAATTATTTCCTATGCATTAATTCTTGTTTTTAACTCAAAGACTTTCTAGAGCTTCAATTTATGTAGGAAAATTTATCTAGCTAGTAGTTTGAAAGCCTGTAATTTGAAATGAAATGTAAAAAAGAGGCAAACTTGGACACAGAGTATTTCTCCTTTTTACCACAAATAAAATACAGGATGCTAACATTAAAAAGCATTTTGTTAGGATTCTTTTTAGTGATGAAGAAACAAGAAACACCAAACTGCATTAAAATACAAAGCACTGATATTTTTGTGAACTTACCTTATTTGTGATAAACACTTAGAAGACTGTATTTGAAAATAGGATCTCTCAATTTCTAAATAAAAACCTGCAAACCTACTATTCTCCTTTTGGGGAAATCTTGGGAAAAGTAAAGCATGTGTGACACGTTAGTCAGGTCATTTAATTCATTCCTTGAAAGTACTCAGATACAACCATGATGAGAAAAATGAGAGTGCATTAAAAAAAAAAAAAATCTCATGTTAGCTAATTTAAGACTGGGAAAATAACAAGAGTTATTACTGCATCTACCTGGTCTATTTTGGTGTTTTACAGCTTGCTTATTTTCTATTGGCTCTATGCTGGGAGCACAGAATTTTTTTCCCTGCAGTGTATGTAAACATTTTAAAATGTATTCTCATATAAAAGGAAAGAAGAGGCTATAAGTATTGGATAACAAGACCAGGAACGTGAGTGCACCAGGTCAGCACATCACTTTGTGCTTGCTGTACCTCTAGGCTTTTATTATTACCTTTGAGTTTATGAGATACCTCCTATCTCTTGGAAATGGCTTTTACTCAATAATAGCAGTAGATCTGTGCAAAAGGCAATCCCAACTTCCTCATTAGTAGAAGAGTTAAAAATAATTGTAGTGATAGTCAAAGCTTTATCTGACTACCATTTTGATTTGATACTGTCTATTGAACCACACACTACTGAGAAAGATAACACTAATAATTTGCATCTAAATTCTTATGTTGTAATAAAACAGTCAAAATGAACTTAATTCCTCTTAGTTTTTGTCTCTATTAGAACAAGAAAGTTTTAAAATTTAAATTAATTTTTAAATTAAAAAAAAGTTAATAAATCATATGCAGGTGAAAGTAATAACATACTTTGGAATTTGGTTCATTAGCATCTATAACCACAGAATATTCTTCACATCAAGTATTTAAAAGGACAACTTACTTTAAAAAAAAATTCAGAAATTTGGAAAGAAATTTTAAATCCTGAGAAAATTTACTTAATTGATGACAAAACCAAACCTGTATCAAATTACATTACAATGAAAAATGACTGGAATTTAAAAGGAAGAACAGTCAAAGGAGAACAGTCAAAGAAGAACAGTCAAAGTTCCCCTACCATTATTTCAAATAGACATCGTAGAATTATCTCTCCTCATTAAACCTGGGGATTCTCTGTTCTAGGAACTGCCCAATTACATAAGGAAAGAATTCCTGAAGAATAAAGCTTAATAATCTTTAACATATGCCCTATCCAATTCCACTTCAAGTCAGTGGTGGGTCAAGCCCTTTGTGTAAAACTGAAGGAAACACACTCTAAACATTTACTGATAAACTGTACTGATAACTCCACAGATAATCAAACTAAACACATTTTATAGAGCAGTTTTTCCTTTTAGCATTGATACTCTTTAATATTTGAAGATTTCTGTTTGGCCAGAGAAGATACACTGCTGTGTCTACTCAGGTATCCCTGCCTGTCCTAGGGCACCAGCAGCCTCTGTAATAGCACATTCTGTTCCAGAGATGGCAACACTTCGTGTAGGGACATTTCAGACTGTAAGACATTCCCAAGACATCATACAAATGCTTTGTACAAACAGTTACATCCTGAAGTCAGTTCAGAAGCTGAAGGCCCTAAAAAGTATCTTTTGACACTTTAAAAATGGTTGACTTTGGGACAACATTTAGATAGTTGAAAAATTCTGATGCTAAAAAGTTTGAATTGATTTATATGCCATAAAAGAAGTACTGTTCAAATCAATTTCACACCTACATCTCTTAAGAGAAATAAAACTTCTGATTTCTCCACCTCAAGGTATTCAAAAACATGGTAAAGGCTCTTCAACAGCACACAGGTAAATTTTTTTGAATATCTTGCCCTGGTATCTGAAGTATTTAGGCACAGAAGCATCAGAGAAGTTACAGGAAAGGTTGAATGACTACCTGAAATCAGATTCTTTTTTCATATTTTGGAGAAGTCTGTCTTTAATCTCAGCTGTAATCTCACAATACTGTATTATCTGTGTGGTTTTGGTCTGCCATTCCTCAATTTTGAGAGCTTAGTAGCAATTCCATGCTATGTCCTTTAACTAGCTTGAAATTTCTGATAACTGCCCTATGAACATTGTGATTAATCTTTTTGTTCTCAAAACAATGGTCCATCCTGTTCAACAATACTGCAGGTTTTACCTGCTCTTATTGCTTAAAAAGGAAATCAGAGCTCACATCATAAAAGAATCTAACCCAGAGAGCTTCAATTTCTTGATGAAATTTTCAGTATCTAGTGTTTTTTATCAATCATGCTCAAAAACATTAAACCAGGATATTCATGTGCTTGCACGGGTCCAAAAAAATGACTGAGAAAAAGTATTAACATATCAAAATTACAGAAGTCTACAGAGAAATTCCATATAATTGCATACCAAATTAAGCATGCTACTGTCAAAATATTGTCACAAGTTTGTATTATATGGTGCACTGAAGGGCCTTTCCAGGCTTAATGGTGTGAAATTACAGAGCACAGGGGACAAACACAAGGTAAGAGTGACCTGTGTGAGGTTAGGTACTGGGTCTCTTGAGACCAAGTGTGTTTGGGCCTTTCATTATTTAAGTGCATGGATCTCTTCTATCCAATCATTTCCAAGTCTTGGCTCTGCTCTTTCCTTGCAGTAGTATCTTCCATATATGTAAACAACTGCTCATAAGTTATATAATCTAAAGTAACGAATCAGTGAGCATCTTTACTTCCTTCAACAAAGCTTTGACAGAGATTCAAATTCTACTTGTTCACTGATTTTGAATATCAGAACATGAAGACACAAAAGGAAAATCCTGCAGGAGATTCCTAAGAGTATAATGAAAAAACCCAGCTGGACAAAAAGAAAAGCCTAATAGGAACTCTATGAAAAGCCAACATATATAACCTACTGTTCTGTTTAACTCTAAGCATATGATAAAGAAAAGAGAAGAAATCCAGTGGATTTTAACAGAAAATAGAGGTTACAATGAGAATTTAAAGAGGATGTTGAACTCCAGATAGCTGATAGTTGTTACAGTAAAGGCATAAGTAATTCTAGGAATAGATTTTATAACTATCATATACGTAATAATTTTGTATTAAATCAAGGGCATTAACACTAACATACATTATGTCACTTAGCTGCTATTAATAGGAAATCCTTCTCTATCATGACATGCCAGTGACTTTGTAACAGTCATGGTAATTCAGTATACCACAATCAAATTGAAAGGAAGTTGGAAGGAACTGTTTTCTACAGGAGATTCCCTCTTTGTTTTCTAAGAGGAGATAACATTGCCTTTTCAATTACTAGTTCTTCTAAATTACATTCATAATACACAACAATCTTCCAATTTCTATAGTAAGCGGTGATATAGTAAAACTGGCTATAGTAATTTGATGTACATCTGCTTCAAAAATAATAAATTGAAAGTTTCCTGAAAAGTCATAGCTGTAATTAACACCAATTTTCAGGACTTTGATGTTGATAATTCTTCTGGTATTGTGGGAGAAAATACTCACGTCAGAGCAAATTCTTCTTTGAATCAGTTCATTGACAATATTGCATTACTTAGTAGGCATATGGATGCAATCACATTCCAGGACAACTTATTTGGTGTCTTATGGACTGGGGCTATTGGCTAACTATATAATCTCAGAGTACCCAGGAGTAAGGTTCTGTGCTTTGCAGACTCATGCCAATTTATGTAAATCACTCTTTCATCTGTTTAAATATGATGATCTTTTTGAGTGATGAAAACAGTTATGTCTATCACAAAGTTTGAAAGATTAAAATAATTCTGCTCCTGGCATATAAAACAGCGTTCCAGAGCTGAACACAAACTTTGCCTGGTCTGTAATGTCATTGCTGGGAAGCATAAAAAGTTTTAAGCAAACACTATCACTGCAAGGAAGTATGACATATTTTTCATGTTTGACACTGGACATAAATATCCTCCCACACTGTTTAATGTGAGAAATGCACATGTGTGGCAGAGATAATAAAACATCTCAGTGAAAACAAATGAAATGAAAAAGTTATGATAAATAGAACAGAAATAAAGCTTTGAAGTTAAAAGTCTTCATATCTGTACATTTTATTCACAAGAGGAAAAGCAGTATTTGATATGCAGAATGGATAGTCACACAGTCTGGAAGAGTCTCATGTTTTGCAGGAATAGTTATCTGTTCAGAGGTAAATTTTTTAGCTGACAGAAGCAGCTTCATATTTGCAGGTAAGAAAAATCTGGTCAATTGTAAGATCCTTGCAAGTGCTATTGTTCTTCTGCTATTGTTTACACATGGTATTTTAACAGACAGCTCTTACTGAAATGCAACAGTGTTCTTAAAAATGATTCTTGATTTTCTTACTTTCCTTGTTCAGCATTAAAACATTCAAGAGCTTTACAAATAAAATGCAGCATAAGTACTATAATCTGGTATGCATTTTAAAGCAGAGGAGTACAACACAAGTGCGAAGACAAGTATGTGACAATTTCATATACAATTTTACAATATTTTTCTTTCTGTTAATGTTGTTCTTGGGAAGAAAAGCTGTAATTTTATTGCAGAGAAGCAAGAATTTTAAATTGTTCCCAAAAGTTTCTGATATTTTGGGATATCATTACAGACAAGCTTAACCAGCTAACCGCTTTGAGTAACAACTTAAAATATAATCCCTGTATCTGTCTTAAAAACAATATAATATTGTCACACTACGAAAGGAAATAAGTGACAATGTAATTTTCTTCCTAATCTTTGACTGTAGTGAGATGTATAAAGGTATGTCCTGTTGACACTAAAAGAAAAAAAAGAAGTATTATTGTATCTTGGAAAAATGGTGCCTTGGAGTGTTCTTGACTTCTGATTCACTACTGCTAAATGACATTAACATCTTTCTTTATACTTCATACACTGCTTTGAGGGAAAAGCAGCAATTTTGAGTGGAAATACTTTTTTTCCTGCAATATAATAAACTATACTATCATCCTCCTACACCCAAAATATGTACAGGGCTATAAACTAATAAAAGGTTGCTTTTCCAGGGTTAATAGATGCTACTAGATGAGAAGCATAAATCACCATGTATGAGCACCTATAGCACAAGAACAACATCTTGGATACATACTGAGGAACAAGTAGGAAATGATGAACAAGAAATTCAAAGTTGGTCAGCTGCTATCTTTTACCACAGACTCATAGAATGGTTTGGGTTGGATGGCACCCTAAAGGACATCTAGTTCCAGCTCTGCTGCCATGGGCTTGTTGGAACAAGTAAACCAAGTCCTTCAGAGCCCCATCAACCTGGCCTTGAACACTTCCAGGAATGGGGCAAATTACAGTTTCTCTGGGCAATTGTTTCTGTGTCTCACCAACCTTACTGTGAAGAATTTCTCTCTTATTATCTAACTTCATTTCTCTCTTATTATCTAAACCTACATTTTCTCAGTTCAAAGCCATTCTCCCTTGTCCTATCTCTACATATCCTCGTGAAAAGTCCCTCTCCAGTGCTAGTAGCCTGCTTTAGATACTGGAAGGCTGCTGTAAGGTCTCCCCAGAGCTTTTTCTTCTCCTGGCTGAACAGCCCCAACTGAACTCCAGCCTTCATAGAATTTATCTTATCTTCTTCCCAATGGACTACCTCAACAATGCTCTGTGGTGCACTTCAACAGGCAGATAAGGAAATGCAGATCAAAACTCCTGTTCTATACCAGAAATCCAATCGGAAGTGCATTGGACTGGATGCATGCCCAGGCAGCTACTGCAGCCTAGCTAAAATTATTAAGAAGAATCACTCAGCAGTTAGAAGTGGATTTGTGGACTGTTTCCATATGGTTGCTAAGCTTGTCTGAAAAACTCACTAGCTCCTGACATAATGCTGTGGTGACTAGTTTGGTCTACAACTGTTTTTCTATTGCACAGTCCCATAGATAGCACAGTGTTGACCTTTTATGTAGTATACAACACACAGCAGTTGTAGCAAAGCAATCAATCTAACCAATGTTTCCCAAATGTTAGGCTAGAATTCTAAACATAAGACAATTTCTTTTTCTTTGGGATTAATCTCAATAGATGACTATTTGACAAATGACTCCCTCTCCATCTTTCTTGTTACCTTGTTCACGTCAGTGTATCGTGCACCTTTCCCAAATATCTTTACTTTCCACTACTAATGAAATTTAAAAACTGTTCTGTCTTGACATCAGACTACACGCTTCCCTGACTCTGTTCTAAATTAAATGAATTCCTGTAGTAGCAGTCTTCATCACCAAGATGCTTTATTCTTAGAGAAATGAAGAGAAGCAGATATGCTTTTCCTATGCTAACCGCTACCAAGCATAAAGACTTCTTCATTTTCACATTCCAGTTCATGAGGGAGGAACCCAAGCCCAGATTAAAGTTTTTACATGCTTTCTGACCTGGACCAAATGAAGAAGAATTTGGAAACCTATTTTGCAAGATCCTGTAAGAATGTGTGCTATTTATTTCTACATTTACTAGAATGGACAAACAATATGAAATAGTCGGTGGCAAAATAAGAAATAAATTTAATTAACATTAGTCACCTACTCCCGTATGTCATTTACTTTCTGGTTTGTATTATTCTTGAGGGAATGCACAAGGAGAATAAGAAACACTATGGAAAACACCAATGGTTAATGGCCCTTCCAGTGAGCTACACAGTTGCAGTAACAAAAATCTTTTTTTCTCCTTTTCAAAATAGTTTGAAGCTTTGTCATAGTCATCTAAGTATTCTGATTTTTTTTTGGGTGGGGAGATAGTTTCATATCAAAAGAGGAGTTTTCTTCTAAAAAATTCTGAGCAAGAATTTAATGAATTAAAGAGCATTCCAGACCACATATTAATTTCATACTTTCAAAGGCCTTCTTGCACATCATGGCAATTTAAATGGAAAATAATTATGAACATATTTTTAACTGCCCCATACAGTAATTTCAATGGAAATACAGTAAGTGAATACTAATTTATAATAATTAGTAGGTCTCCATACAATAGGAAAATTAATATAATTTGTTGCACATTATACAATTAGATTTACTAAAAATTATTTCAACTTTGAGAATAATCTAAGCCTTTTCCAAAAAGCATATGCATATCAAATACAGCTAGTGAAGCATTAAGACAGTTTACACAAGATGTCTTTAATGTGGGATTCACAAAGTACTTGACAAAGATTATCTTTCACTACAAAAACCAGCAAGAATCATTATTCAACATTCTGTACTAGGAAAGAGGGGCACTCTCTGAAAAGGATATTAACCAACTGCTATCATCACACATAAAGTAGCTAAACTGGGAATAGAACCCAAAGCTTCTGGCACCTAATTCCCTGCTGAAGGCACTGGGCTACATTACATCAAGTTATACAAACCAGCACTGACATCCGCAAAAGTACAGTTTATCCCCTCGAGCATTTCAGAATGTCAGTCTCCATAACACTCTCAGTGTTTCTTTTACAACACAGCAAGTATTAGATTTAATTGGTACTAATTATAATTAGGAAATGTAAACACTTCAGTATAAGCAAATCAGATTTTTTTTTTTTCTTACAGTATTTCCAACTTCACATTGACTAGAAATGATGGGAATTCTGCGTGTGGGAAAAACCTCAATATCTATGAGTTCCAGCCCTATTTTCAAGCCAGAAGTTTCAGAAAAGCATCTGAGTGTTGGATACTTGCTGTGAGCTGGCAAAAAGATAACAGACAATTTTTTCTTACGTTTGCTTAAACCAGCCACAACTCTTTTTTAAACAAACAAAACTGAAAACAGATGCTTATTGGATGCTCAGTATTATCAGCAATTTCAGAGAAGTGGCTGAGTTTGCAGACAACTCTGACCTTGACATTTGTCCAGTGCCTATTCTAGTGTCATAAATCAAGATGGGTTTCTGTGTTATTTTTCCCTATCTTTGGTGTGCAATTCTATAGGATTTCTATTCTAATGCCCCAGAAAATACCATCCACCATTATAAAGATTCAAATCAATCACGTGACTGACAGAAAAATAGAGTCAATCATTGCAGAATCTGGCAACCTACTGAAAAGTCATCTCAGAATAAGGTAGAATAAGACGTCAAAAGATGAGAAGTTAAATTATACAAAATTGTGTTGAATTAGATACCATAAAGCATAACATTATAAAGCAAAAGAAGAACAAGGGAACATGAGAAAAAGTGGACAAGTGAGTAATCCAGGTGGTTTTGCTCTCTCTAGTATACAAAAGACCTCAGTAAAAAGTGTTCCAATAAATATAATATATAGAACTTGCTGTTGCAGAACAGCTGCAGGAATGTATTCTCTCTCTCTTTTTTTTTTTTTAAAAATATACATTATTCACACATATAAGGACAAAATTTTCTGTCACACTGACAAAGATAAATATATCTCAATCTTCACATCAATAGGCATAAACAGGGAAAAAATTTGGAAGAATATGTTTTTCTATTTGAAATGCTAATGCACAATTGAATTGCAATTTTATCTAAAGCAGGACTAGTCTTCTTCCAAGATCAACTGGGTATTTTTATAATATTCCACGCATAAGAAAGTGGAGTATGATAAAAATGGTAGCTCAGCATTGCAGGAGAATCCAGGTACTGGGCTGTCTTTATTTTTTAAGATGGTGTTGATATGATTTTCTATTCCTTCTGCTGGTTTTGGTTGGTGTGGAGCTAACTTTCTTCACAGGAAGTCCTATGATGCTGTAGATTGGATTTGTGACCAAAGGAGTGTTGATAACACATCCATGTTTTAGCTGTTGCTGAACATTATGCCTGCACAGCATTCAGGCCTTCTCTATTTCTAATGCTGATGTTCAGAAAGTAGGATGGAGATGAACAAGAAATTGGGAGGGGCCAAGCCGAATCAATCAAAGAGATAACTCATACCACGTAACATCATGCTCAGAAATAAATCTCGGAAAAGAAGGAGGAAGCAGGGGAGAAATTCAGAGATTTGATACTTGTCTTCCTAAGTAGAGGTTATGTGGGATGAAATGCTGCTTTCCTGGTAATGTACAATTTAGAAATATGAGTTCTAAATGGAACTTAGAAATACTGTCGCCAACAGGATTAGGGAAGTGATAAAACACTGTACTTGGCACTGGTGAGGCCACACCTTGAATTCCGTGTTCAGTTTTAGGCCCCTCACACAAGAAATACCTTGAGGTGATGGAGTGTGCCCAGAGAAAGGCAGTGGAGCTGGGGAAGGGTCTGGAGCACAAGTCCAAGAGGAGCGGCTGAGGGAGCTGGGGGGGTTTAATCTGGGAGGCTCAGGAGAGGCCTTATCATGCCCTACAACTCCCAGAGAGCACAGGGGGGTCAGTCTCTTCTCTCAGATAACAAGTGACAGGACAGATGTGTCAGGGGAGTTTCAGATTGGATGTTGGGAAAAATTTCTTCACTGAAAGGGTTATCAAGTATTGAAACAGGCTACTCAAGAGAGTAGTGGAATAACCATCCCTGGAAGAGTTCAATAAGAGTGTAGATGTTGTGCTTAGGGACACAGTTTAGTGGTAGAACTGGTAATATTAGGTTAATGGCTGGACTTGATAAATTTTAATAAGTCTTTTCCAGCCTTAATGATTCTAAGAAATGACTGAACACCTGTTCACTGATGGGAAGGAGTTGATTGAATTCTGTATTTTGCATTGCTTGTTCACACAGCTTTTGCTTTCCCTATTAAATTGTCTGTATTTCAATTCACTAGTTTTCTTTCATTCACCCTTCCACCCTCTCCTTGCCTCCCCACGGAGGGGTAGCAAGCAAACAGCTGAGTGGTGCTAAGCTGCCAACTGCACGAACCACCAGAGTCCTCGTGAGATCCAGGGTGCAGTGAGAATTACAGAATCTGTGATACAATTGTGGAACACACCATTTGGGTCCTGCTTAGACCTGAGCAAAATTGACTATTACAATATTTTGGCAAGCTAGATCAACAAACATGCTGGAGATCATAATGGTTCTGTAGAAATACAAACATATATATAGAGTACTAATTCAATCTTGATGTTATTGTTAAACTGTAAGTGAAAACTTCCAATTAAATATATTAGAAAGACAATGAAACTGGCCTGCAGTGACACCAAGATTTCCATTACATTTTTTGTTTTAAAAATTCTGTGGCAAGGAATTTGCAGCTTAAATACTGTCCAAATACACTTGCACCTAAAAAATAAGTGTATCCCTTGAACTCCATGGCCTGGGAGAAGGGTAAAGGAGAATATTAGCTTATTTATCAGTACAATATAACTGCTACTTTTGAAACAGCCTGTTTTCATTTGTCAAAGTAGTAACAAAGTTATTAAAAAGACATTAGGACAATCTTTATGAAAAGAATTAAGCTAATTAATAAATTACTGCAATAATCTATGAATGACCACTAATATTCTGTCTGGATGAGCAGATTCGGATAGTTCAACTGACTTCTCAGATAGTAAATTGCTAAACTGTTCACCATTTCTATGAGAAATACAATTAAATTCTTAACAACTCTAATATCTCTGCCAAAAATACAGATTTTTTTTCTTTTTTTACCCAAAAAGAATGTATTCCTACAAGAAGAGGGGGGAAAATCTCTTCCTGCATATATTTTCCACGACTCCAGAAGCAAAGGTGCTGGCAGAAGCAGGAGATGGGGAACACAGTATGAGAAACAGAAAGGAGCAGGACTGTTGTTTTCAACAGCAACCTGAATTTACATTGTCTTCAGCTGACCACCAAGTTGCACCTTGGTTTGCACCCATTGTCTCCAGACTCTGACTTGGTAAATCACTTTTTTTAATGCTTATTTCTGTCTCATGCAAGACAAAAATCTTTAAATATGAATAAGTCAGTTCATAAGCTCACACTAGGGAGAAAATATGACATGTATATATGTGGACTTTCTCTAAAAGAGTGTCTTTTACTCTTGTCTTTTTTAAGTCTTTGAAGCTTTATATTCCCTCTGATAAATTTCGTCTGTGATTAATATATTTTTCATTTTGCCTACAAATAATAATAAAGAACAAAGCACAAAATAACCAATGGGAAATGGGTGAGATCAAGGGAGTGATTAGCTTTGACAAGTGATGTCTAAGATCTGTATAACATATATCAACATATATGAACATATATTAGGCCCATTACGAATATAACCCACAGGAATTTTCAGAGGAAACAGATATTTAATGTAGATTACATTACACATAACTTTATAAACCACTACACTATTTGGCAATAAGTTTTTTTCAGATGTGGTTACCTTTCTGGAAGAATTCCTCTAATTTCTCCTTGAAGGGCTGGAGATGCTCTTCAGAAGACTCTCTGCAAACTAACTTCATCTGCTTTTCAGAGGCTACAAAAAGATGAGACACATTTATGACAGAAGAAATGTACCAGAAGTAGATTTCAGCACCATAGGAGCCTACATCTAAATTAGTCACCTGAATTTACTTTAGAGGTTATAAATAAGCACTAAGGAATCCAACAATTACACTAAAATAAAAAATATAAATACTAGTCAAGCATACTAAATAAAAAACTCTATGTGTTTAAAGAGTAGAATTTGTCTTCAGCAAAGAGTTTAAAGAGTAGAATTTGTCTTCAGTAAGGAATTTGTTCTAAAATTCCTGCAGTGTGCTAGGGCTTGCTACTAACACAGCGTGCCTCACACACTAATTCTAGATGATATATTTAAAGCTTTAAAGTCTGTTTCTGTGGTGAGTGAAGGGATCCTTTGTATCTGGATTGATTTTAATCGGTCAGTGCCAGGCATCCCATACTCAACCATTTTTCTTGAAACAGATGCAGCAATTCAGCATTACTTGAGTATTCCATCCCCAGACTGTGATATGAAACAGTTAAAGTATGTAAGAAAGTTAACTTATATTTAAATGCAATTTGTTTACTATTTAATCTATCTGCTATGTTAAGAACGAATGCCATGTCAATTTCTGAAAAACTTAATTTCATTCAGCAGCAAATTTTAACAGACCTAGAACTTCTAGTAAACTTAGTGCATTCCAGTGTTCCACATTAAATATGACAAGAGGCAGAAATCAAAATGAAATTACTTTCCATTTAGCAACTGAATTTATGAACCACTAAAAGATTTTTCTTCCACAAGTTTTCATTCCCAAGAAGCTACATTTAGATGGAAACTTATTTTGGAGTTAAACCTAAAACTTATAGTTTGACTGCATGAACTGTATTCACTTCATATTGCTACCACCATTAAACAAAAATTAATGTGTGGAAACAGAAGTTCAGTATGTGTAAAATGTCCCATTATTTAAATTTGCAATGTAGTGTAAAAAGTTAGAGGAAGGTTGAAAATAGATGCATGCATTTTACTGTGCAAGTAGTATTGTGCTTATAATATCCTTGGACCATCAGGATGTACTGAAAACTACCACAGCTTTTCAATTAATTAAGAGCAGAAGTACATTTGGTCAATTCTTATAGAAAAATACCCATTCCCACCCAAGACTATATTTTTATTTAGCAACCCTCCACGACTCAAATTGCAGGTTGTGTAAAATGGCCTGGGCTACAGTCTAAGTTTATCTTTAATCTATAGTCTTGTATCTGGTAGCATATGACAAACCTTTCAAATGATTCAGAATAAAGTCAATGGATATTTGTTGGTATGCCAGATAGTAGGCAGAATGGAGTGGTGATTTAAACACACTAGACTGGGAAAGAGTGTCTTTTATTAGCTGCTCAGTTATGTATCTTTAATAATTTAAATTAAGCAAAAAAAAAAAAAAAACCCAAAATCAGGGACGTTTATATGACATCTTAAGATTATTTTCTAATGATAAATGCTGCTTACCATTAAAAATTTGACCTTTCTGTGATTGTCACCATACACTGATTGAAATGTATGTATGCCTAATATTTATATTTACAGAATTAGAAAGAGATTTCTATCAACCAAATTGTAACACTACTTTGGAAGACAACAGACAAGGGAATTTTATAAGAGGAAAAAATCTAGCAAAATAACTGAGACAGTATTGTAAGTTTCTGGCTGTAAGTTTGAACAAAGTTAACATACAGGTTTGTCATCTATTTTATCATTTAAACAAATCTACAAAAAATCATGGGGCAATATTTAGAAATTATTTTGGATAAATATAAAATGATGAAACTGTAGAAGTATTATAATATACACAATATGTTCAGACATTTGAAACACAGTAAATGCCCATAATTCTTACAGTCAATTAAAGATGCAAAACCTGCAAATCAGTATTTCTTTTATAATACTCTCACATAAATGTATATAAATCTATACAGAATTAAATTTCTATGAATATGTATTAGATTAATAAGCTTGTAGGTACAGTAGTATCTAAACACACTCAAATATCTCCAGAAAGGCATTTTCCCAAACATACGGTGTTGCTAATGCATCCTCTGAAGCATTGCAAGCTTCCTGGATGCTTCCTACAAGCTTTAATAACACAAGAATTAGAAAGGTTATTCAGGTAGGTCCCATGTATTTAAGTGACAAAGACTAGGATGAACTGTTCCTAAAGTAAAAAGAAAGCACATACACACTACCTTTGGTAGGTTGTTTTTTTTTTTTTTTTTTTTTTTTTTTTTTTAATTGAGGTTACTAAAATTAACCTTAATTAGATGACAAAAACTAAAGGAAAATCTGGATAAGAAATACCAACACATAGAGCATACAGGAAAAAAATTGATTTGGATAGTGAATTCTTAAGAAGAATCCTAATATCCCTAACAAGGAGATGAGTATTTGGAATAAGGGAAAAGGAACAGTAAGAAGAAAGGCAGAGAAATGAAGAAAAATGGGACAGATGACACACCAGTTTCAAATACTTAAAGTGATCTTGGAACCATGAAATTGAAAGAGACAGAAGAAGTCAAGTAAACACTGGCAAATTCAAATAATTTACACTATTGTAAAACCTGAAAAATAGATCTTTTAGACTGAAGAACATGACCAAATTTGCTTGGGGATAGATATAGCAAGGAATGATGGAAGTGTGTTCTCAAAGGAATCACAAATCAGATACACAAAAAGACATATTTTGAATAGGCAAAAAGCATTTAATGACACAATTAATGTGAAGTTTTTTATTAGAACAGCAGTTGTGATGATACATATTAAAGTCAGGTAGGTGGTCTTTTTCAAGCTGCTTTAGTAATAATGGTGGAAGTCTACCATACGATTGTGTGACCTACCTCAATTCTACACAACATAGTAAAAAAATTTCTGGTAACCAGCATACACTGAATTTCCTGTTATATAAGGTTTTGTTTAGTTGTTTTTTTATTTACTTGAAACATAATGTTAAAAATGTCATGGCAAACTTTATATAAAAAACTTCCAAAAGTGGATAGTCTATTCCATAAATTGCTTTGATTTTCCTTGCTAAAAGTACTATAACATGAGGGAATCTTACATCTATTTTTTATACTTCATTCTCATATTCAGTCCAGTACAAAACTTTTCGTCTTTGAAAGAAAATTACTCAGCAAAGTTCTTATTAGAATGATTTGGAAGTAAAGGATCCTATTATGCATTCCTTCTTTTAAATACATACTGAAAAGCTGCTTTCTAAAAAAATGTCTTTCTGAAATTCTGAGGAATCTGAGGGAAATCTGAGGAAGCTGACAGCTATCAAACCACACATACAATTCTTCTCTCATAATCTCCTTCCAAAATAATCATTTGGGAAAATGAAAAACCTGTTTCAGCATTACTGAGTTCAAACAGATGCAAATTCTCCACTAATGTAATAAACTTTTGGTTCTTTTCCTGGGTATGAGCTGTATGTTAGTGAAATTGAATGTAATATGCTATTTTGAAAATTGTTTATTTCTAAATGAGCTATTACAGAAAAAAAAAAAAAGAAAGAAAAATACAAGTGTGCGAAAGTATTTGAAAGCCCTTACAAATTGCTGGATGTACATCATGCTTCACCCACTACAAATCTTGGCCACAGAAATGGAAAGCATTAGCAAAACATTAAGACAAAGTTGGAAACTGCTGATTATCAGTTTGCCACTGTCTTCAGATTTAATGCAGTACTTGGCTCAAAAAGTTCTTTAAAAATCCCCAATATAAGTGAAAATATTTACAAAATAGAATGTCTCTCACTTAATGCCTATTGGGCAATAGTCTTAAAACTCCACAGATACTTGTAAATCTGTCAAAAGAATCATGGGCCATAAACAAACTTTCATGTAAAGAGCATTTCTGTGTCAATCAGACAAAATTTGGAATTTTAAAGCACCATTTTAAATGTAAACGCAAAACCAGAAATAGTTTAAAGTCGATAACAGTAAATTACTAACTATTTACTCACCAGAACGCACCAGTAGCATTTACAGGAATCAGTCTGACAGCAAAACCAAGTATCAACACCATGAATTCCTATAAACCTGTCACTGACACTATCCCCTATGAGTTATGCCTCTGTGAAAGCTGCTAAAGCTGCCCCGGTCCTGTCTGTTCAGCACGGCAGGTTAGACTGCCAGGCTCTTTCACTCAGTGTCAACGCAAGCACATCTTTGACAGGAGGATTACTGTTTGACAGCTCTTTTTTAGAGCTCTTACCTATTCTGTTCCAAAGAGCATTTGAAATAATACTGCAAATGGATTCAGTGTAGTGCTAAATAATCCCAAATTTCTGTATGAGAGAATCCATGATCTTTTACAGTGCACAAACCAGTTACACTACTTGGATCTATATGCCCAAATAAAAACCTAATAAACTTCCCATAAATTTCATAAATTTATATCATTCAGCAAGTGCTATATAATTTTCTCATTATTGGGTTCCTTTGGTATTAATTGTCTTGCTTGGAACCAACTTTGCAAGCTAAACAAATAGTTACTGGTGGAGATGCATGTTTACCCATTGGACACTGTGGCACGATGTGGTTATAGTCTCCTGTTATTAGATGTACTTAGGTACCTACTCACTGGAGCTGTTCACATGGAATTAATTTAATGCTTTTTGCACTATCTACAGTTTTTGCGCTTCTGTAAAAACTTTCATGTAATTTTCTTTTCAGATGGAATTTTAAATAATGTACAGAAGGCAAGAGATCCATCTTGATTCCGTGGGAGCGTGGTAAGAATTTTAACAACTACCAACTGCAAGAGGGCTGCTACTGACTCAGAAAAGTTTCAGAGACAGTATTTTATTTGCCCTTTTGGACCCATATGGATCATCAGTACATCTCGATAGGAGGAACACACAAATGTTAAAGCACTACCACCAAAGCCAGAGCAGGGCTTACAAATACGAATGCCTCTGAGCAAAGCAGAACTGGAAATGCTGTGAAGTGGAGTGGGAAGTTCTCTGAGACAAAACTATCTGAGAAAAGCATAAAAGAGCACCAGACTGTGGTAGCACCCTGTTCTCAAGCTGTCTTTATTCCTTAAATGAAAGTCAACAATTTAATGCAAAAAAGTGTTAGCACACGTAAAACTAAATACACCATTCTAACCTACCAATTGCTTGTATAGCTACTGTTCTGTGAAGATATTTTCAGCTAATTTAAAAGAAGAAATGTGCTTCTATATAAAGATATTTTCTTCACACATTAATAATTCCTTTTCCTTAAAAAAATAATCGAGAGGATAGAAGATAATAAGTAAAAAGTCAGTCTTTGTCTGAAACAAATTTCCTCTTGACACACAGAAACAAGTATTGTTTTAGGTGCTCTAGCTGCCACATATAAATGAGACAGAAATAACATTTCAGTGATACGTCCTAAGATGTGGAAAGTGAAATAATTCAATTAGTGGCATATAAAAGAGTTTGTAAAGTTCACCTGTTCTGAATGAGTCAGACATCTTGACAATTCTCACAAGTTTGATCAGATATTCTACCTTTGTTTTTTGAGGGGGCTTTTCTTGTTTATTATAAATTCAACAACATTTTTGAACTTTTAGAGTTAGTGACGGCATACAGAGGAACTTTCAGGCCTATATTAATTTCGACTAACCTAAAATTTTTTTAGCTCCTTATTTGGTGAAAGGGCACCAACATATTATACAAATCATTTAAAAACCTTTCTGTTAAAATAGCTTCCCAAGAATACATTTAGCAAAATAAAAAAGACTGCTAGTAAAACTAAATATTTTTCACACCATAGCAACATATCTGAGCCTCTGCTTAATGTACTCCTTCTGAAATGGGAGTTTACATTCAGGGCACCCTTCAGCAGAGAAGCACACTGCAAGGGACTGAACAGTACATATAAATGATTATAATGACTAAAGCCTCGTAATTTTCCAGACAAGTCTTTGAAAGATTCCTTTAAGTGATTGCAGCACATATGATTACTAGAAACTTTTTGTTAAGTGTCAAGATCCAAACATACAGAACTCAACACATCATTAAGATCTGTCAAGAGTGTAGAACTGTGCGCTAGCAGAATCTGCTGAGAAACGGAAACATTTCCCTTCGCTCTGAACGGTACAAAGAAGAAGAATATTTTGAAATGGAAGAGTCTTGTCTGGGTAATTCAGAGGGAGACAATATTTTTAAGAAGCAAGAATAATATTTTCATCAGATGAGCTAAGATTTTTACTCTGCTAAGAAAAAAAAGGACCTTTCAAACATTTTATCACTTATTGTACTGAATAAGGGATCAGACATAAGAGAATTGGGCAATGGCTGAAACAGTTTATGAGCTGAAACTGTAGAAGCCAGAGAAGTGATCTGTTTTCCTCTCTATTGCTGGATCTCTGATTTTATGTGCAAGGCAGATCGTAAAGTTGGATCTAATTAATTCTTCCACCAAGTTGGTAGAAGTTTGGTTCAGCTGGAGCATTCAGCTTATATTTAAAATCATGTAAATTCATAAACTACCAGCAATATTAGCAGGAACATTCCACAAAGTGCTTATTAGCCCCACTATTACTAATTTGTACTCCACAGTCTGAAGTAAAGCACTTTCAATCTGTGATATGTGACTAACTCAATTCCAGCAGAAATCAGTCCTGTCTCTTACTGCATACCTCCACAAAGAGGAAAAGCTAATGAGGTCCATAAATATAAAGTCACCATTCCTCCCAACACCAGTATTTAATACTCTCTAAACTGCCTAATTCCTTATCCATCATACACATTGATAGGGACAGTATTCTTCCCATTCCCAGATGTACACTACCTGCTCCCAGATGTATCCTTCACAGTTACGTAACTAATGCTTAAAATACACACATGTATTTATTTATTTATTTTAAAGGGCACACAAAAAAGTGCCCAGAAAATCATAAGTGTGTTATTTCTCAGATGCATTTTAGAATCTTAACATTTGCAGAATGATTTTTAACAAGAAATTTCTGAGAATTCTTTAGCCAAAGGAAAAAAAATACTAAAAAAATTAACAGCATGCCATTGTTTAACCAACTGAAAGCCTTCTCCCTGTGCCTTTGAGCACACATGCAGACATCTGCTTTCAGGGAATAAAGTCCTCAAAAACATAATTGCTTTTCTTCTCTATTATATATTTGAATGCTTAAACCATTTAAACCATTCCATACTATCTTTTTTTATCAAAACCTAAAAAATCTAATAAAATTTTAAGAAATTATCCACCTAGAAAAATTTATACTAAATGTATTCACATATGAACATTACCAGTGGAACACTGTCAAAAAGTTAGTTTTATTGTAAAATCAAATCCAAGACACATATATAAAATGCATTTTAAATGCCTGTGTTGGATCTTTCTAAATCAAAACAAACTGAAATATGTTTCATCCTGCTGAGACAAGAGACTATTCAAAAAGTGGTCAGAAAAGGCTGAGAATGAAAAGTGCCAACTCATACAAAAAAACCCAAAACCCTTTGCCTGTACAAAGCCATTTGCTTTGCTCTTTTCCTTACACCATTTTGCATTGCCTCAAAATAGATAATGTAAATACTGGACTATGCAAAAACAGTGAAACCACATTCAAAACAACATGCTTCTTTAATGACATTGCCTAGAGAAATAACACATGCACCTATTTGGCTCCTCATGTTCCACCACCCAGTTCAAATTTCTATTTGTTTGCACTTCCAAAATTTTAAAGAACATATAACTAATAAAGAGAATTAAAGTAAGCATGTCCTGTAAATTATCATACAACTTCTCTGCTCCTGCTGGGAAGATTTTTTGACATGCCTGTTAGACAGACATTTCTCTGACAAAAGCCCCTCTTTTAAACTGACTTCGAACATTTCATTTAAATTAGACTAAGGTTTCAATAGGTTGAAAATATTTTAGAAGAGTATGTTTGATACTTTTTGGAACACTATCCTCCTGACGAATACGCAATCACCTTTTATCAAGACATAACTTTTGATCCTACAAATTATTTAGAAAGTTAATACTCAGAATTGGTATAACACTTAGAATTTTCAGGATGTGATCCAGTTAACTTACTGTTTATCAAGCAAATTGAACAATAGACAAAACCCTTCAACACTGTAATCCTTGCACTGTGGATTATTACTGTATCATGATTTCACTAGTCTCCAGAAAAGACTTTACCATAGCCTATATTATGCATTAACTAAATCTATAATTCCACCTGAATAAATGATAACCCATAAAATTAATTAATCTCTAGAACAAAACCAGGCTATAGTTAATTAGGGGACATTTTGTTGCAAAACTCTTTCACTCAGTTTGAGGACTCTGATGGGAAAAGACATTTAGGAATTTTAAATTAACTTCTTGGAATAATACAAATCAAACTTTTCTGCCTTTGTATGTTTTCCTATTGATAAATATATTCCCTTCTAATCCTCAATGAATCCAGATGTTTTTCAGTACTTTAAATTTGGAAAATCAGAGTTTTAGTCTGCATGAACTGATTATTTTTTCTTTTTGCAGTTTCCTCCTTGACTCTATTTAAAGTAACAGTTACTGAAAGCATCAAGAATGAGTGACCCTTTTCAACTTCCATCCATTTCCTTTTTCTAAATTCCCTCCCACACTTTGCAATAGAATGTGACACACAGCTATCTGAAGAAGCACTGAATGAGAGCAGTGTAGATGCAACAGTTTAGTCTGGTTCTAATGAGCCATGCTGAGAGACAGTGTTAAGAGTGACATGACTGCCATGGTGTTTATTAGTCACATCCAGTCCACTGGACCTGTTTCTATGAACAATAATTATATTTTATACTATATAAATATATATTAAAACCTGAAAAAAAACCTATATATATTGTCATGGCATTTAGGAATGAAAATTAAATGAAGCACCTGAAGAAGAGGCAGGAGAAGCCAGGTATGTTCAGCCCCGTTTAGAAAAAGCAGGCTGGAAATCTAGATTTTCATCTCAACTATCTAACGAATAACTAGAGAGAAGGCAAAGCCAGACTTTTCAGGAATGCACATCTAAAGAAAATTGAGCAATAGTCACAAGCTGCAGCACAGGAAATTCTCATGTGGGATAAACAAAAATATTCAAGATGGCAATTAAGCATTGGAACAGGTGCCCAGAGATGTGCTGCCATTTCCATCCTCAGATTCAAAACTGAGGTGACTTTGGCCCTGTACAGCCTGATCTAAACATGAAGTTACTCTTGCTCAAAGGCTCTGGACCACAGGACCTCCATATGTACATTTCAACCTACCAAATTGCACTTCTTTATAATTTTAAGATATTTGTAATGCTTCTCCATAAAAAACAGTGTGAAAATGGCCAACACAAAATTGAAATTTCTCAACTTTTCTTGCATAGATTTACTTACTTCCCTTTTAATATTTTCATAAGGATTATGCAATTTTACAAAATGGAGTTGCCATAAATGTAAGTTTTGGTGAAGTTCTCCTATTTAAATGGGGAAAAATTGGGGTTACATACTTAACAAGATACAGATCTGTCAACAACTGGGTTAAGAGGTGCCCAATATCAAACCATGTCTTCTGTCTCCAACTGACAATTGCATAGCAGATCCCTAATGTCTTCTTTTTATTTTAGAATTTTTTTTTGCCACACATGTGTTTGCAAACACCTACATATGTACTCACACACACAGTTAAATTAATAAAAATTTAAAACTTATACACAGTACTGAAACGATATTAGTATGAAAATTGCAACCAATATTTCTACTGGTGGCCATGAAAGAAGGGAAAAGTAAAAGGTATGTGGATTTTCAATGCAATGAGAATGTTACAATCACTCTCATAGCAAATTTAATTAATTATGAGAAACAGAAGTGATTCTTCAAAATCCTTAGTATGGACCTACCTTGGTTTCCATTTTTAACAATTCAATAAATATATTTGCTGTTTCATTTGTTAAGGTCAAGAATGCAAAAGAAGTTATAATGAACACCACAGAATATTACACGAGGCATCTAATATTGCTTTCTGAGGAACAGAGCAGCACAAAATTTTAAAATTTTATGTACTGTATTGCAAAGAAGAGGAATGAGTATGACAGATGGAAACAATCTACAGGGCAACTAATTTAATTAAAACTGTTCAACTTCAGACACAGATTAATAAAAGGATTCATGGTAAAACTTATACTAGTCTATCAAACTTCGGTGAAGCGGTTTTCTTTCTGAGTGACTTCTTATGATTATGTATTTAAAACATTCTGTGTTCATTCCAGAAGAATACCAATTTCAAGAATACCAAGTGGCATTGTTCAAATTAGAAGGTAAATCATGTTTGGTCACAGGGAAAGAAAAATGTTGGAATCATTCATTGCCCTTGACAAGGAATAAGATGTCTTACAATCTTAAGCAAAGCCTTTTCTTTCCATAACTCTACATTAACTGGAAAGCTAGCATGTGTTAAATGAATAAATATATCTGCTTATGATACTGTGTAATATTTGAAAGCCTTGGAAATACACCAACAGACCTGGAGTGAAAACCTGAGCTTACAGAAATTTCTTTCTAGTTGAATGCTAGAGTGGAACCAGATTTCACCCTAAAATTTTCATCTTACCATCCAATATTCACTTCTTTCCCCTTAAAAGCCTATATTAAATGCATATTTTAGTTTCTCATTCTTTTTAACCTAAAACACCCATGATTAAAAAGTTTGTTCTGGAATACGTTTTAAAAACCTGTTGAATTAAGGTTCTCCAAAAACCTTTTTGAATTCTTGAATCTAACTTCAGTCTAATCCCTTTGGAGTAAAGTTAGCCTGTACCTTTAAAGTCTAATCTGAAAGATTTAAAAATAGCAAATTGTATGGAACTCAATCTGTTTATCTGAAAAGGATGAAAGGGTTTGTACACCATCTAGATTTGAACTTTTGGTTCCACAGTGTCTAGGTATTTCAAACCAGAGGTTTATACCATGAGGTGTATAAGACATGACATTCATGATAATTCCATCTTTCCTATGTTAATATCCATGATAGAAACATAAATTAATGCCTTGATAAACTAGTCAAATATATTGTTAAATATTTAAAGACAACTAATATGAAAAGTAACTATCAAAATTGCCATTTCACTTGCAAGAAGTGATATGCTTCTTTTTTTTTTAACCATTCCTTAGAAATCTCAGAAAAAAGGGAAGTCACTAGCAGGAACATTAGTTCATTACCTAATGACATGATGAAAACCTCTCTTCCATTTATTACCTTTGTCTCATCCCACTTCCAAGGTAATCAGCTTGAGAGTACCTTAGCCAACAACTTGTGAAACAAATCCAATTTACCCTATAACACAGGCAGCCCCAGTTAATATTGTTCAAATTATTTACATCTGAAGGGCCGCGCCTGTCTGGATAGCTGGGCCCGACGCTTCTCTGGACTTGCTTTCTGCTACTCACATCTGTTTCAGCTTTAGACTTTCACTGGTATTCTGCCAGCAGCCACAACTTTTTAATGGCTACAATAAACTACAGAGACTCATCAAATCTTTGTTGTACGTGTTAAAATTATAACCTCTTCAATTAAAATTCTGATTTAAAAATTAACTAGAGCATTAGCCAAAGAAAAAAATTTGACAGGGAATCGTTGAAAAAAGATAAGTTCTTATATAAGGGATTGTTTCTTTGTTTAAATGTAAGAGAAATAATCACAGGAATGCTTGTTAGAATCTGTTGCATTATTTCCAAGTGATAAAATACCAACATCTGAAAACATTTCCACAACCTTTTTGGTTTCACATCTTTGCTGTCATTAACTTTGTATGTTAATTGTTTTCGCTGGCTTTAACACACACCTTTACAAAGAATTATGGAGACAACCTCAAGATAGCAATTTTTCTCAATTTGCTATAAATACCTACAAAGATTTGGTTTAGAAAACAGAAATCAGTGATTACAAGAAAGGTGAAGTTTTTATTTTAAGAGTAAAGGAGTTTATCTTTCCCTACTTGCTGTTTGTGTCTTTGCAATGTAGAACAAATATGATGTGAATGCCCCAGCCTCAATGCAGCTCCTTCACGACTAAGATGTATGACAGGAGGACTACATGCTGAAAAAGTACAAGATCAAACACAGATCATGTTTCTGCAAAAACTAGCCCAAAAGAGGGCAGGCCAAGGGGCTTACAGGGCCAAGCGATGAGAGGAGATAGAGCACTCACTTATGCCTGGGTCGAACAAACAACAACTGATACTTTCCTACCACTATTAACCTTTGAAATTGTCCTAAGGATGGCAGTGACCTAATCCAGCAATTCATAGCTGTAAGGATAAACTATTTTGTAACAGTTTTCAGTGCCTTAAAAAATATGAAAACAGTTATCTTGTTCAACTCTGATTATTAAAGTACTCTTCTAGTCTGGTGCAAACATGTCAACTTAAATGTAAAAGTTTTTACATGTTTTTATGCAGATTATCTTCCTAAACTCCATCTTCTACACAGAACTCCCTTAGTAAAGTACAAACTTTTCTATAACAAGAAAAAGGCTTAAAATATTCAGTCATCATTTGTTGACTTTATTTTAGAAAATTGCATGTAGCCCAAAATAAAAATGAAACTGCTTGGAATCCTTAAGAGAACAACCCTTCCTACTTTATTTCCACTCAGTACCTTGATTGATAGATGAGTTTGGTTTCTGAGCCCCTCTTTATAATAAACATTTTTAAATGTTTATTTTATGTCCCAGGGTGAAAATATTTTGAACTGGAGCTTTCCATTTCCCTTTGCTCTGCCTTGGCAAGCTGTGTTTTATTTCTACATTAATAGTATTCAACTCTTTCTTGTAGCTTTTAAATTGTTGTTATAAAAGTACTGAAGAAAGTATTTATGTTATGGAGCTAACAGATATCTACAGTTAAACACATAGCTCTGGAGAAGCCAGAGAAAAATTCACACATAACTGAAGGAATATTCAGAAAGATTTCTTTAGGGGCCTTTCAATTGTAAAAGGGAAAATTACTTTTCAGGATCTCTACTTTCATTTTTATTAAGTCATGAGTTAAATTTTTTTTCTTCCTAATTTATGTGAGTAATTTGTGCCACAATGTAAAAACTCTAAATGAATCAACACTATAAACCTAATTAGCAATAAGAAAACCTCATAAAGATCACATTTTAAATGGCACTTTGTTGTTAGTAGAACAAATGTGAAAGTTCCCAGTTACCTTCTAGATCTCTCTTCAGTTTCCTTAAGTCTTTTATTAGGTCTTCAAATTTAACTTGGGAGGCCTGGAAAAAATCCTGTGGTTCTGGTAAAGGAAAAATGCTCTTGTCTGTTCCTGCTTCCTAAACAAACAAACAAACAGGCCACTATGAAAATTGAATGCATTTAGAGTGAAATAAGTAGCTTTTTAAAAAAATTCTCATCTATGAAAAAGTGTTATAAAATTACAAAAATCACATATGTTAAATCATTCTTGCTGAAACCACAGCTCATTCAAGGTTAAATACTGACCAATCTGAGTATTGAAACTTCCTTTTAGATGTTGCAAAGCAAACTGTGCTCAATTTAAACAGTGAAACAACATTAAAGACACAACATTTCAGTTAATTTTATGTCAATAAAGGTTTAGATAAAGGATTAGAAGTTTCTTAGGAAAAGATAACAGGAATACCCATTTTAATGCAAGAAGGGATCTTATGCCAAATGTTTGTGGTTTCACTCTCTCACAATTCATTAAAAACACACACACTTTAGAAGCATAAATTGAAAACCCTATTAATATATTTTGTGAAGCAGTTTACACAGATAAAAACACACAGCTGAATGCTTATATGGCTAAATAAATAACAGGGGTTAAAGCTGTATGGGACCTCTAAGTATATACCTTATTTTCAGCACAGTAAGAAAAAATAATCAGAAGTAAAACAAATAAACAAACAAAGCCAACAGAAACCCCCCCCCCCCCCACACACAAAATGATATAAAATTTAAAAAAAACCCAGCAACCAACCAACAAAAAACTTTTACAAGGTTCAAAGCAATATCTTCAGTGGAATTTTTGGAAGTATGTATAAATGGTATTAATATGATATTGCTGTGTATAAGCATACCTTACTGAGTTTGAAATATGCATATACCTGCAGGGATGTCAGTCTGTAATAAAGGAAAACTCATAGGCTGGAGAGCTAATTGTTTAGTGAATGGGGAAAGAATAATTTTATTATTATAAAGATAAAAACATTTTGGTGGAGAAAGTGCAATGGATGATAATTACACTGTGTTTATTTCCTCCCAAGGAAGATACACTATTTTGTTTCACAAAATTCCCTGAAGTAAAATTACAGTATAGTAGGAAGTTTGCAGAAATATTTAATTAATGAAATATTTTAGTAAATACATTAATTAAATATTTTAATAAATTAATTAGAAATCATAAAAATCCTAGTTCCCCCAAAAAACCCCAAACTAACCAAACCTCCACCAAGAGAAAACACAAGAAAAAAAAAAAGAGAAACAAAGAAACCCCAAAACCTTAAAGAAAGAATACTGATACAGATCCACATGTCTGAGGATTACTAAATCATCAATGCAACAACCTTATGTAAGAATTTTAAAAAAGAAGAAAAAATAAGAAAATAAACTAAAATTATTGAAAATCTCTGTTAAAATCATGAAGCAACATTTTCATTTAAAATACGATAATTCAAATTTTTCCACTCAATAAGTTTGGCTACTGCCAATACCAAATATATACATATTTAATATAGGAATGCATAGAATATAAATGCATATACAGAGGAGTAACACATACAACACAATGTAACTTACAACATCATTTCAACCCCTAACTTCACCCCCATCAGCTGACTCACCTATCTTAAATAGCAACCTGTCCTTGCATTTTTTGTCCTAAGAGAGAAATCATGCTTCTGCCTTCCAGCATCACAACATCAGAAGAAATTTCACAAGGCTACAGCACCCAGATGTAATAAGGCAGGGCTGGAGGGACCACCTGTCCAGTCTGCAACAGTCACAGCTTACTGCCTGCAGTGGTTCTCTCAACAACCAAGGTAAGATTTTCCCAAGTCTTATCTTGAAAGTTACAGCAAGTTTCATGCCTACTGAGGTACACAACTATTACAAGAAAGCAAAATAAATGGATTTTATTTTCCCATCAGAGGTATTATGTTCAGATTTCTATAAAGCTGTTACAAACCCTTTCACCATCTCTTAAAGAAACCCAGTTTTGGAGAGGCTGATGGAGCAAATCCCTTACCTTATCACAATGGCGTAGGTAATATATGACTACATAATCCACAAGATTAATACCATTATCCTAGGAAAAATTAAAAATGTGTGATTAACAGTGATTCACTGTGAAAATGTAGTCTATTTAAAATGAAATTAATTAATATTTTATATTGCTGTGAGAAATAGGATTCACAATACTTTTTATCCTTAGCATTACTGACCAAAATATTTGATCTTTTGCAACATCGAATTCATCGTACCACTACTATATTCAGACTTTACTTTGGTTTTAAATACCAGGCAAAAATACATGCAGAGAAGAATACATGGGAGCAGCTTTTTATATAATAATAGAAGGCATTACAGAATAATAATATTAACTCAAATAAAAATATTATTCAATAATACTACTCTTAAACATAGTATTAACTAAATATTACAGTCATCTCAGATACATCAATGTGAACAGAATTTCTTGATTCCTGTAGTCTCAATCATCTATAAGGAAGATCCAAAAAAGGCACATATACTTTACATATTTTATTCTAAATAAGAAATCAGATAGCATTCAACCAAGAAGCATATTTCATGCCCTGTTACCATATAAATATGAATTTTAATTCTCACTTTATGGAGTCAGTATTTCCATGTTCCTGCACACAACTGTAAAGAGTATTTTATTTTGTTACATATCATTGGGTCAGCATGGGCCAGATGAACTAAGGAAAAGTTATACATTACATTCAGCAATATAAAAGAACCATGATATAGGGAATTATATCTGGAATGCCTTTGAAGTTTTTTAGATGTGTTTTCATATTTTATATTGACAGGTATCAGAACAAACATTTGTATGTGAACAATGTCTGACTTCCTGTACAGAGCTGCCTTGTCTATACGAGAGTCTGCAGCACATTATATTTTATTAGTATCATACACCAGCAAAATTCTTAACTAAGTAAGTCACTGCTGTCATGCAGGAAAAGTCACCCTGCATGTTTAAGAGTTTTAGGAGCCATTACTGGCAGGTCAAAAAATCTCTACAAAAAGTAACTTTCTAAGCTCATATGACAATAAATGACTTTTATGTGAAATGAGAGGTATTTAGCAGTGGCTCTTTACCTTAGCTCATGGAATTCAGCTCAGTTAAGATGTATTTGCTGGCAACTCACAAGAAGGAAGTAATGGGACAAAGGAAGAATACCTTAATGCTCAAGTGTACAAGACCCTGCATTCTTCTCCTTTTCAAATACAGACTACCAATTATCTCCGAGGTTTCATGTCTCCCTGTAGCAACTGGACTCTTTGAGCTTTTATGCATTTTGAACGCTAATCTAAACTAATAACATATTTATTCTGGCTACCAGGAAACTGTAAATAATCTCAATTTTTTAGCTTGTTTTGCTAAGGAACAAGTCTTAAATAGTTATATCAGTTACTCCTTTTCAAAATGCGTAATTTTGTAGCAAGCTTGCTAAATGCAGCCACACTGGAAAGTCCCAGAGATTACTAAATTATATGAAGTTTATAGGTAGATAAAAGAGTGACACTAAGCCTAGCAGTTCTACTGAGAAAAGTCAGACAAAGCTGAGTTTTACATTTTTCTTCAAGGCAGCTAGCCAGCCAACAAATGCCAGAGTAATGGGAAACTTGGCCTGGTTCTAGTTAAACTGCTGTTTGTACTGTGTCTTGTCCATGCAGCAGGACTGGGAAAAAAGGGGTTATAAGGAACAGCTGAACCATCACAGTGAAGACAAAAGTAAGAATTAGAATCAGGGAATCATTTCAGTTGGAAGATACCTTTAAGATCATTGAGTCCAACTGAAAATCCAGCACTGTCAAGTCCATCACTACACTATATTCCTAAGTGCCACCCCCAGGGTCATTGATTCCACCACCTCTCTGGGCAGCCTGTTCCAATGCCTTATAACACTTTCAGTGAAGAAATTTTTCCTAATATCCAAGCTAAACTTCCCTTGAAAGAACTTGGGGCTGCCTCCTCTCATCCTATTGTTCTTTACTTGGGAGAAGACACCAACCCCCAGCTGGTTACAGCTCCTTTCAGGGAGCTGTAGAGAGTGACAAGGTTTCACCAGAGCCTCCTTTCCTCTGTGCTAAACTACCCCAGTTTCCTCAGCTGCTTCTTTTAAGACTTGTGCTCCAGACTCTTTACCAATTTTGTTGATCAGCACCTCAACGTCTTTAGGAGACAAAGGACTCAAATCCTTTGGAAAAAACACTGAACAAGTCATTAAATGTGTTTCTACACTTTGTTAATGATGACAAAAGTAAAACAAGTAAAACAAAATGCTCCATAGATAAACTGTTTTGCTGACATTGCCTGTCTCACAAATGCATTCCTGTGTACATGAAGCATAATAGGGAACAAAAGCTTAAAATCTACATCTCTTGTAGTCAAGAAAGCACTTCACATAAGAAAAGTAGAAAAGCGTTAAGGATTTTTTTTCCTCATACTCCAAGTCTATACCAACATCAGCAGAAAAGTATCTCCTATTCTTTGCTGCTTCCTATATCCATGTGGTGTCTGGGTATGTTTTGGCAAAGAATGACTTTGAGCAGTGTTTCCATTGCCTAGATTACCTAACATCTCTGGCTCTGCCCTACTGAAATAAGAAGCAAAGTAATCTCATCTCAGCAGGGTGTCTAGCCTTTCAGCCTGACTTTGATCCTAGCATGACTAATCAAAAACCAGCTAGCCCTTCTCAATTTTTTACAAAAAAATTTACTGCCATCTATGAGCATTTTCTCATGCATGCCACTCAAACTTCATGTCCTACATCCATTTAACTGACAATTAAAAAAAAGACAAAGTATCTTGTTGGGTGTGACATCTCTTTGATCCCTTATACATAATTTGTTAGTGTATACACCACAATGAACTGATTACTGGTATTTTGTTTTTAAACGTAATTTTTATTTACACAGAGCAACCTTCATTTAAGAGCATGAAAAAAGAATGAGGACATTTAATGGAGATGACTTGAGCAGTCTGTGCTCTCTCACTTCTCTCTACCCTACTGTTATTAAGTCCCTGCTAACAAAAGAGACACACAGAAGTTCTCAGATATGGTAATTAACCTAGTAGTACTGAACAGCAGAAATTAGATATTAAGGAAAAATACACATGTGCTGGAGAAGGAGGTGAAAAGCTAGGAGAAAAAAAGAATAAAACGGTACAAAACACCTTGCTTTTCAAGCAAGAATAGTAAGAAATAAAAGATATGTCAGATGAAGGAACAATTTAAAAAATTGGGTTTTTTTCAGAAAATTAATTCAGAAAAATTATCTTTAACCAAACATTAGTACTTACTCTGCTTTTGACATCCTTTAGTTTGGGGAGTATTTCCAATCCAAACCCATCAGCTTGACCTCGGGTCCTATTCCCTCCATTCATATAATTTCCAAAAGCCAGAATCAAGCCCAAAATTTCCTTTACACTTTTCATGCTCAGCAAAGCCTGGAAAATGGATACTGGTCTGTAAATTTGGTTGACATTAAAATTCTAATTGCTAATATAAAATATTTTTTTCATTTTATTTTTGCTAAACTTATTTTCTGATCTGTTTTTACCTTGGTAGGTAAAGGAAGCTGAAACTGGTGCAATAATCAAAACTTAAGAGAACCATTTTTTAGACTGTATCTCCATAAAATAATATGTTTAATGTAATCCATATGAAGCAAATTATATGGCATCAAATACTATGTCAATGACAAAAAGATTAATGGAAGACTTCTAAACATTCTCAGAAGGCTTCAAAAATCTTACAGACAAGAAGATGGTTTATCATGAGTTTGCATCATGCACAGTCAAATGGAGATGTGCTATTTTTGCTGTCACCAGGTTAGAATCAGCCTGTCACTCAGTCTGCTTCTCATGGGTCTGAAAATTCACATTCCTGGATCCATACTTAATCCAGATATAAGAGGGCTAAGGACTGACTAATTACATGCCTCAGATCAGAAAACAGTTCTAAAAACACAGTGTAGAACTAGTAAATTATTTTCAGTTACATATAAAGACCTCTGTCAGTTGGCAATCTGAGGCCACAGGCATAATTCTTAACTGTGTAGCCTTATACACTGGATAAATCAGTTTCAAACTGAAGGCAATACAGCTTTCCCTATCTCATACAACACTGATTCTTCATACCTCCTTTGGAAAGGAAAAAAAAGTAACTATTTCTATTGCAAAGCAATCCAAAGGGGTAGAGCATGGCTACTCTGTGAAAGCAAAGCTAGTCAAGAACTAATCTTCAAATTAGAAAAAAAAAAATTAACCTACTTTTCTGGTTAGGATGTTAGACCTTTCGGCCATTATTTAATATCTCTCCTAATTTTCACCTTATTCTACTTTTCATAATTTAAAAATCTTGTCCTTAGTCTTTCATAGTGTGTAAATATTAAGTAGAGCTTTTCCCATACTAAAAATTATGCTGTATCAGGGTTACCAGAAATTAATAGATGTCAAAGGAAAGTAATAAGATAATGAACATGACAAGCATCAATTTGCATTAACAGTGGTATGCAAATAAAAGGCACTTTGCAAGGTCCTGTACTAAGCTTGCCTTATACTAATTCCTAGTTTATGGAGATTATCTATTACATTACTTAATATGCAAAGTAATAAAAATCTACCATTTAAATACACATAAAATTCTACATACTCCATGGGGCATCACACGCAATTCACTTTCCTACTTCCTTCTTCCTTTTGTTCTTTTAAGCAACTAAAAATTCACTACAGTTTTATTTCCTAAAAAGCCAGTAAGCAAGATCAAGGTTCCTCGCTTATGGTAAAAAAGAAGTCTACATACTCCAAGATATATTTAAGTTTAAATTTAGCTTTCATGAGGACTTACCTTGGAAACACGAGTCACAATATCTACTTTCCGGTGCACTGATGTTATCCCTTCAGAGAAAACTGACTGGAAGATTATACACTGAGCTCGTTCTGCGAAGTTGGGGATTTGAGACAACTCATACAGAAATCTGTGGGGAAAAAAGGACTATTAATGAATCTTTATAATTCTTCTCAGTGGGGTACATAATGGATCAAAGCCTGCAGTATCATGAAATATACATGCACTTTTTCCTTTTTGACTCAAATCTGTCAGAATTTATAATTGTTATATTCTTTATGCTAAGAATGCATTAAAAATCCTATTAATGTAAAGAAAAAGGCAAGACATTAATCATTATCATATCAACCCATTAACTATCATATCTGCACAGTAATAAACAGAAGAATCTCAAACTTTAATCATCCACTGGGAAAAAAAAAAAGGAAAATCTACATAGCACTACCTACATACCAACTTATGCAGCCTTGTTTCCCTTAAAAATGTGCTCAGAAATACAGAACTCAATATATTCCTAGAAATATATTTCCTAATATAAAATTTCTGCCAACAGCTTTCTTCTGATTCTTAGCATCAATTTTCTTTTTCTAATTTGCACCACACTTTCAATCATACAGCAGCACGTTCTATGGGAACACACCTAGCTGTGTATTTAGTTCTAAAATACTTGCAGAGCATATCTGCCTTCAGTCACTCTTCAGCAAAGTCTTCATCTGCTCTATATCTGTCCTCACAGGTATTTATTCCTCATGACTCAATTGTAGCTTTTCGTCTGTTAACTCTTGGTAAATAAAAATAAATGGAGGCATATTCAACAACAACTACAACAAGTGTAGTTCAGACCTCATAAAATTAAAGCATCCCAAAGACATGAGTAATTCCTCCCTTTTCATAAATTTAAAATAAAAAAGCTTGGCTAATAACACAAGAAGCTCTAGCATTTATTATAACAACAATATATAATAACAATAATTTACTCTTGGGTTTTGAATTCAAGATTTCAGAGATACACAAGCTTTCTTGAAATCCAAAAGCAAACTTGCCTTTTGCTCCAATATTACTTTAGCTTCATTCTTCTAATCTCCTGTCTGCAGATATCCTCTGATTCCCCTTAATGCAATGCTGTAAAGATTTCTTCTACCTCACTGAATTATAGGAAATTCAGTATTCAATCTATTACCTTAAATTCTTCGTAACTTAGTTATTTAAGCCAATAGATCTGATTTTTTCAAATTATTTCTTTTTCACAATAAATAAAACCAGTATGTTTAAATCTACTTTATACATTTCTCATGCATGCTAGGCTTTGCTGAGTACATAGTGACTCTTTAAAAAATCAACAGAATTCACCTGTGGCTGGTGTGAAATACTATGTTTTAATTGGAATACCATTTTTTGTTTCTTTTTGTTTCCTTTTTCTTTCTCTCCTGATGAAAAAACCTATTGTGAGAGAAGGATCAGGGAGGCCCAGCTTGGCTCTTAGACTTAAGAAGTGGGAAAAAAGAAATGCCAAGCTGGTATTAATAAAAATGCTTCCTATTGGGAATGAATGGTATTGCCAGGAAAAAAAAAAAGGGTATTTTGCACTTTGTGTGTGAGAAACAAAAGAAAGAAAAACCAAACTCCTTCATTAAAGTTCTAACATAAATACAATTAAAACGTTTAAATTTAAAAAGTCAAATGGCACATATTCTTGCCTTCCTGTGAAAAGAGAACTATTTCCCACATGGCTGACCATCGAATACAATGTCATTGTGCTAAGAGTTAAAAGAGCATCAGTGTAAAAAGAAGATGTCTTCAGATTCTGGAATTCAGAGTATCCAAAGTAAATATCCAGGCAGAACACTTAAAACTGAAATCTGTCACAAAAAGGAATCTTAGTGACTACAAATGTAGCAACTAACCAAAAAGTTATGGCATGAAACTATGGCTGTCACAGATAAACCACCAATTCAGATGGACAAAACTTTAGAAGAGAAAGAAACATTCTTATTTCCGAGAAAAGTATGATTTTCACCTAAAATAATGACATGGCTGTGACACAGCTTTTGGATGGGTTTGTCATCACTACAATTCTGATGGCCTAAAATAAACATAGAAAATATGCTGTAAATTTCCATGAGGTACATCATACCCCTCTCTTTCAGAAACTGTAAAAAAATGCATTTACTTGAAAACTCCTTTAGTCTACCAGAATCTTGTAGTTAAGAGCTTGAGAGAACTTTCAAGCCAGGCATACAGTTATGATGTTAGTGTAAGAGAGCATTCTTGCAGAAGATGGACAAGGAAGGCTGATTTTAAGGTGGCAAACTAATTTTCAGATCACATTTATCTGCATTTGAAAAATATAAAATTTAGAAGCAATTTTTTGGGAAAAAGGTGTATCTAACCCTGCAAGCTTCTAAGTATGACAGCAGGATTTAAACTGAAGTCCATGCAGAGCTGTCTTCAAAGAGAAGCAAGTGGCATTACTGGGACAGGGATTATAAACCACTCCCTACTTCCTGAATCAAACTACATTCAAACCAGTACCATATTTTGTTACTATTTCCTTTATTAGTGCGTATTTCACAGTGGAGAAGCCTACACAGACAATATACTACAACTAAATGTGTCTCTTGGAAACTAGCTATAACATCTGTATCCTGCTAGCAAAGCCCCAAACTGTGGCAAATTTTGCATATAAATCTTTATCATGGCAATTAATATTAGCATTTTAACAGCCATTATCATGAAGCACAATTTAGGGGGATATTGTTATGTTGCTGTCATACTTACAGTTTGTGTCAAATTTAACATATATGCAAGATAAATAAAAATCATGTGTGCAGAAGAACATCAGTGATACCAGTAAAGCTTTTTATTTATCTGGTAATCCAAATATGTAAGGGTTTCCTTCAGACTTCAGTGAACTCAATTCAAAGGTTTCACTATAAGAATGACTACTGTTATTATGTGCAACCATTTGATAAATTATTTCATTTACACTTTTGTTCTAATCCTCATTAAAGACAATACATGAGGCTTATGCCCCACAGCAAATATTTTTAATCACACATACAAATTTAGCACTTTTCTGTCCTTAACCTTTTATGGCGCTAATAAGTAAAGCACAGCTTCAACATATCTCCAGTTCTGCAGTTAGGCTGACTTAGAGGCTGACTGAGACAACAAAGCCAGGGGCACATGATCTACTGAGTTTTCAGAAAGCACATTATATTGAAGGTCCAACAAAATTTACAGAAGTGCATAAAGCAAATTGTTTGCCCCTTAAGCTACCTTTCAAAAAGTTAGTTTTCTTAAAGTTATGTAGTGTAATTATAGTGTAAAAATATGATACTTAAGACTTGCAGAGAGAGCACGGAGTAATAATAGATAAAAAATAGCTTTTGTCTTTGATACTACTATTTCACTCTAAACCACCAGGCATAACTGCTTCTTACAGCTCTTAATTATGGAATAATGATAGTATAAATCCAACTTTGTATTTAGTTAAGATTAACCTCTCTCCACTATAAGTTACAAAAAAGATAACCTCCTATAATCCTAGAACTCTACAAGATTGGTGTTCTCCAGAAGACAAAATGCATTAATATTTATTTAACTTGGACATACAGCAAAAGACTGCCAAAGATTCAAGCTCTGGAAAACATCAGCTAGTCACACAATGCATCCTTATGCCCCAAGCCAAGGCAATGAAATTCATGGACATGGGACGCAAAAGCAAGCTAGTATATAAACTTTACAGATATTTGTCTTAAGACTTACTAAAGAACAACAACCTCTCTTCATCAAGAGCAAGATAGTAGCTTTATCTCCTAATACTAGCCTACTCCTTAGCGTGCAGTCACAAATGAGTATCTAGCTGCCTAATGTAAGTAGAAAAAGAAAAAAAAAATAATCTTTTCTTCAGCACTAACATTTTAATGTGAAAAAAATGTACGAAAATACAGTCATTCTGACATTAACAAATCATATATCATCTCTATTTCAATTCTTCCTCCCCCTACCCTTTCTTTCTTTCTTTCTTTCTTTCTTTCTTTCTTTCTACCAGAGACAGCAGAAAAGACAAGAACAGAGAAGATGGAAAAGGAAACAAAACGACAGAGAGGCCTCTGGGAAGAAAGAATCCTCAAGAATTTATGAACAGAACGATAATCCTGAATTTTATATTTGTGTAGACATTTGATTTCTGATGTTGGCCTACCAGTGTTTTTTGTCTTCTGCTACTTCACTGTTTCTTTTGTATTCTTATCCTCTTCAATTCTTTCTCATCGGTCTAAGGTGTATTACAACACAAGGGACAACACTTAAGTTTTTCATCCTAACAGTTGTCACTGGCCACAACACTGGCAGGAGAAGAAATGTGGCATCAATCTTTTAGGTCTTCAGTGAACTTGACCAGAGTGTACAAGTTGTCTTTGGCCATGCGATCAACTCAATCCCTCTGTTCGTGCAGCTTTTTTAAATAATTAACAACCAAAATCAGTCTGTCCCTGCTTTATGTAATGTTAATTTAGTAATAAATGCTCAAAGGGAAAGATAAGCCTTTTACAAATCTGAGAACAGGAACAAAAATCCTTATTGATTCAAGGCTACATTTTTTTATCAGTTGTGGTGGTCAAAGTTGATGTGACTTTGTCATGGCTCTGTCATGTCTGAAAAAAGCTTTGTGATAAGGGCAAATTTTTCATCATGTCTTGAAATACACAAAGTCTATAATTTTAGAAAAGCTCATAATTACCAAGAATTATGTATCAAAACTGTTTTCAACATATAATCAAATGACATTATATAACGACAAACTATAAAAAAAAAAATCTTACTGTTCTGGTTTATCCAGAAGCTTCAGTTCCTCCTCTTTTGAAGTCTGATAATATTGCTTGATTTTCTCCAGTTCATCCTTTTGTGCTCTCTGAGTGAATTAATATAAACTAATTAGTTACTAATTAATAAGAAATTAATAAATTAGTACTTTTCCTGTTTGCCTGAAAGCAGCAATTATGCTTTTTTCACTGAGAAACAAACTATGCAAAAGAGTAATGCTTAAAGATCTGTGATAAATTCCTTCAGTGCCTTATATGCCATTGACTACACAGGACCATCTCCAAGAGCCACACCATGTGCCCAAGAATATTTTCCAAATACTTCTTGAACTCTGTCAGGCTGATTCTGTGATCACTTCTCTGGGGAGCCTGTTCCAGTGCCCAAACACCCTCGGGGTGAAGTACCTTTTTGTAATACCTAACCTAAATGTCCCCTGACATGACTTCAGGCCATTCCCTCAGGTTCTATGACTGCCACCACAAAGAGAAGATCTTCCCCTTTTCCTTTTGTGAAGAAGCTGCAGGCAGCCATGAGGTCTTCCCTCAGTCTCCTCCAGGTTGACAGGCCAAGTGATCTCATCTGTTCCTTGCATGTCCTCCCCTCACGGGCTTTCACCATCTTCACAGCCCTCCTTTGGATTCTCTCTAACACTTCATATCTTTGTTATACTGTGGCACCCAAAACTGCCCCCAGCACAGCTCAGAGCAGAGTAGGACATTCCCCTCCCTTGCCCGGCTGGCGATGCTGTGCCTGATGCCCCCCAGGACACAGGTGGCCCTCCTGGCTGCCAGGGCTCTGCTGACTCATGTTCAACTTGCCATAACCAGGACCACCAGAGCTTCTCTCCAATGTTTCACTCCCCAGAGTTGCCCCGTCCCAGGTGCAGAATCTGTCACTTCTTTTTTTAAACTTCACGCAGTTAGTGATAGCACAACCTTCTGATTTGTCAAGGCCTCTCTGCCTTCAAGGGAGTCAATGGTTCCTCCCAATTTAGGATCATCATCAAACTTACCTAATACATATTCCAGTCTTGTGTCCAAGTTGTTAAAGAAGACGATGAAGAGCACAGGGCTTAGGATAGAGCCCTGCAGAATGCCACTGGTGACAGGCCACCAGTCTGATGGCACCCCATTCACCATAACTCTTTACACCTGACCATGAACTAGTTGCTCACCCATCACATGATGTGTTTATCCAGCTTTGTGCTGGACATTTTATTCAAGAGGATACTGTGGGAGATAGCATCAACACATTTACTGAAATCCAAAAAGATTACATCAGCTGGCTTCCTTTGGTCATAGAATCACCAAATATGTTGAGTTGAAAGGGACCCATCAGGATTGTTGAGTACAAGTCCTGGCCCTGCACAGGACACCCCAAGAATCACACCATGTGCCTGGGACCATTTTTTAAACACTTCCAGTTGACTGGGACCTCTCCAGATTCCCAAGAGTATTCAAAAATCATCAAGAAAAGGCCTCATAATGACATCACCTAGCTCTTTGAATATTCTTGGATGAATTCCATCAGGCCCCATAGACAAACAGGGGTCCAGCTGGAGCAGCACATCCCACACAAGTTCAGAGTTCACAGTCATGGTCATCCAGCTCAGGGCACTGGGAGCCTTTCAGCACATCATCAGTGTTGAAGACAGAGGCAAAGAAAGCATTAGACATCTCTTTGTCTGTGTCCCTGTTTGTGAAGTGGCCATCCTCATCCTGTAATCAGCTGATGTTATTTTTATACTGCCTTTTGCCATTAACATATTTTAAAAACTTCTTTTTATTCTCTCCCCCCTCCACCAATTCTGTTCAGCTTCAACTCCAACTGAGCTTTGGCTGCACAAATTTTCTCTCTAGAGAGGCAAGCAGCAACCCTGTATTCCTCCCACATCAGTTGACTCTGCTTTCACTGGGCATACATATTCAATTTTTGCCTTGGCTCCAAAAGAAGACTCAAAAGAAAATCAGATAAGCCAACCTTCTGCTTCATCTGCTTGAATACGTACATTTAGGCATTTCCTGCTCCTGTGCCCTTCATAAGGTGGTATTTGAAAAAATAATCTGCACAGATGGACCCCAGAGCCTTCACAAGCATTTTCTCAGGGGACCTTACTCACTAGTTCTCTGGGCAGGCTGAAGTCTGTATCCGAAATACTTTGGTGATTAACCACATTTTTACCCCACCTTTACTTACGTTTTCATATAAGGCTTCCAGTGTCTCCAGATCTACTACAGAGTCATCAACACACAATATAGCTGTATAGAATACAAACACAAATTAGACACTGAAAAACATAAATTAAGACTTCAGTTCTTTTCCTGCGAAATGTACCAAAGGGTTCTAATCCAGATACAGGACATATATGTTTCCAGTTAATATTTTTTTTCAGCATTTTTTCTTGTTCTGATGTCAAATCACAGCACACCTACAAGAACATTCTATAAACTCTGTCTCAGGAGAATAGAGCTCTACTTTTTCTGTCCAATATAATCAGCAGTCAAAGACGCGACCAGTCAAGTAACCAGTTGATTGTGTAGCTGTAGGAGAACATGAGAACAACTGACACCGGACAACGAACAGCACAGATTTCATGCTATCTTAGAAGTCTGGATAGGAAGGAATTGAGAGTGAGAGTATTTAGGGCTCCCTGTGTGCACGGGAAATCAGTGAGATATGTTTGTCTAGGAGCTAGCAATCTTGGTAAGTAGACAAGCAGACGAACTGTAAAAGTTTGCAAGCTATAAATTTGCAAGCAGAAAAGATTGTGCTACAGTTTTTAAATTATGTTCTACAAGTTCACATTTAAGTTAGCTTTATCCAATAGAAAACTATCCACATGACAATTTACAGATAAATCTTTTTCAACACCACACAGACACACATGCAGTATACTCTTCAGTGATTAATTATGCTTCATTACTAAAAATGAGAATTCTAAAATGTTTCCTATCTTAGTTCCAAATATTACTGTGTTTGGAATATGTGACATAGGTGCTTCCAACATTTGCAAATCCCATTACAATTTAGGCAATTGGTATTGGTATTGGAAACTCTTGCTACTGGAAAATTAGGAAACACGCTTCTTCAGGTATTGGAACTCTTCTGAAAACTAAATGGGATTGCTTCATGGTGCTTTCTAACACACTCTAATGTTAAATTCCAGTAAGCTGAGAGATGCACAGTAGAATGGAAGTAACTCTGGATGTTTAAATTTTCTGAAACCAGCTTTTCCTCAAGATTCATAAGTGGACTAGGCACAATTTTTGAACTCATGCTTATATATTACTGAGAACATTAATCCCAAAAGAATCAAGGGCATAACCAGTGAGATGTTATTAGCTACTATGTGATAACTTTTAATTCAAATGTATTGTATTTCCTCAAATGATCCTTGACTGCTTATGAACTTAGAGGATTTTAAAAGCTCTTGCTGCATTTATAATCCATGTTTGAAAGGGGCAAGGCACACATCTTTAAATCATTATTTAAAAGTAATAAGCTTTCGCCTGCTCTACCACCTACCCCATGATTTTACATTGTGAAATTAACCAGCAGGCTAGTAAATTTTCTCTGTGGCAGGCTAATTAATTTTATTAAAAGGTCCAGTGACATTTAGAACGCTTTAAAATTCTGCCTGTCAATTATTATTCTATCTGTTGACATTACACCTAGGTTAGAAGTAAAGAATTGCACAAAAGACAGTATCAATTAAAAAAGCAGTATTTCCAACAATTTCTGTCTTACTGGAAAGATTCAAAACCCTCAAAACTGTAAACAAATGTAAAGCCTGAACCACTGAGATTGACAAAAATCTTTGTTTAAAGAAAACTCCTCAGAGTTTGCATTTATGAGATTCTCTCTTATGTCCTGCAAGACAGTTCCAAGAGCTGCACTATCTTCTCTATCACCGAATAAAATTTCAAAAGAACCTAAGAGATGGAAAATCTCCTGGAAAACTGGTTTCACAGCCCAATATATTTAATTGTTAAGATTAACTATATGCATATCGAGTTCACAAACTTCCCCTTGTGGTTTAACTTTTATCCTATTTTAGCATATTCTGAAATCTGCTTACAAGGAGAAATTTACTTGTCCAGAGCTCTCTAGAAAAAAACCAACATATTGGAAGCAATTTAAACTTGTACTAGGAATGCAAAGCATGTAAGTGATAGTTAAATTTTTATGTACAGATCTATTATAACAGAAAGTAGTTTGATAAAAAGCCACTGTAAGAATATCAAGTGTTACACACCTAGCTGAATATTTCAGCCAGATATTTGTCACCAAAATTGCTCAGGAATCACGAAGAGGTTTTTCATGCTCTGTTATGTTATCCATGTTTCTGTACTCAACATCAGATCTAACAAATCAGCACTGTTTGAAAGTGACAAGATAAAACAAAAAGTGTTTGTGATAACTCTAATGAAATACAATCTGCTAAACCACATTTTTAATAGAATTAATAGTAATCAAGAGATATTGACATGAGTTATTTTCTCTCTTGGAGAGAGCATGTGACTGTATAAAAGTACTCAGAAAATATTTTCTGATTTACTTGCTATACAACCGGTACTGTTATTATTAGCAATGAATGCATAGCCAGACAACTGCAGTTAAAAATCAAGCCATAGAGCTGGATGTCTTAGGATGTCAATGTATGTAGAGACACATTCCCAGTAAGTCAGAAGTACTGCCAAAATCCACATAACCTCCTTTATTTCATCTTTATACATTTTAATCTCTTAGCCCCTTTTTTCCCCATTCAAATGGATTGAACTGAATGCCATGCACATTTGGAGCAGAAGACAAAAATGAAAACATGGACATTTATGAAGATTGGCCCATTTTTTTGAAAAAAAGTATTAATTTTGAAAAGCTGGAAGAAATCTCCAAATTTACAGGTGTCTTCATATTCTTCTTATTCTTAAAATATGGCATATGCAAATACATTCACAGTATTTTGTGCAAATCAGCTTGAATTGGGGCACATTAAAAGACCCTCATTGCACTAGATCAAAGAAAGTAATTATTTTCATTTTCACTTAAAGTAACAAAAGCTTTTTAACTTTTCTATGAAAAACAAAACCCACTTTTAACCATATGTATATTAACTTCATCAAAGTAATACAAACCTTGGTATGTTTTTCAAAATGCTCTTCTTGATACAGTGAATTTAACCATGATATTTTACTGCACTAAGTCTCATTATATCCAGCTTACATAAGTGTAAGTAATATGGCGAAATATCATAAATCCACAAAAGAGGCTCCAAAACAATTAATAGCTATTACAATATCAATCATCATTGGTGGTTTTTACTTTCATCTTGCTTTCTAGTTAGCTGTCTTCCTTACACTGTCAGTTCAGTTAGAATATTTCACCTACACCTCACAATATGTCAAAAGGAAGTAGACTCATGCTGTGAAAAGCTGGTAATTTTATTGGGTTCCTCTACCTTTAAAAAATCTGTTACTTGGCCAAGTCTGGTTTCTGAGATCCTTTTTTGCAGGGAAATTGAGGCAAACATTTTTATGTTGCCTATGGTGTCTGCTCACAAGAAGAAGAATTTATATACACAAGGATCATTAGTGCAGGGTTGCACCCATTAGGATATAATAACCGTCAGCTAGGACAAAAAACAGATCAGCATCATGCATTCAAACTAACAGGCACACATAAAAATACTTGCCAGCTACATTTCACATACTAAGAGCATTGCTTCAAATATAAACTTATACCAAAGGTTTTTAACATACTAACTTCTAAAAAATGAATCTAACAGATTCCCTGCTGCACAGATTTTTCACATATTCCAATCAACTAAAAAATGTAAAGCAAAAAAAAGTGAAGAATTTGAAGCATACTGTGTGCAGTGTATATAGAACTTTAGAACTTAGAGTTTAATGTGAAAAATATACTTATCTCCTCTAAATAAGCTTAAATACCAACAGTCTTAAGGCTGAATGTGATATACAGCCTCACTCCTACTAAACACATTTTTGCTAAATGAGGATTTAAGTTCTGGTGATAGAGCTTGCATATACTCACCAGTATCAAACCATTTAATGAGACAATTAGACTATGAAATATGAAGAAGTCACCTTAACTGCTCCCAAATAATAAAACAAAATTATTTACATTATTTAAATAAAAGGAGCTTGCCAAAGCTCCATTTATTTGACCTAGAAGTACTTAGCTGTTTTAGATACTGCATTCTGTTGAGTAAGGCTTGATTTTATGGGAACATGCAGTCCATCACAGGGAAATTTAAATAAAATTGTGACTGACCTAATCAATTAGACAATGACTGTTAAATACTTGGCAAAACTGCCTGTAATATCCAAACCCTGGTTTTACTTCTGATAAATTGATATGTTACCAACTTACTCAAAGGTTTTCTCCAGTATTAATTGCTATGCAACACAAAAAACATATATGTAATAAAGAAGCACCATGGGCAGGCACAATGGAGGTTTAGAAGACTAAGAAAGCGCAAATCCTGCAAGAAGTCATTAAGAGAAGATTCTGGCACTAATGTTAACCTACCTACATGCAATGGATATCCAAAACAGATCAATAAAAATATATGTTGTGAATTTTCCCAAAAAAAAGGGAAAACCATTTAATTTTACATAAAATCATTTACCAGCTTCTGAGATGGGTACGCAGCTATCTTTATACTTCATGCATAGTATACAGAATATATAGAATACATACATGTAATATTTTGGGTAGGTGGGAAAGTCACAAAACTTTGAAATAACAGTTTAGATGTGCTATGAGGCATAACTTGCACTAAGACAATGCAAACCTATTTATAAACCTTCTGTGGGCTCTTATTAGAGCAATCCCAGGATGATTAGAAATATAATACTGAATCAGAATGGTTATTAGACTGATCATCAGTCTGGTTGGGTTAATCTACAGTTCACATTCTTCCAATTTTTTACTCCCATATGCTAAAATGGAGGGGAAATCACAAAGTTGAAGGAAATGAGTCAGATGTTTCACTTTCAGCATTAGAAATAACCTTTATGCTAAGGATAAATGTTAAGTTCTCCTTTTTTCATACAGGCTATATTGTCAGCATTGTAGTGCTATGGCACAGCTACCACAGTTTTGGTATATGTAGCAGCAAAGTCTGCAGCTGTTCTGTGGGGAACATACTGCACTTTACTACCACAAAGGGTACAAAAAACTATTAACTGAGCATCTGATGTGATCTACCACATCTCAAAGATTTAGTCCCGTGGAAAATACACCAGCATGTATACCAGCAGACCATCTAGTTAATGTGCTCTGACAGCAATCAGCAATATTTGACAGTGAAATATTTCCCCAATGTAAAGAAGCAGAACTTCTGGTGCTCTACAATTTTAGTGGCAAAATGCAGGTACTATGAATGTAGGGAGGGATTTAGGATAATCACTCCTTTGAATATAAGACATCTACACTTTATCTACATCCCATTTTCTGTAACTAAAAGTTTTTCATCTGGGCTGCCCCACGATTTTTTTTTTTCCCGCCAGTTAACTCTTGAACAAGGATCTCAATAGCTCATGGAAAGCCAGTACAGATGACATACACTGCAGAAAGGAGTATTAATATGTGTTTTCCAGTGCACTGCTATTGCCAGCTACTATTTTGCAACTATTTTGTCTCAGTGAGAGGAAAAAGCTAGGACAAGGACCCATACAGTATTTTCACATACAGCTACAATCAGCATTTCCCATTACAAACAAAACTGAAACACCTTGCTGTAGAGCGAGTTGTAGTATTTCAACACCAAAGCAGCCAACAGTGTTGGTTCACAAGTTTGTCTCTCAAGTTGTAGTATTTCAGCTCAACAATGACATGAAAAGACAGAAATGGACTGATATGAAATGGACATTGCTTCTCTAATTGTGGATGCTTGAAGAGTACCTAACAAGTGATCTCTGCTACTCTTCATCTCTTTTTATAAAGGTTTTTAAAAAATGCAGAGAAACAGCCTTAAAATCATCTCAAAGCTATGCACAATTTGATTACTGGTATTTGTCTTTTCAATATACAGATCCTACACAGCATACTGAGTTAGACAGATTTTCTGCCTGCTTCTGCTCAGGAAATGAGTAATATTAATAGTGGCCTAACAAAAAATTTTATTGCCCTCACCAGTACCAGATTCACCAGTGCACTCAGAACACCGAAGTACCCGGATTTGTTCTCTCCCACTGAACAAAAAGCTGAGTAATAGGACAGGTGCAGCATGACAATGTTAACTTTCCCTGTGCATCATAGAACACCACCAGTACCCAAAGTAATTAGTTTTACGCTGTCTTCTTAGACTGTACTCAGAAGCAGTATGGATATAAACTTATCTGCAAAGGATGAACTTCATTCTCTTAAAGAAACACGTGTGGGAGATCCCCCTCCTGAAGTGTGGTGGCTGGCACATTATCAAATGCAAACTCAAACATCTGGATGCCAGATATGGTCACTTGCTTGTTTTGCACTGCTGAGTTATCTACAGAATATGCTGCGAAACTATGTACTTAAATTTGAGAGGATAATCCTATGGATGCAGAAATCTCACACGATTTTAAAGGAAGATGCAATTTTTCTTGTGGTTACTCTTTTGTCTTCTCTACAATTTTGCATGAATCTGTACACACAGGGCAGTTAATCTGAGAATTTCTCTACCTGTATTTTATAACTGCTACCTAAGGTAGATTAACCAGTACATCACACATAGACTGTACATTTATTTCTACATAAATTTACAACAACAAACATGGTCATTAAAGCTTGGAATAAAAATTAGATTTTTTTTCACTTCTGATTTTCTTTTGCTTCAGATTTCTACATTCCCTGTTCTAAGTGGTCGAAAGCTATTAACTTTTCACTGTTTTTCACGTACTGAATTATGCCATAGAAATTGGTGTGACAAAAGAGATGAGTGCTTAATCTGTATGTTTTTAGAGGTAGCTCTTTGCAACTCTACTTAAAAAAAAAAAAAAAAAAAAAAAAAAAAAAAAAGTTGACATTCATGACCCAATGATTACATGCTTTTTTTGGTTAGGTGTTGTCATGCACCATTTAGCCTATTATGATTTTTTTTCATCCAGTGCATTGACAGTCTTCAAATAATTTGTCTGCTGAGAGGCAGGACTGCCCACAGATTTAAATTACACAAAATATTATGGAATAAATTACATTAAAAGAGAAACAAGCATAATTCTAATGTTTTTTTCAGAGTAATATACATTTCTGAAGGTCCTCTCTACAGAACAATGTTTTCCCTGAGTTTTGTGAACCGGTTTTTCACCCTAGATAGTCTCTGAACACAGATTTTGCTTAGAATCAGTCAGACCGCCTTGTTAGTGTATTTTTTTTTAAAGTTCCACTAATGGTATTCCCAAATCCTGATGGTAGCTCCTAGCTGTTTCCATAAGCAAGAGGCAGCATAACCTATTGCTGCCTTGAGCACCACATGTGGTGACAGGCCAGTAATTTGCTACCTCAGACAAGAAAGGGCGACGAGTTCTAAACTTTTCTTCAGTGACAGCACTTGTTTTGGAGTCTTTCTTCTACCAACACTCTAATTTTCATTAAACTTGTAGGACTACATTAGCTACGTCTACAACTGCAAGTAGTGTAGTCTTTAGAAATGCATTTGTAGACAGCAACAGTCCACACTATACATGTTTCAGGGAGTTTTAACTAACTCTCATCTGATCCCGGGGAATTTAGAGACTGCTATACATGGAAATTCATGGCATTCTCCTAAAGCAAATCTTCTCATTTAATTTGATTCTGAAGCATGTTTGTGCGCTCTGAGATTGCTCTGCAATGCAAACACAGCCAAGGGGACAACTGGTACATGTGATTCAAAAGTGCACTGCTGACTCAAGTTAAAAATGCTATTGTATATATACCGGAATATTTGCGTCATTATGTTCTCTTAGATTTGGTATAAATTGGCCAGAAGATTTCAAAAGCTACACAAGTACAAGAACAACTGAGAGAGATAGAGATGCTCTATTTTAGTAGAACGTCATGGCCTGGAAAATAAAAAGAAAACCAATCTCTGGAGATCCTTAAGAATATTACCCAGTTTTGTAATAAAGTTTCTATCCTATCCCTATGCTGCTGACAATTCTGCCAGCAAATTATTTAGACCTTTAGTAATAGTGGTTTTTTTCCATCTCATTCTGATACCTTTCACACAATACTGGCAGAGACAAAGTTATTCCTTCTTTTCCTTATTCCTCTGCATCCCAAGAGACATCTGTAAGCCCTTGTGCTTTTAAAGTGCTAGATGCTCAAAGGCTCTTTTGAAATTAATAATAATCAATGCCAGCAGCATCTCAACACCCTACCCAGTATTTGCATGTGATGGAGGGAAAACAATAGCAAAAAAGGAGACATCAACTTGAGTTGTTCCAGCAGTTGTTTTAAATGGTGAATATTTTCCTTTTCTTAATGTGAAAAAGAAATAAACAATATCCTTAAACAATATCTTTTTAAATCCAGAACATAAGCAGACTCTCAATCACCCCAGTGTTCTCAAAAATCTGTATTTCTCTACAGTTGTATTGGCAAACTCAAATAATTTCTACCAGTAATGGAATTTACAACTGACTAGCCCCATGGTTTGAAAAATGCCGTCCAGTAATTCTCTTTCTGATTCTTACATGGTAACATCAGTTTGGGATGTACTTCTTATACTGTTAATGAAGGAAAATGTAAATATTAAAAAATACTGACTGCATGTTTGAAGTCTGAAAGATTTATGCCCAAGCCCTCCATGTAATTCCTGCTGGTGGACATTTTGCTTTAGAAAAAGCAGGGAACTGCAGGGGAGGAATATGGAAACAGTGTACTGAAAGTGTTACGCTAACTGTAAAGGTACAGAAAGAGTTGTACGTAAATTCAATTCTAGTTTTTAGGTGAAACTTTTACATAAACCGGAATATATTGGAAGAATGATTCTTCTGGTAGTTTAGGACACTATTCAAAACACATTCTGCACTGTCAGAAATTATCTGAGGGCTATGATAAAGTATCTATGCAAGTACAATACATTAAGTATAAGAAACACTTACCTTGTTGAATATCCTTCATCTCCAAGTGCAAACTCGATATTAAAATTCCTACAGTTTGAGACCGCTTTCCATCCAGCAATTTGATAATCTAGAAAGGCGATGCAAAATTATCTGAGATCAAGGGAACACTCTACAAAGGATTCAATCACTTTTATAACAGAAGCTAACTTGTGAATTGAATTCAATGTTTCTCCAAACATCAAACCCTTTTATTAACTAAATGTGACCTTCATCTTATCTTTGTACTCTGCACCTTAACAAATGAATTATAAGACTGAATTCTAACCAGGTCTACTAAAGAACATCACCTCTTACTTGTAGGATGCTGTTATGCAGGAAAAGAAAAAGGCACATCAAATATTTATTCTGGAATATGTTTTTCCCCCCCTATTTCTTTAAATGACATTTAAGAACTATTAAAGACACTGAGTACATCACCAGTTCCTTAGTTTGTCTGGTAGTTTACATTTCAGTGTGAACAGGCTTATGTCTGTTTTTTCAGCAAAGAATCAATTCCTAACCAAAAAGAATTGAAGAATTGTCTTTTTATGCCCTCTCAACACTACTTCTGGAACTAGGCACTACTCAAAGTATTTCTTTTGCTCATGTCTAAATGTGCTTATTCCACACTGTTGACACTCCACAGGGATTTCAGGATTTTTTTCACATTTGGGTACAGATATTTGATACTATAACACACTGACATTCAGTCTGTAATACTTTCTGATGTCAGTTCAGGGGGAGAAGAAGAAAGAGGAGGAAGGGAAACCTTAATGTTATTTTGTCTGGTTGAAATTACTTATAAAGAAAGGGATCAGTGTTGCTCAGATGTTAGAAATGTAAAAAACTAATTTAGTTTATTTAGTAAGGAAGATACGACAAAAGTACATGACAAAATGCAATACAGACACAAGTTCTTCAAAAATACAAAATGTTCTGATCCAAGCAGATGGCTGACTTCATAGTGTTGATGTACAAAAACTATCAAAAATACTAACTCCTATGCAAAATTAAAACTAATAGCTGTTTTCACTAAATTTATATTATTAGTATTTGAATATTTAATATGTATTTCTCCAAATTTAATTTTATTATTTAAATTAAAGGTGGCACTTATATTTGGATATTTAATCATAGCAAGAACTTAATGCAATTATTATCCCTTATTCCTAGAACACTTTCATTGATACTCAAATTAGAGACAGTTAACTGAGAAACTTTATACTAACTCATAAAAATATTTCCTATCTGTATGTTATGTGATTTAAAAATATTTACCTATGAAAATACTTAGTCACTCATCTATACAAAACTAAATTTTTTGACAAATAGAGGAAAAAGAGAAATGATACTGACATTTTCACGTGAAAATGAGATGTTAGTATTTAGAGTACTGAAATTGGATAATATATACACAAGTTGGAACAAATGCTCTCTTGAACAAAGATCTGACAGATATTTTAAGTCCCTCTTCTATGTACTCAATAATAAACTTATGTTAAAGTAGATACTGCATATTTTCTGCCAAATTTGAAAAAAAATCTGTCCTGAGAGTTTTTTCTGTCTATATGTGTAGCACATATGATGGGTATTAAGAAATTAATACTGTGGAAAGTGTTTTTTCAAATGGCAAAGAATTCAGGCCCTTTATCTCCTGAGTACACAAGCAGACAAGATGATTTTGTTCCAAGTTACCTTAAATGAACGCTGTGGAAGCATCACATCCTGCTCACTGATTCTTCTGAGCAAATGTAAGTAACTGCTCAGTTTCTCATGGTCATTTCTGAAGCTTTACATGAATTTGCTGAACTCCGCAGCACATTAACTTCTTACAGGGATAATTACAGGTTTGAGCAGTACACAATTTGTACAGCGTTCACTGACCTCCAAGCTGACCTTGTTCAGGGCAAATTCATAGGTTGTCATAGACCCCATTAGATATGCCTAGTTTGAGGCAAAACCTTTCCAGACTGCAGCTGTTGTAGACAATATGACATCTGAAATCATTCCACTGAAGTATTTTTAAGTGCTACTATATTCTCCAGATATGATCAAACTAGCCCGCATCACTATGCAAGACCTCCCCCTAACCAATTTGTGAGAAGACCCTTAAAGAAAGCCCTATATAATTTTAAAAGTTAAACCAGAGATTAATGATGTAAAACAGCAATTGACTGTATGTCCGCATGCATTTTAGACAAATGTACACATGGTCACAATTACCAGGCATCAAGCTAGATGCAGACTACCTGAAATAGCTTCCATCAAGTAACTGAAGGCTAATAATTAATTCATTAGAGAGCAAAAAGGGAGGACCATGACAACTGAATAGCTTACATTGAGCATAAAACTACTTCAAACCCATAGTTATAATGCTAAGTATTAGCATTATAGTGGAATTTTGTCACAGATTTTTAGAATCAATGTGGAACTTGAAGGATTTTGCAGTTAAAATATATAACCAGTAGTAAAACAGAGAACTAATTTTCAAAGACACTAACTTTAACCAAATAATGGTTATTCTGTCACTAAGGGGGAATTACATGTGTGCGAATTTCAAATAGGAGACACAAAAAAATCACTTTTTCTGTTCAGTAAAAATCAGCACTTTTTTCTGTTCAGTAAAAACATCAGGCAAATAAAAGGAAAGTTTGTAAAGACTGTGTTGAACTATTTAGTCTATGCATTCGAAAGACAAATCACTGATCACCTCTCAGCATATTGGGGTTTGCTTGTAGGTGGCAGCGACAGGTAAGCAGCTACAAGCCAGCTGACGCCAGCTGATGCTGCTGTGCCAGCTGCCTGTTGCTTCTCCAGACTATGAATATATTGTTGTGATGGATGCAGCATCTTCTGGCTTAGTGACAAAATCGTGACTGCTGGTGATAATTCATTTACTTCACTGATCCATAGCATTATTTAATTTTTGTTGTTTTTTCCGCTATTTTTAATCGTTAAGTTAGCTGATTTGCTGTACAGAAGTGCCTCATCTCTCTCAAGTCTTTATAATCTAATTCAAAAGTGAAAATATATCAAAGCTTGACTATACTAATAAATTATTCTGTCATTCCCATTAGAAGGTGTTTCTCTAATGTAGCCAGGAACATATTTCATTAAATACTGTACAGCAGACTTTACTGTTCTGTGAAATTGCAATGTCTATATTCTGTCCCGGACACTTACTGGTACTGAAATCTGAAGAGAATCAGTTTACTTTAGTGATTAAAAGCTTAATCCTTTCTCCTGGTGGTGTATGGATTCCTTCCATAATATTTAAGTTTATTGAGAAAAGCCATAAGCTAAAAAGCTGGCCTGCATATTACAGCAATTCCCTCCATTCCCACTCACTAACTTTTACAGCAAATCAACAGCCTGGACCCATGTTTGGATTGCTGAAACCCTGTTCAAACACAGGAAGAATATCCTGCACAAGAAGCCAAGTATGTCCCTCAAGCCATTCTGCATAAACGCTCCAAGAGTTACCAATGAAATTTCAGAAGCTTAAAACTAGACATTATATCTCATATTCCTACTCAAGGGAGAGCCAAATTTAACTATGTTTTCCTTAAGATGGGTGAAGCAGAGCTTTATATTTTTTAAAGTCTATTTACAATTTTATTAGCTTGAAAACACCACTACATTTAGCCTTTTTCTAAAGTACACACAAATGGCAATTTATCAGGTTCAAATAGGAGGTATGAATGAGCTAGTAAGAAACTTTTCTCAATATCTTTACTCCTATCAGAACTGCAAAAATTAGACAAACCACAGAACAGATATTCACCCTGTGGAAAATTTCTATATTCTACATGACTTCAGGGCTTTGTGATAAAAAAGGAATGCCAGTTATTTTTTTCAGCACAGCATAAAATATAAAAGGAAAGTGAGAGTGCCTCGGACAAGCACAGACTAGCATTTTACTACTTCTGATTCAGTTTGAACACTGTTTATTATCTTATGCAGACAGCTGAAGACAGTCATTGTGTTTCAGCCCTGCAAAGCTTCCAACATTTTCTGCAATATCTGCCCTTCTTGCAGAAACAAAAAAATTATTAATTGTAATTCCTCATTTAGTTAGATGGACAAAAATCTTGCTGACAGGCATATCCCTTTCAGTTAAAAAAATGCAATTCACTCAAAATATTGACACTCTTCGTAAATGAGAACACATGTTAATAATTATGTGAAGTCTGTTAGAGATAATAGACAACAGAAAAGCCATTATCTTTAATGTCCTCCTGCGTCTTTGAAATTATAATCATTGCACTAAAGGGCCAAAAATGATTGATGGACTTTCATTTGGAGCATACACCTGACACAAATTACTTGACATTTACTCTTTTTTTTTTTTGTAAGATGAAGACAGAGTGGCATCACAAATATCCACAACTATCCTGTTTCTTGGAAAAGTATAGAAAATACTTGAGATTTTGAGGATAAATTACTAACAAGTGCTCAAATATATTGGAAAAACTAACATAACATCAAAATATGTGTTAAATCTAGCAATGGAGCTATGAAATGCACATGGAAAAAATTGCAGCAAAGAAATATTTTTTAAATATCACTTTTTCAAGATTACAGAGTCATAGCTTAATATGTAACGACTAATGTCTATTATTTATTTGACTCATATTCAGGTGTATGAATATGAAGGTCTCCCTAAGGGACTTTTGTTTTCCTCCAATAATTTGAACTTTTCATGCTGCGGATTCAATCACTTCAGAACTATAAAGTAAGTATGAAATAAATCCCATTCCTTCGGTGTATTATTTATATACAGAAGTCTCTGGGCAAGTCGGCAATCATCTCTTCTCCATTTCATGCATATTAACTCCAAACATTTACTGCATTATATTACTCTGTATAAGATTATAACATATCTAGTCTTAATTCAAAAATATTTTTATGAGAGAAGAATTATATTTTTAATGTTTAAATATGTTGCATAGTATTTTGCTCTAATATTGGGATATAACTAATATATTAATCTAGCCAGTAAATTCTCCCAACCAGAAAAAAACTAATTCTATTCTCAAGACATAATATCAAAACCTCAGAATACTAATTTTTATCATTATCTACATAATACATAGAACATTAAATGAAGGATTGCAAACATTCAGAGAAAATAAATTCACAAGAACAAGAGTTTCCTCCATTATTTCAGAGGGTGTACAGTTGGAAAAAAATCTTAACATTCTTCCAAAGATGCTACATTTTCCAAAGGGCTGCATGATCAAAGAAGCATGAGCAGCTACACAGTTTGCAGAGCTTCTAAGCCCAGATAAGTATTACCATAATAAACTTCACATCTTCAAGTATATATTTGTGTACTAGAAAGGCACACCTGACCTTCCTTTAACCTATATTGGGTTTACATTGTATCACCATCAAGTGAATGAACTACATTTTACCAAAATAAGTTATTATATTTTTAAAAATAAGTAAAATCACCTTTTATGCAGTCCCTTTAAGTTGTATTACCATTGCTACTTAATTTCCCTTCCTTTCTTCCCCCACATACTTGTCAGAAGCCTCTAGAAATCAGTGCAACCCAATAAGCCATTTCTATCTGGCATGAATGCAACAAATTTGGGAATCATGAAAGTGTTTCTGAAAGAAGTATAGACAGCTGTTTCAATCCATAAGACAATGGACAGAAGGCGGACTTTATGTCTTAATTGATTAACAGCATCAAGATGTTGAAAAGGCACTCAAAATGTCATTCACAGCACTTCTGCACTTCAAGACAGTTATCAATTATATGTGTACCACTCTTAAATAAACTTTCCTAAAGATCTCCAAATACAGAAACACAATTTCCCTAGCCAAAATTTTTCTGCATTCCTTCAGTATCCTTGCTCTTAGAAAGCTTTCCATAATTTTTCTTTGCAGCAGCTGCATGCACTTCATTACACTTATACTGTGTGTCCCAATCAACCTTCTCCTTTCTAGACTAAACAATTATAATAATTTGATTCTTTCCTTAGAGACTACTTCCCTTTTCATCATTCTCCCCCTTCTTGACTCTTTACAGTTAGCAAATTTTCATTGAAGGGTTGTAGTGCCTAAATGTAGATGCAGTTCTTAACTGAGACATGGCTGAGTAGTGTCTTGCAAGCAATACTTCTTGATCTATCAGAGTTCTGCTTTTCATTTTTAGTATTACCGTGATTTGACAATTCATGTTCTTGTGAGCCACTATAATGTCAAGACTCTTTCTGCTGAACTATTAACAGTCAGTTACCCAGCTGTACCCCATCTTATTTTTTAGGTAGCTGAATATTTGTAATCATATTAACCTTGTGGTTAATTGCATTAGCTTTGTGCTTATTTTTGTCTTTCAGACCAGATCTCAGATACATGAAAGCTTTGTGAAGGATCTACTTCAGTACATTTGAAGCCTCTCGCAAACAGGTGGTGGGTGCACCGTTAGTATTCTACTATCCAAGAAATAAGTGAAAATACCAAAGTCACTACAACCAGCAGAGAAGCCCACAGAGTCCACAGTGTATTCTCCTGTTTTGACAGTGAGTATATATATGTGCATGAATAGAAATATTATTGATGATATATTGAAATATTATTGACATATTCTAAATATTCATTTTATTAAACATTTATTATATTGTAATTGTATAATATATATGAGTATAAATATATATGTATAATATGAATATATACTCAGAAGTTTCCTTTCTGAGCATAACTTGCCAAATGGTACTGGGAAATAGAACAGCTATTCTATTTATCTGAATCACAGAATCAAATAGGTTGAAAAAGATTTCTGACATCAAGTCCAACCTGTGACTGAACACTACCATGTCAACCAGACCACGGCACTGAGTGCCACAGTCAAGTGTTTCCTTAAACACCTCCAGGGACGGTGACTCTGCCATCTCCCTGGAGAGTCCATTCCAATGGCTAATCACCCTTGCTGTGAAGAAATTCTTCCATGTCCAACTTAAATCTCCTTGGTGCAGCTTACATAGGACATTTAGACATTTCTGGCTAAAAACGGCACATGTCTATCAGCTGTGAGTAAAAGAAAGCAGAGCATACAGTGAATTTTTTAATCTGTATTGCCAGTGTCTACTACCTGGAAAAATGGATAAGAATAGAACAAACTGAAATTTCTATAGGCTCTCCAAAGAAGCATTCATTTCACAGCCTAAGCATACAGATTATTCCAACCAGTTTCACAACACTAATAATTCTGAGAATAAACTGAGTAATATTGTTTTATTTGGAATTGCAAAAGAGTTAATACCCTCTAATTCAAAAGATAAAAATTTTACTTCCAATTGAAAAAGGAATTTGACTGTGAGGCACTGATGTAATTCTCATTCAAGGAGCAAAATATTGAACAATCATGTTTTAACAAGCAGACCTGCACCATCTATTGGTCTGTCATTTCCCTAAATACCAAGGAAGCTGAACTTAGTTTGTATAAGATGCTATGAAATAAGGCATAGTTTGTGCAGACAAGAGGTTCAGTGCAGGGAGTGAGTCAGACTTACCAGGTATCATTAAATAAAACAGCTTAACTATTTCAAACACAAGCTACAACTTCATTGCTGTACCTAAATCTTGCTCTGGAAGGTTTTTTTAGTGAACATGAAAAAGGAATTTATAAGTAAGCACATAATGACAGGGCATCAGCTAAATCTGTAATATATGATGAGCCTCATATAAGATTTGTGTTTCTTAATGCCTGTAGAAAGCATCTTTAACCAGGCTATACAATTCCCTATAATGTGACACTGGTACCCTTTTTAAGACCAGACAAACAGAAATTTATGTACTGAAGCAAAGAAAAAGATTCCTGCTAAAACCCTAGTAGATATAATTGTTAGGGAAAAAGCAAGAAACTTTGAGAGCCAAAAGAAACATGAGAAATGAAACCAGTCAAACTGACAGCTTTATATTGATCTACAGAAATTCTCTGTTATTATCTACTAATAAATCCTCCTGTAAGTAAATAGAATGCCTCTCTACTACGGTATCATTTGCAGCCCACCAAGACTGATCCACTGGAGCCAGCCTGTATATATGTGAGCTTCCAGAGAGACAAAAAAACCCACAGGAGCATCTAAGAGGGCCAACTGTCTGTAAAAACATTCAGCTGCTACTGTGAGTCATTTAACTGAAAAAGGTGGAAAGACAGGATACACTAAAAGAAAATGCTTCTGTACTCAATTAAATGTTTCTTTACATTCTAAAAGCGGATTTATTTTTAGTTTTTGATTTGACCAAATGATGTAATTTTGCACTACTGACCACGACTTTTGTAAATTCTACAATTTATCCTACAGTTCCCGTGGTTTGTAACACCATCATTACAATCCCATCAGTTTTCCAAACTAAGAACAAGGTAATAGATATAATTCTGAATTTATTTCTAAGGGAATTTATTTTTCTATTTTTCCACAGTAGTTTAAAGGAACCTTTTTCATTTCATTAATTTCAGTAAAATATCCATTGTCTTAAAATAGTAAGTTTACTTCTAATAACAAAGCAGAATAATTAAAACATTGATAGAAATAAAAAAGATGTCTTTGTATGAAAATACAGTGGTTGCTCACAAAAAATAATGCATAGTATTATAACAATATGTTCTGTAAGAATTACCCAATTCAATTTCGGATAAGCCAAAAGAGATCACTAAAAAATCAAGCTGCTCAAACAAATAAGTTAGTTTACAAAGCAGCAAGGAAAAAAAATCCAAAACTTCATCTTTCAGTATACAGGCCTAATTCTGTAGCTGGTTTGCTGTCACCCCCTTGGACAAGTAGATATATTCCCTTAATTACTGAGATTTTGAAATAAAAAGGCAACTATTTGTACATATTAATTCCCCATTAAAGTAACAGTGACTAAATTCTTCAAAGTTCTTTAGAAATCTCTATTTCCTATTATGTAATTATTTCTGAAAAAAACTAAATTAATGAAATCTAAAAATAAATATTAGAAAGAAGGCATAAGATATGTGACCTAATTGAATTTATGGATACAGCTACTGCTACATGTCCCATTTACTTCAAGTATTTTTCAAGTAAAATATCTCAAAATAGTTTTCACAGAGATGTTAACCTAACCTAATATTTGAAGGACTGTAACAATTATTTCTTTGGTGTGTATTTACAAATGCCAGCATGTCCCCATCCAGGCCCCATTTTTAATTATTTACATTGCATGAATTTGAGTTCTATAAATTCTACAGCCTTACTGATACTTCTCATTAGCTGTTGCATTAAGACATAATACAGGAAATTTATGATCAAAGATGTTCTGAAAGATCTGAAAGCCCCAGCATGTACACGTTTCATGTTCTATGTATTATAAAACTGAAGGTAGCAAACACAGCTCACATGCAAAGTGCCCTCTTGTGGTTCCAAGCAGGTAAACTCAAAGAGATTTAAAACAATAAATGTTTCAGTAGTTTCTGACACGTAACCACACTGTTTTAGGAAAACAGTATTGATTATTTTCAGTCCAGATTTTTTCTGGCAGGAAATACTACTAATTTTCCTGTCTGCACATCCCAACTGGCAAGTGCCAGCTGCCTCTGTAATGGATTGTATCTGAAGCCGACTGTATCTGTGCTACGGCAATGACGCAGCTACTGCATGTAGCTTTGGCTATTAAAGAAATGACTGTCCTGCCCCTTCCTGACACAACTCCTCAGTTATCCTGGAAAAAAAAATTGGCATTCCTTATTTAAATTTTTACTTTAAATTTTATTTTTCCAATAAAATTAATCCAGTGAAAGAGAGGTTTGCTGGAGTAACTAGTGACAGGCATCAATTATACATCAGCTCAAGGGTAAATAATGGCCAGAAATACTGGCACATTCAGATATTAATTAGAACTTTAATTCTATTCTCCTATACAGTCTTTTTTCTACCTCACTAGAATATGGAACATTCATTAGCAAAGGTAAAAGATTTTCCAAGGTAAATCACAGCCCTGCATTCTCAAGCAAGAGAATTGAGATTGAATCAGCAATCCATAGTTTTCTTTCTTGATCATTAACAAAAAATCCAAAAATTAAAAGGGAGTTTTCTCAAAATGAAAGACTAAACAGTACCACACACACACACAAAAACAACAACAACAAAAAAAAAACCCCAAAAACCCCCAAAAAAAAAAAACCCAAAAAAACCCCAAAACCCCCCAAAAAAAAAAAACCCAAAAAAACCCCAAAACCCCCCAAAAAAAAAAAACCCAAAAAAACCCCAAAACCCACCAAAAAACAAAAAACACCACAACAAAAAAAATCCCAAACCCAAACAAAAAAAAACAATAAATACCTTTTTGGCCTTGGTTTTTTTTTCATAAGTCTCTGATAATGGTTTTCTTTTTTCCTGAGTGGTGTCTTTGGAGAATAAATATTCAAACTCAGTAGTGTCAAGTATATCAGGTTCTTCCAGTGATTCCCATAATGTTGGCATAGCAGTTTTCCTATAAAGAGAAAGGTAATATAATTTCTAAACATTATGAGAAACAATAATAGATCAAACCATAACAGATTAAAATCCATGGTAGATTTAAACTCAAAGCAATACACAGAGCATTCCTTTCCTATGTCTTGCTCCTGTAAGGATTCAAAAGTTTTCCTATGAGTTTTAGTGTTTAGTTTGAGCTATTTAGTCCATGCATCAGTCGTAGTGTACCCTTCTTTGTGCAACAATGGCAGCTTGTGCAAATACATGTCAAGAGATTTCTGCCACTTCAACTAGGATTAGAAGTACTCCAATGTCAGATTTTTTTAGAAATTCCCAGTAATCTATTTAGACCTATAAAAATAAACAATATCAACAAATAGTGAACAAACTTTATTCAAGCATATTTTAAGAGTGTTTGGGGAAATTTGTATAGGACCTGATTTACTTCATGTTATCCACAGATGTTGTATGCTCATATTTATCCTTGTTGTAGTTCTGAGGAACTAGAGCAATTATGTGGCTTATATTTTGGGAGACTAGCCAGTATTCTCCATTCAACCAACTGCCAATTTTAAATGTGGATTATCTTTCCTTCTTTTTTTGCCTTCCAAGACCAGATTTAGTTTTGGATCATATGGGAGCTTGTTTACGCAATCCTCTAGTTTTATCTGGATTAGTGGAAAATAATATGTAGTGCTACAAACATTGCACATCAATTCTGAGGGGCCTTGTTTCAAAAATGTCAATGTTTCAGAAAAATATGTGGGACAAAACTTCTGAGTGTTCTTGTCTGTTTATCAGTAGAACGTGTGACCATGTCTTCCAGCAGATGTCACTAAAAGGCAGTGAAATTATTTGCAATTAAAACCAAGTGAAGAAAACTGCTATAAAATACAAATGGTTGATGTCACTAAACATAGATGTAATACGCAACAAAATGGAATACCTACCAATTCAAAAGGAACAATTTTTTTTTCCTAAATTTAGGATTTTTTTTTTTCTACTTAACACTCAACTGTCTACTATCATGAATTTTTAAGGAACTTTTCATTATTTTCTAATGGCATCTGCTGATGCAATATATTCCACGTCACAGGACATGCTTAGAGTTCCACAGTTTTGTTCTTCCTGATATTTGTTGCTGTCCCTGAACCAGGACAGTTGTGTGAGCAATACTGAAGAATGAAGGATTCTTTCGGGCTCTGCAACAAGAAGTCCTGGATGGCTTCTGATCTGAGCAGCAAACCCTTGAAGAAATTTCCAGTTCTAATACAGACCATGAAAATGCTGGACCATTACATGTGGTGACCAGCAGTTCATCAGAATGCTATGAATTATCCCTTACCTTGCAAAAGCTTGGTGAACCAGCACTGTCTCAGAAAGAAAACTTTTATTTAATTGATTCAATGGGAAGAATAAAGTTTATTTATGGACCAACAATTTATCAACTATGGAACAATTATGCCAAAGAAATACTGGGAAAGTAAAGCCAAAACATTCAAGCCTCCTGCTCTAAAATATTTCACTTCTGAAAAACTTTAATTCTTTTTAATTCTAAAAAACTACGACTATACAACTGACATTTCAGTAATTTCTTTGCTGCTGTCAAATATTTTATATAAAACATGGACATTTACAATGTTTTATTACACCAGAATAATGGTACTTTCTCATAAAAATAAATTCAGACCTTTAAAGTAAATAAAACTCATATTTAAATCCACTAAATTGCAAATATTTACTTAAAACGTGTTTAAATATAATAGAGAAATCTGAAATTAAAATATTATTATAATGTTAAATATTTTAAATAAATACAAAATGTATAAAAATAATTATTACAGGATAAACAAACTATAATAAATAATTTCTAAAATATAGTAGTATATTACGATAATATAATAATAATAATAAGTACTATACTGTGTGTATATATTATATAGCACATGTAATATTGTGATGCATTATGGCTGTAAGCCATATATAGTAATATAGTTTAGCTTATTAAAATGTTTAAATTTAGCATCTTGGTAACTGCTGCTAGGCTAATACAATTTTGAACACAGACAATAATAATTTGAACTTTAAGATCCAAATAATAATGTAATTTCATTACTTGCATTAATACGGGAGCTGAATTAAGGAACAACTCTTTATTAAAATAAAATAGTCTGTGTCACTTAAGCAACCCCCAAAAATAGTTTTTGATCCATCACTCCTAATGACCTCTATATTATAGTAATAAACACAAGAAGGAAAGTCAGAATCAATCAAATCCAAAAAGAGCAGCTGAGTAACTGTGGCAGTAAGGTATTAATGTTGCTTCAGAAAGTGTGACTGGGAGAACTGCTTTTCTCCTGTCAGCTAAATAAACAGGCAGCATAAACAAAGATTTCAAAAAGCCTGACCAAAAATTGTTTATTTATGCCTGTTCGCCAAATGACCCCTTACAAACTAATCAATAAAACAGTGTATTTTGTATAACTTTGGATTTGATACAACTGAATACACTACTAGAATACTGTTATAGAACCACAGAATGACCTGGGTTGAAAGAACCTTAAAGATCATCTCATTGCAACCCCTTGCCATGGGCAGGGACAACCTCAACTAGACCAGGCTGCGCAGGGCCCCATCCAGTACGGCCTTGAACACTTGCAGGAAAGAGGCATCTGCAGCTCCTCTTGGAAACCTTTCAAATGCCTCACCACTCTCACAGTAAAGAATTTCTTCCTCACCTTTTACCTAAATCTGCCTTCACTATTCCACAGATTTTACTGTTACTGGGAGTTGCCCCAGCTGAGGTGCAGGACCTTGCACTTGGCCTTGTTTGCAGCCCCCCATTTCAAGCATATCAAGGTCCCTCTGGATGGCATCCCTCCCTCAAACACATCTGGGATTGCACTAAATCACAGTAAGGTGGATATTCTTTTTAAAATTTTCTATTTGTTTTTTTAAAGCTGTAGAGGTCTCCATCAGTACTGAGATTTGTCCATAATGGACACTTCATGCTACAGGTTGCTGAGCTGCATATATTTACACATATGCTTAATACTTCCTGCTCTGACAAAATTATGCACAAAGGTTAGGTTCCAGTTTAACGGTTTCCAGTTTCTAGAACTGGAATCATAGAGGATGACACAACAGAGTTCTCTGGAGAAAGGATCACGAAGTGACTGGAAAGCAAAAATTAAACTAAATTCTCACCTGACCAAAATTTAAGATTTCAATTCTAACTCAAATGCAGACTTAATTTTAAGAAAAAAAAAATCTTTCTAATCTCTTGGCTACCCTTTTTCATTTTAGTGCTAAATCTGGGAAGCACCCCATCACTATGGTTATCCACACAGTGCCTGAATTATTGGGGTAAAATGCCCAAATAAAACATGTTTTTATTATGATGCAAAAGGGTTTAATTTATAATACATATAATTTTTAAGTTAAATATAATATTTTAAAACAACTTATTTTTTCAGACTTCTAGAACTGACTCAGGTTTTTTCCCTAGAATTATGTCTCTGCACTGACCTGTAAGTAGCAACTCTAAGTAAATATATTTACCTGTTATCTTGCAATTGTATTCGTGTCCAGTACAAAGGCTTCATGGGGCGGCCAGGTTCAATGGCAGGTTTTCGAGGACCTTGGTTTGAAGATAAAGTGCTATTAAAAAAGAACCCAGGCCCAGGAGGTGGAGGGGGTGGAGGTAACCCAGATCCAGGCAGTGGAGGAGGAACAGGAGGTCCCAGCCCCGGAAGCGGTGGTGGTGGCGGTGGTGGTGGTGCTTGAAAATTCCTACAGCCTTCAGAAAGTGGAGGTGGCAGCGGTGGACCAGATCCAAACTGAGATGTCAGTGAAGTCGGTCCCATTGGCAAAGGTGGTGGTGGAGGAACTACAGTGGACAGTGAAGAATCAGGAAGGGGAGGAGGAGGTGGTGGTGGTGGAGGTGGCAGCATTTGTTTTGGTTGACAAGACAAGACACTTTCTGATGACTGTACATTGTAATTGTCCTTATTTTCACTTTGGGCAGATATACTATGTGTCAAAGAAGAAATATTAAGCTTTTTGGGTACTATTTGGTTATTTTTCACAGCTCTGTTTTCTTCTTCACTAGGCTTTATGAAAGTCTCTCTGTCAGTCTGTATACATACATTTCGGTATGCCTTTGGTGGGTTATCATCTTCAGTAGAAACACCAATATCCTTTGCTTTTTCATTTCTTCTGTTTAATTTATTATCAAGTTCATTCTTCAGATGCGCAATGGTTTCCTCAAGCTGAGCAGTTGAGACAGCATGTTCTCCACGGATATGGAATACCCTGAGTTCAAACTGAGACTGCAGAGCAACAAGAAAAGAAACCCTTAGTGCAAATATTTTTTGAAGTGTTTATTTTGTAGTCTGTTAAAAATCTTCACATTTAAACTACGTTCTTAAAGTGGGAAACACTCCTCTTTCCCAGTTCTAAATTGTTTTATTGCAAGCTATTACATAATTGGACAATTACTAATCTTTAAAGAAATGAAAGCAGGGGGTGTTTCAACAAAATATATTTTGTAAGTGAAAATCCAGAATATAAATTTGGGCAAATTTTAAGTTGTACATTATCTTTAAGCAGACTTACCAGTTTTTAATTGAATGCAATAATTAATGGTATATTATGGAAAAAAGGTACCTTTTTCAAACATTATTCTATTTAATGACATGGGTTTATTGCTTATTTCATTTCATATTAATGTCATATATACATATATAGAGAGATAACATGTTAGGAAGTAAAAGATAGATTAAACACAATGGAAGTTGAAATTCATTCAAGATAAAACATTAAATGAAGTAATATCTCAATCTATTAAGTGTTATCATCAATAAAATTCACAGAGGTAGACAAAAATTCTTCAAGTTTATCTCTGCTATTAGATTAAAATTTCATTTCTTCCAGATATGTTTTAATCTACAGTTCAGGAAAATAAACATTAGAACCAAGAGAATCAAGAGGATTTCACTGGATAACTAAGTAAGTAAGGAAAAAACCCCACTTTTCTTACGATATGACAGAAAGATGCAAAACATTTAGCACAGAAATAGTTCCTTTAAAAATCCAATCCAATCAAATACTGCTATTCCAGGTAATTAGGTCCCTACAAATTATTTTCTATTATGCCATGATACTATCAGGCAGCTGGCTGATATTACCATGACTCTGCAAGGCAATGACTCCTGAAAAAGAGTTTTTCATGGTTCTTTCAGGATCCCTCTACAAAAGGGAAGCCAACCTTTTAACAGAAACAGCTAATGAGCTGTGATTTTCCCAAATCCCTACAGGCACAGGAATTTACATTTAAAATTCCCATGCACTGCTTGTCAGAAGTGGCAACATAGCACTCCCTACTTACCATTCCAACTTGAGTATTAGGGCAGAGCTACCAGTTTACAGCATTAAGTTATGTGCATCCATGTCATATATGTGTAGCTCAACGTGGCAAATATAATGTAATAGTTGTTGTCTTATACTGTAAAATGAAGCTTGACTAGATATGCAAACAAGACCCTCATACTTACAGGAGTATGAACAGCTTGGATTCTAATCAATTTCATAGGATAAAATCCAAAGTAAGCAATCTGAACACACTGGGTATAAAATGCTCCTTTACATTGGCAAGTGTAAAGGTGGGAATTCAAGTTTGAAGTCTTACAGAGAGAATCAAACAGATTTGTATTGGAAACAACTCAATTTCTGTTAGTTTTATAGATGACTCAGAACAAATATGTATAACAATACATTTACTTAGCTTTTTTCCTTTTCCTACTATTACTCTATTGGCACTCCTGTTTACTATTAGTTCAATTCAACTATCACAAGATTTTCTGCCATTTGAATTGCTCCAAAGAAATTGCCTTTCTTTTTAAACTTGGCATACTGATCCATAAATGAGGTAATGAGGTAAGTTTGCCTTAAGGAATTTAACTGGGGGTTTTTTATCATAGTACTTTGCTCCTACTGGACATCAAAAACTCCCTCCCAGAACAATTTACTTTGAATGTTAAAGATTTTTCCAGCAGTAAATCTGAAGCCGCCTTAAAAACACACTGTAAAAGAAGCACAGTATCTAACAAAACTATTTATTACATTTAAATGCGCATAAAAGCAACTGTGTTAGTATTATAAGCCTTTCCAAATACAGATCTCCAGTTTTAATTTACAATATAAAATTGATAACTTAAAGTCAAAATTATATTTGTGGTGAAAGAATGAAAAGCAAGAAAAAGCATACAACTTGCACATTTTCAGAATTATTTTCCATAACTTGAAAAAACCCTATAAACAAGAATTAAAGCTAAATTTACTAAGCATTAGTAATTATGAAAAAATAAGTAATATTTCTATTTAGTAATAAACCAATTTAATTTTAATTACTTTTCATCTCAAAGTTAGTCTTGTTCACCAAAGTAAGATTACCTTATATATACCTATGATAATACTTTCAACAAGTGTCAAGAATATGAATATTAATATGTACTATTTATATATGTATATACATATATACACACATATATATATGTATGCATAAATAATACATACATATTCTTAATAAAGGTTTGCTTCCTGGAAAATACTTCTTAAAATGAGAAAAAATGCTCTAAAGTCATATGATAAATCAAATGGATAGCAAACATTATCAAAATGTAGTAGCTTAGCCACAACTATTTTAGGCAAGAGGAAATGGAACAAATATTTCAGCAGGAAATGAGATATTTGATGGAGGGAAGGTATGGGAGGAAGGCTGGAGGAGCAGAAGATACTAGAAGGAAGCTGAAACTAAAGATTAGAAAGCCCCCCTATACATGAATGAACATAATTTATTTCTGAAGAAGGGTAGAGGATTTTGAAACCTATTAAAGAAAATTTCTGTAAAAATTGCTGTATAAAATGAAAGCAACACACTACAAAGAACAATGTGGGAGGTGTTCATCAGCAAGTTTTAGATATATTTATTTTCATTTGAAAACTGCATTTGCCACTTTGCTGGCTGGTACAGAAGCCTAGTTGCTTGCTTCCCAGCAGCACTCATTTAAGAAATCTGGATTGTATAGCTACATTCAATACAAAATAAACTACTGCAAGGAACATATTTCTATTCCCCTGACCATTTCATTTTCTTGCAGCAATAATCTGCTTTTTCAGAGAGTATCAAATTAAGCCCTGAAGCCTTGGTCTGTTGAGGTTCTCTGGCTTTCCATTGTATCAGTAACTCTTGCCAGTCAGCCATCGACACAGTACTCCCTCTCCTGTACACACACACATAGAATTGGTTCAGCTGCCTAAATTTCCATGACAGTAGACACATATTTTTTCCAGGTTACTTCTACAAATACCATACTTGAAGCATGAAAGTTTCAATAAAGCCTTACTACTATTTTTCTTCATACTGCTAGCTTAAAAGAAAAAGCCCTAATGTGTTTTTTTTTAAAAATCAGATTTCAATCATCAATTTGAAAGTACCTCTTGAGTATCTTAAGCCTAACCCATACAGCAATGTGCTACTGCAAAAAGTTGCCTTGTTTTGGTACAATCTTTCTTGCATTAATTGTCAATATTAAATAGGTAAAGAATATTATGCTACTAAGCTAAAGTACACTGTTAAAATTCAGAATTCACAGTAATTTTATCAGACAAGGAAACAGTCTGAAAATACATGCTGCAACTCCAGAAAGAGGGCTGCAGTGTACATACAGAAGGGACTGATCAGTGGTATGGCAACTCTAAGGGAAATGGATCTGTGAAGGACGGCACGTCACAGACTGATTGAGTCAACCCTGTGTTAGGATAAAAAGAATTGTCATATACAAAAAAAAGTAATCCTTGTGCTTCAGTACTAAAAGCTGTGTGTTTTTTCAGTTTAAGAGAAATTATGTCCCTGTGTTCATGACCACTGCTATTGAAATTTGGGGCAGCTCATTTGGTCTTAATTTTCTAGGTTAAATCAACAATGCCTTTTGTCTCCACCTCACCCTTACTGCATAATACTCCCCTTGTTTCTTTAGTTTCTTTCGTTTTCCACTACTGAAAAATACTTTCCGTGAACCCTTAAATTTCCTTTGCAAGACGTGATTCAGCTTGAGTATTGTCAAATGCCCTTTTCTATTCTGAATTCTAAAACTAGCCTTCCTGGCTAATGTACGTCTTCTTCCTTTCTTCCATGGCTCTCTGCTTCCACCCACTACCCATTTTAAAGAGGTTGAATAAACAGGCAGTTCTGTCTATGCTTCTTGACAAAATCTCTTTCGCTTCCAAATCTGCTCTTGCTTGGAATGCAGGCTTTTTTGCATCTCTGATTCTGACTAAAGAAGGCTCTTGCCTATTTTACTTTTCGAGCCTCACTAGTGCAGTTGTACTTACAAATCCGTTTATTAATTCTTTGAGATTTGTCTGGTATCTGCCACTGAAATGGAGAGGATCCTTTTTCCTTGGGTAAAACCAATTCACCAAGCAAGTGACCCCAGCTGACTCTCAGATCCCTTGAACACAGATATTTATATTTAAGCTTAGAAGGCCTGTGTCACCCTCTTTCTAAAAATTATTTCTGTTAATGGGTAAAATAAAAGCCATCCCTAAAAAAATAAAGACCACTCTTTACTAAAATACAGGTAAGAGGATTATGTAAATATTCAAAAATACTAATACAATGTAACCTGGAAAACAAGAGGAGTGCTTTCTAGTGTCTTCCTCTTTTCTCCCTTTACACCCATCCCTCTGGTGTATGTCTCCAGTGACCTCTTTTTGGCACCTGCTAAATGACTTGACACAACGTAGAGAAAAAAGGCATATTATATTTTCTGACAATACCAGCAACTCAGCCATGGCCCCATGCAAACCAGGAAATGACGAAGCATATGCTCAAGGAAGAAAAATTCCAAATATTGAATTCATGTACAACACTGTCATTAACCATTACAGTATCAGATAATAAATAATAAATTAATCACAAAAGCAAAAGACTTAATCCTCTCATTCATGTAATCAACAGGTTGTCTAAATGTCTTTGAAATGATAATGTGGATTGACATGGACAAATAATACCAATGAGACAGCTTTTCTCTGTGCTCTGATATGTGAGAGAAAGATTACAGTCTCATTTCATATGGTCAATATAGTCAATTACAGTCAATTAAATGCAATAATCTGAAGTATATTTGTTGTTGTTTCACTGCTTTATATAATGTGATTTTACATGAACAAAAACTTTTAACCATGACACAGAATTGCTCTAATGTGAAAAGCTGTAGAACAATTTGCATGTAGAAACACAAAGAAAGTATAAATTCAAAAAACACTTGCTAACTTATTAGACCAGACTTATTTGCACCATAAATGTTTAAAAATCCTGAGAATTTTAACAGTAAAACATAAAAAATGCTCTCTAAAACACTGTTCAGAGCAAGCAATATGCAGAACTTTTGCTTTGATACTAGCAAGTTCATGCTCACTGTCAATGCCTAGTATTTTTTCACTAGCATTTACAATGTAATTCTACTCTGAAAAGCAACTGTGTAAAAATGACACATATTTAATGAACAAAGCTGTTCTAGGTAGATCAGAGACAGACCTCTTCTTTAACTGAGAAACACACACTTTTGCAAGTTTTTACTCTAATTAGAGTGGAAAAATAACATATTAGGGAGCAAGTGAGCTCAATTTTATTCCCTTCTCTGACTTTTATACAGTGATTGTTACATCTAATTAGTTACTTACGCCAAGCCATGAAAATAAAAAAAGTGGGAACAAAGAAGACACAAAGTATCCAGGGATATAGTTAGGAGATGTGGATATTTTCTAGAGAGGAGGATATTAGAAAAGGAAAAATAAATTAAAAAAAAAAAAGGAAAAAAAATACAAGAATTATTGAGTTGCCAATTAAAAGCTTTTTTAACATACTTTACAGCTTTTTTTTTTCTTAATAGTATTTTGGCCATCAAAGTAGTGTGCACAGAAAAGAGGAAAAGCAAATTTTTCAGAGGGAGCCTCTAACTTGGTTTTGTTCATTCTAAGTAATTTAATCTTCAGTTTTTGGAAGAGTTCACACTTTTTTATTCTTCTATTGTGTTTACAAAAGAAAAGAAGCTCTTTTTTGTTGAATCTGTGTCCTTGAAAAAACATACATTTGTTTTAAATTTTAACAACAATCAGAGATTTAGCAAAGGATTTCTCCACAGGGGAAAAAAAGTTAAACCCATACCAGTTTACATAAAAATCTAAATTCCTCTCTAACAAATACCTCAACAAACATAACAGTTACATATGGTATCTCATCACTGTCAAGGGCACACAGTAAGAACTGCTCCTACACCTCACAATAAAAAAGTAATGACTGAATACTCTCAAACAATCCCAGATCTCTAAATATTAATGTAGCCAATGCATACAGAGTCCAATTCTCTTTCCAATTTAAAAATAATAAATACATAGCTTTATAGAGGAAACGCAGCAAAAGTAGTTGGGACAACAAACAAACAGAACCCCCGGCTATTTCCTACTCATTGTCCTTATAGATCCACTAGACTCAATATGTACAAATAAACTGGCCAAAGGCTGACAGTAGGACACAGTGGGAACAGGAATTGAATCAGCACATGGAATGATCCTTGGGTGTCTAGACAGGGCCAGGAGCTGAATCTGATGATCCTCATGGGTCCCTACAACTCAGCATATTCTATGACTCTGGGATTCTGATTCTTTCTCACTAGTGATAAGTTTCCAGTGACCTCCTAAGTATAAGGTAAGTAACACACTACCATTTTTATCACTCTCCAAAGAGTATGAACAGCCATGCAAAGCAGATCTATGACACAAGGACACTCTAGATATTTTCTGACCAGGACTACATATTTTAAGAGACTATTCTGTACAGATACAAACTGCCCCTTTCATTATGGGCTGCAGAAAGTCCTATATTCTTTTAAGCTCCAGCATCTTCTCTTGCTGCTCTCTGTAGACCTTTCATTATCTCTTAATGTTCTGTGCTCTTTTCCATGCTTTTCACAGAGTGATCTCCAGGTTGTCATAAAGTTTGTGCTGCTCATCCTTATTACCTTGTGTCTGCTCTGTGAATGTTTCTGTCAAGTAACATTGATCTAGGTATTGCTTCCTGCACATATACACATTCTTCCCTCAGTCCTTTCATGGTTAAGAACCACCATCTAACAATTTAAGATTACACAAATTAAATCACTTGGAGAGCTTTGTTATACAACACATAGCTCATAACAGCTCATCTCCAGTTCTTTTTCCACAGCTGTCCTACATACATATCACTTTACTCAGAACCCAATTTAAAAGGGTAAATAAGTTCTCCATAATTTCTAATGAAATAATCAGATAGAACCCTTGATGTGCCCCTGAAATTTCTTGGTAACCTTTCAAGATCCTGCAAACATTATGGATCCAAATATATGGAAAAATATCTTTAATGATGTTCATTGTATTCCACAACACACTCCATATTTAAGGACCCTATTATGTCAATTTCACCACCCGGTAAGTGATGTACTCTACTATGGAATCTCTCTGCCTACAGAGAAATCTCACTGGAATCTAAATTCTTCTTGCTTTATATCAAACAGAAAATTGTTAATGTCTTGGATTCACTAACTTCTTACAACAGGCACGTTTGCTAAACAACGTCATTTCTTGAGACAAATGATAAAAAACTCTAAAAAACTAGATGAAATAATACTTACACAGTCAACTGTTAACAACATATGCTTAAAGGGGTAGACTTCACGTTATTAATAAATAAATATCAACAACAGATAATTTAACATCTTATGTAGATTTTAAATGTTCAGTAGCTAACCTATAAAATTCCCACCAATACTAAAGTTTCTCATTTGAATGAATGTTTTTAAAAACAATATACCCATGAAAATACTCAACTGACAAAAACCACTTCAAGCCTGCATCTGTCTCAGGCAGCAGTGACTTCCCAGACAATGGAATACCACACCCACTAAAATTTGCCAAAAAAAGTAGCAGCTACCTGTCATGCCATTGAAAAGCTAACAATCCTTATAGAAAGTGACTATGTATTGATTCTTCCCAAATGCAAGATAGCTTACGTTAGGAAAAATAAATTCTACATAATATGTATAAAATGGGTACCTAGCTAAATTGAGACCAACCTATAAATTTCTAGGAAAACTTAATTTTGTGGAGAATTTAATTGCAAAATCTCGAAATATTGTTAAACTCTGCTAAACATTTAAATTCTGCAGAATGGAATGAGGTGACTCAGCATGCAACACGCCAAGAAATGTAAATGATACATTGCATGCAATTTCTCTGAGATTAAGCTAATCAAAGTATGAAACCACACCATAAGCTAAAAATTAATTTCAAACTTTTGTTGAACTAGGACCACGACCAGTTAACATGCAAAATCCAAACATACCTTTCCTGTCACAAACTTTGTAGTTACTATCTTATTCTGCTTCTCATTTGCAGCTGCTACCGTAGTCTTAGGACAGCCTCAGTTACTATATGTGTATAGATACAAAAATACTAATACCTATTCTCCGTGGTTCTCTGTGTTCAGAAGATAAATGCAGCAAGGAAAAAATACCCTGAACATTGCTAATAAAATACTTTAAAATACAATATGTAGAAATATAGACTGATAATTAAAATCCCATATGAATTGTTTTGATGATAATTTACTTGAGATAAGTTACAGTATTTCTCAATTGCCAGGGAAATTACATGATGATGTGGCAGATTTTACATCTGGCATGTAAAATGTGAAAACAATGCAAAAAAATGGCTGAAAACAAGTTGAAGATGAAGTTTCAGTGACAAAAATCTACAGAGGCAGTATGGATCCAATAAGAAAACTGATTGTAGTAGAGAGCAAGCTGTCTCTGATCTTGGGAGAATGTTTTTGGACACCTAACAGCTTTTTTATTACTGTGGCTGATTAAAATGAAAAGCCCTACTACTAAAATGTTCTTTTTGATGAGGTTTTTTGCCATGAACTATAGACCTTGCAGTCCAGTGGGATACAAATCCTTTGATCCTGTGCAGTCACATAAATTCAAAGTCGTAAACCAACATTGAATTTGATTTTATTAGTGTGGCTGATGTTGCCAGAATTGTAATGCAACCTTGTTTTTCTTCGCTTTTCTTCCTTTTCTTTCAGGAAGGGTATGGAAAGGAGAGTTTACTGTCAACACTGCTTCACCATATAAAGAACTAATTTCTTGGGCAACCAAGCTACAAGATCAGCCATTATAACAAAGCTTTGTAACTATATCGGAAAGCAAAGATATATATTGCTAAGTTGCAACAAATTATTTGAATTCAGCAAAAGCTGAAGCAAAAAGCGACATTAGTAAAGCACATGGAAAACAACAACCAAAGTTACATATCTATAGAAAGAAAATGAGAAGCAATGAATACTGCTCAACAGGAATTAGTCAGCCAAATAGTGCCATGAGAATAAAAAAAAGTAACTCTACACTTTTACAAACTAACAATTTTCATTCTTCATAATGAACATAACTGTTGTCTAAAAGTTTTGAGTATTTTTAGAGATGATTAGCCTCTCCACCAAAATAGCATTCTCATGTGCAATCAAAACAACAAAAAGAGATTCTACATGGATAAAGAGAAGTAGAACATCAATTATGGAAATTACTCTGTATTTGTGCAAAAGACACACCTACTTTAAACTAACATATACTGCATGCTAATTAAGCATCACCACACTACTCTAGACATTCCCATTATAGAATTTGAAGAAAATATTGCAGATGAAAAAGTCTCAGAAATAACAGCCTTGGTCCCTCTCAAAAGGGAGCAATCAGAACAATCTTAATTTTATCCCTTCCCATCAATGCTTTCATGTTGTGCAGCTATGCAGAAACTTTCTCTTCAACAGAACTAATACTTCATTCAGTGAACATGGTGGGAGATATTCCTGACAAAAGTTAAAAACTCAATAATGAAAAACCAGCAAGCTTTTAAGACTTCTGCATTGTGTGCACTAAAGTTGAAAGACATGTAAGAACAAAGTGTGGACCCTCAGAAAGAGAAACAACACCAGTATAGTAAAGGCATGACAATGATGACCTGGAAAAACAGATTCTACACTTGCTCAAACTGCAAAATTCCTGCATGATGAGTCACGGGTCATTTTAGGCAGTTTTCCTCAAGCAGTCACCAATGACACACCTTCTTTTACAAAAAACTATCTTGAATTTCTGGGACTCAACGTATAATTGCAAAGCAAGTTAAAAATGAACTGTGACTGAACATTTATGTGAATGTAAGCTTCCCAATAAATCTGTTAAACCTTAGGTTAACCTACGAATAATGAGATTACATGCCTATCCAATACATACTGCAAAGTCCAGTTTATACTTAAAACATCCTAAAGTTAAAACTTATGACAGTAGAAAAAACAGTAATGAAATGACTTATATTCAGATGAAATCTTGACTAATAAAGCGAGGGAGGGTATTGCTTACTGACCAACAAAAATAAAATCACACTGAATGGACTGTATCCATTCCAGGACACATATTCTGGAAAATATTGCCCACATATAAGTAAAATTTGTATTGTGATGCCCAGACCCAAGTCTTTACAATCTATTTCCTACTGTTTTCTGTCGTAATTTCCAGGCTACCTCTTTTGCCCTTCATCTTGCCAGTGGAATGCCTCTAGTACAGTGTATGTTATAAGGACTGCCAGTCCTAGTAGCTCTACTCACTATTTTTTACCTGAAATTGTACCTTTCACATCTCCATACATATGTCCAGCTCTTGTCTGCTTTGCTTTCCAGGGTGTTTTCTTTCATTGCCTAACCATCAATAAGGGGGTCAGGAGACAGACTTTCATTTTGAAAGCATCTGAAGGGTGATCCCCACCTAATCAAGAGTAACTTGTGTCAATCATAAATCAGTGGAACTTGGTTTTGACCCAGTGTTATTTTATAACAACTTTGGTGGCTTTGTGGAAATGGCAATTGAAAGTTTGTTCAACACCAGAGGGTGCAATCAGTGATCACTAGATTTGCAAAGTCAAAAGCTGCTAAAATCAGGTCTTTACTGAACATGAGAAAAAAAAGTTTTATTTTAAAAATTTTAACCTCCAATTTCAGACAGAAATTTTCCCTTACCAACAAAATGCTCATCCTTGACAAATTTGTTCCTGTTCCTGTTAAAATCAGGAATATTAGAGCCAGAATTTTTCAACAAGAGAATATTGCACATTTAATTCAGGAAAAAATGCCTTACAACTACTAGATGTAAAGAAATATCTGGTGTAGTAAATTCCAAAGTGCAGATAATTTTGGCAAGAAAGCGTCGGGTACATGTTTTCAAAATTAAAATGGTAACTTTAATACTACTTAATTTTAAATGGCTTTTATAATTGCATGAGATGACACTTCATTTAATTTCTCTTGTATACAATTGTTTCCTATGTTACAGAGATCTTCAAAATCTGTGAAAATAAAATGTCCTCTTGTTCAAAGTGTGTGCTCTACTTTATTCTCCTGAGTACATAACATGTTTATTCAAGGCAAGGTGATAGGATAAATTAACTTTCATAAACTATGAAAAATGCAGCAGGTTATAAGGAACATAAGAGTTTTATTTTAGCCCTAACCAAGCAGAATTTCTTGTAATGTGTCTAAATTTGAGTAGGAACTCAGTCTTGCTGAAGTTCAAATGCAGTAAATTGTCCTGCTCTATGCACATTTTAACTACATAGTACCATGTCCATGTGCTGAAATAGAGTTAAAGAGATTTTCACTGTTTTCAATCTAGCGAATATGGTCTGTGGTAACTTCTTAAATAAACAGGAGAATCCTTGGATCAACATGTGGAATTAGCAGCATTCTGCAGCTGACATGAAGTTTAAACAATCCAAGTCTCACAGCGAAATTGCATTGAAAGTAACAGAATGGCAATATGGCAAGTGGCCATATTGGAAAAAAACCCAAAACACAATGAAAGAAGAATCTTCCAGGATATTCAAACTAGCTGATAAGAAAATATTAGCGATGTAAACATATTGTTAAAGGGAATTAAGGATAAAAAGCATACATTACATCAAAAATATGACAAATGGAGGAGAAGAATGGGAAAATTTTGTTTACTGTAAGTATCAGAGAACAGCAGGGATGCTTAAAATGTCATCGAGAATTTTATCATAGAGTATGATTTGAATATAGAAATTGTAATGTGCAAATTTTGAAAATGTTAACTGACTTGGGAATATCTGCACACAACATGAAGAATCATTCCAAGCTTCATTTCAGAATCAAGATGAAATTGTCAAGTGGTTCCAAAGAGATTAAGTGCTGCTTGCTGTAGAAAGTTACTGTTTTATTGCTCCTGTCCTTTGTTCCCTTGTCTGCCACTTTACCTTCTCTAGCAATGGCTATGCACATTTTTCAGTACAGGAAGATTTTTTTTTCCTGCTGTGATTTTACTATTTTAGGAAATGCAAACTTTAAAGATAATGTTGCTGCCATTGTCTGGCAGCCTTAGGAGTTCTGAAATCAGTATTTAATACAATTTCATAGGAGTTCAGTCTCTTTTTTCTCACAGCTTTTGCGCTTTTTTCAGTCTTTACATTTTTTCCTTTCTTGAATTACAGAGTGGCTCTGCAGTGAGCAGGGAGAATTCCTCCAAGAGGACAAAGTAACCAAGAAGATTCATAAAGGCACACGGTACACACACAGTGGTGCAACCATACATTTAGCAGCTGAAAGACTGAAGCATTTCAAGTTAGGCAAGATTAGTATCAATAATTAACCACAAGCTGGGAGACCTTCATCAGTTCACCACATGGAAATGCTGAAAAGCCTGAACAGCTCATTAGGAAAGACTGACTAATAAACCCTTTGTGACCTTGGCTGCTCCTTTGAGCTGCAACTCCATGAGAGAGAGAAGCATACATGATACAGATTTTCTTCTGTATGTGCATGCTGGAATACAAAAATAAAACAGAGAACACTCAAAGTAACCAGCCACCTTATGGATGCATTTCATCTTGTAAAAGTTAAAACAAGAATCTCATCCTGAAGCAAGACATTATTACTAAAAGTCAACATATATCCACATATATTAAAAAGTTTTGGATTTTATAAGTACTGTGGCATATTAAAGCTTTCAACACTATTCATCATTGGACCCCATATCCTAACAGCAGATTTCAAAACACAGTGACTTTTGGCAAACCATGATACTCTTATCCCATGCAAGAATTCACATATGCACAAACAAAACTGAGAGGAAATAAATTCTTTTTCTTCAGAAAGGAATAATAAAAATCCTTCAGAGCACCCAGGTCAGATTTATTTCAATTTAATCTGCTCAGAAGTATTCCAATTTGTTGTAAATGTCTACTTACAGAAAAAGCAGATTTAGGCAAATTGAAATAGTATAAAATGTTTTGATTTCATGTTAAAACATCCAATTTGTGATATATGCTCTGAAGCTGAAATGAAATTTTACTTTTACATCTAAGTAAAAGACACTTTAAATTGCCAAAATAAAATTGAGATCACCCACTTCCATAAAGAGGAATTGTGATAAGCATTCTGGCATACAAGAGCTTTCAACACTATTCACCATTGCCTCCCATAGCTGAATTAAAAATTCCAAAATGTTGCAGAGAGAAGCAGCACCTTTTGTTACACTGATGTCATAATTAAAGAGCAATGGAAGCATTCATAAATGGAAGCATATTGACCACAAGGGAAAACAAATGGGAAGGTGAAAAGACAAAGAGACAAGAAAGAACTTAGGAAGCATTAGACATGAAAAAACAGATTTGTAAAAGAATGAAATGGTCATAATAGAGCTAGAGTTGTATTACTTAATAAAACCTTAAATGATTTTATGCCTTTGTGGTCTCACTACAAAATAAAAATAAATTATCTTTAAATTATCACATAATTTTGACTGGTGCTATGACTTTTCCTTTCACATTCCTTTTTCTTCCACATTTTGCAATGTTTTCTGGGGCACTTTGAGGCACTGGTCTTTAACCTCAATTTAAGATATGAAATAGTTTTCAAAGTTAAGGAAGTTCTTCTGTGAAAAGGAAATTACTTTCTGCCCACTTCTACATTTCAGCTCATGGAACCTTCACAAAAAAAGCAAAAATGCAAACATTACCAGGGAGGCCACAAAGGTCACTATGAACACCTCATGATGCATTCTTCCCTAAATGAGGCCAGCTTGCTCTTTCGTAATGTCACGGGCAGCTTTATACCAACTGCATTACCATTCACTGCTTCAGAAGTTTCAGTAATATGTTCATAACTGTGACAGATGCAACTATACAGGTATTTCTTTCTAAAATTTGCCGTGAGATATTTTAAGAGCTGTAAAAACAGGATTTTGTTACATTATATTTACTGAATAATTTATAAGCTAGCTATAGTTAATTTTTTATCAAATACCTATTAATATTTCTTACACTATATTATATGACATGCATTATGTAATACTATTCTGTAACAGAAATACCTGAATATACTAATATTCTCAGTTTGGAAATATATAAAAGATCTAGTGAGCTGGTGGAAGCCTAACAACCTGTGTTGGAGAAAAACACCCATGCAGAGGGTACTGGGTTACAGGACAGCTAAGGACTTTCCTTCCATCTTCAACAAGCAGCCTTAAACTCCCACATAACTAAAGATGAAGGGAAATTTGGTAGGTTTGTTCTAAAGGGAACACAAAGACATTAGGGAAAAACTTGAATTGTTACTCATTTTATCAACTTAAGTGAAAAAAAACCATGGTGCACCCTTTTGCAGATATGTGTTGGGTTAAATATTAAGCACTGCAGACAGTATATTTCCTTCAAGTAAATTCCTTCCTTTCAGAAGTCAGGAGTCCATTTACATTATTTTGATTTATGTTGTTGTCATTTACTTAGTTGGTTATTAGATACTCAAGATTTGGTTCTGCTGGACAAACATTATGAAGTTGTTGACAGCTACGACTTATCCATTGAGCAACTTCAATTTTAGTTTCATAATGTGCAAGATAATTTCTGACCTAAAACTAAAACGGACACACAAACAGTGGGCAGGATGTCACCACAATCAGTTTAGAAGGAAGTATGAAACGTGCACGTTTTTGGGAACTTTTTCTGAAAGACTCAGCTGACATCTAGTGGCAAGAGCAGGGAAAGCAGAGCACTTAACAATACAGAACAGAAATCGTTCCATGTCTTTAAACCATATTATTCAGTATTTTGTAAACATTAAGCGAAAAATTGAAGAAATCCTTTGAATGCAGCAACATCATTACCCTTTTTAGACATTGCTTTCATGTGGATGATTCAGTTGAATTATATACATTAATTAACCCTTCAAGAGTTATGTGTTATGCAGATTGTTACACAATAAGAGATGGTGCAGATTCATAAGCAATTGACTTGGTGTAATGCATGTTGTAATCTCAATAAGTACACACGCTACATGAAAAAAACTGATTTCAAGTGACATAAAAAAAAGGAACAAAGCTTCAAGTTTTGGTGATAATATAAATATGACAAAATAAAATACAGTATAGTCATATACTCTCCCTACCCAGTGATTGTTGTGCACCTTTCAAGACTGCTACATTCACTGCAACTTCAGCCTCATAGATTCAGCACCAATCCCCAGAAACTAGTGGTATGGGTAATGCCCTGGCTGCACTCTGGGTATTCTGTATAAAGTTTATAGGAAATTAACACAGTGATAACAAATATTGAAGAATTAAAGACTGGAATTCCTGTTCACATACTCAAGGGAAAAAAAAAAAAACCTACAAAAAAAACCAGAACAAAAGTACAGGGCACTTTCTAATGCTAAAGAATAAACGTATCACTCACTTATAAGCCACTATATGCAGGTTTCAAGGGACAGAATCTAGATAATGTTGCTTACTTTCATGCTCAGAGGACAATTCAATAATATTTTGAGAACTTTCCCGCACATATACCTTCCATAACGTCTTAACATTTTTCTAAACCTTTTAGGAATAACAAAGACTAAGAGTCTCACTCCTAACCTGTTGCAGAAAAAGTATGATAATCAAACCTTCTTCATAAACACCACATAAGGGATCTGGATCCATTTGCAAAAAAGCTGCTTAAAAGAAATTCCTGTCTGTAGGTTTCTTCAGAGCATAGCATAAAATCAGATTTAACCCAAGAATTTCCCATAGTTGGGATATCTACCATCATATTTTTCTGTTATACCATTAAAGAATAAAATGCAACAACATATTACATTAAACCATGACACCATTTTACTCCCTCATTATATGTTCCCACTGAAATTTTATAACGTAAATTTCAATACATTGCATTATACAATGTGATCCGCCTAATGACACAGATAATGTATCAGTGTACTGGTTTATCAGAATTCCCATGTTAATAAAACTGTTTATTTTCCATTCTATTTGCTTTAATGATGACAAAGGAAAAACTGAATGTAATTGATGACCTGTACACTAACGACTTAGCATACGAACTTTTATTAGAACACAGTGCAGGTATACTTAAGAATATATCATAACTGGTGAGAAAAGGAAGATGCTGTTAATTTTAACTAGGGGTGACCAACAAATTCAGTTATACTGCCATTTAAGTTCCTGCTTATATGATAGAAACACTTTCTTGTAATATTTCACTTTACTTACCACAGCCAAGGGAAAGCGAGTTCTAATACTAAACTGTGTTATTTCTGATTTGGATAACTAGTTGGTCAAGTTTACAGTTTAAAAGAGGAGACACCAATACAGAGTGCTCAGTACTAGACTTCAGAAAGTCTCACACATGCTTAACTTCCTGTTAAAATTACAGAAAATTGCTTCTACAGAAGTATGTTTCACTGAGAAAGAGTAAGTAGTTAAACATCAGTGCCAACACAAAAGAACTGCACTGCTGTGTTAGTGGGAAGAATTTAACAGAACAACAATAAGGAGAACTACAAAGAGGAAACAAATAAAACTGCTTCCAGAGATCATTTATGAGTGCAGGTATAGACTTTAACCAAATTAATTTTAGCTGAGCTGGCAGTCAACTGAAAACAACTTCTAGAAAGAAAGAATTAAATTCTTAACATTTACCAGAAAGTGCATGTTTGCATCACTTAAATCTGTAAAATGCACTAGACAGGGAAATAAATAATTACATAACTATACCTTTAATGTTTCAATTTCTTCTTTGTGTTCCCTCTTTAAATGCAGAATGGCAGCTTGGTACTCTGTAGAAATAAAAAAGTACATTCCCTTAGAGTCAGAAAACAATATGCCATCTTCAGCATAGAATATTTCATACACCACCACTGGGCCCAGAATGCAGGTGTAGGCTCTCTAATAAATGACCTTTTGCAGTGGTAATGGAAAAGAAAATCTGAACACAGTAATTAGCATTTTTTTCTAAGACCACATGACCAGATTTTCCATGGTGTTTCTGAGAGAAGAGGATAAAGCAGAGGTCTTCCATGCTGAGAAGGGAAAATGGGGGAAAAGATAGGACAGACTGAAATAACAAAAGGAAACTATAGTTTTGCTTTATTTTGCAAACAAACGTAGAACTGATAGGATATCATGACACATACATGCATGCATACACACACCCTCACCTGAATTCTAAAACAACATGCATCAAGTACAGTAATTTAAATGGACAAACATACAATCACTATACACAGTCAAACTGGATAAAATAGCAATCACAAATACAAACGAAGACCTCAGAAGGTACCAAACAGCAAGATACAAAGAATTCTTTCTCTTAATTCTATCATATGAAGAATAATTACAGAGTTTAAGTACAGAATACTGTGAATGAGATACAGGATAGTTCTGCCATTTCGTAAGAATATAACAAAATCCAAAGGCTGAAAGCATGAAACAGAAATCCAGAGAAATTTAAATCAGCAGTGAAAAAATTAGGAGGCCAGGCATTGATCATGCAGGTTTAGTTATGGCAAACACACCTCTAGGACCACTAATGCTATGGTTCCCCTTAATCTGTACCATGACTTCATTTGGCCAGAGGAAGAAACAGAAACCCCTTCAAAACACTGGTCTAAGGCTTTAAGAGACCTTAAGAGAGTATTTTGTAAGATACTGGCCCAGAAGCTACAGCCCTCCTAAACAAGCGACTGGAGTTTCTTGTTAGATGACCTAAGTCCCACTTCCATCTGCTTTCAAATCAAAATTTATCCAAAACCGTGTTTCCAATTTTCTGGCTTGGCTTCTGCCTCCTCAACTAAATCCCAAGTTAAACCAGGTTTGGAAATAGGCCAAAGAATTTAAATTTTATTGTCAATGGTCTCTAAGACTAAGGAGTCTGCATGACCCATTCAACAGAAGAACTAACAAAACAGCATTAAAGTATCAAAGTATGGACCAAAGCACCAGATAAATAAAATATCCCAGTACTTTGCTGCTATTTATTTTTTTTTCCTTTTTCTCTTCAGAGCACATGAAGGAAAGAGGAAAGAAAAGGTAACTTGATCATCACCCTGAATTCTACATGGCATGGAAGCTTTTAATGTAAAAAAAAAGCTTCCATGTCATGTAGACATGGATTTTTTCCAAACACAGGCGAAGTTATAATCAAGCAGCTGAATTGATATATAAAATCAAAAGGAAAAGGGATCAATATTTGGCACAGCATAAAGTAAAAACCTTGGTGATTCCAGCTATCTATCTAAACTTCTCCTTGCCCTCTAACAGGTCTCTACTTAGAGCTTCCAGGCATAAGAAAATTGCCTTACTGCTCTGCTGGAGTCACAACTAGTTAGGTCTACAAACTTTTAGATTTTCTGCTGTTAATTTCTTTGACTAGTTGATATTCCCTCTGGACACAGACTCTGCATATCCATTCACCTAAACAGGATATAAAACAGTTGCCTCAGGTCCCCAGAAAAAGTTGTGACCCTTCTGGCACTTCAGCCGCCTTAAGCACTCAGTTTGCAGGGCATGAACCTTATGAATGTCCTAACTTGAAGGTTAGCTCTTTAAGGTCACAAGATAACTGAAGCAAATAACAGGCTTTGAAAATGCTGCTAACAATCAGTTCTTAGTTTAGCTAACAGAAGGATACAGATCTATCTCAACAAAAGATCTACTTTCTATGTGGGATTGCCCAATGATTAAAATTCTTTGAGATTTGGGTAAGAGAGTCATAATTCACCTATCATGACATAGACCTGCACTGGCACCAGAAGCAGATTTTTCACCATGTCTACCCATTCCCAACCCTCTGTTGCTTCTTTTTTTATCTTGGCACAAACGTTCACGCAATTAGAGAATGATGGAAGAACCTCTATGAGTGAAATCTAACACAGCACAAGAATGTAAAATTTTTTTTAACAATTAAGTATATGTCATTATTGGCATGTGTTTTTCATTGCTTCTTGCTGAAAGCTCTGAAACAAGTTCAAGAGATTGTTTTGTTTAAGCTTTGTTCTAAAGCACAAGTAAGACAGAGAGTAGCAATTCTTTTATTATTTACTTATTCCTTAAAATTATGCTTAGAAAGTACTAAGCTATGAGAATTAATATCAAAAACTAATTTCTTAAAACCATGCTACTGCCAAAAAGCAAGTGCATCATACACTGATATAGTGTAACAGATTTAATAGATTGTCTGCTATGGAATAAACTGACATTCAACAGCATAAGCTCTAATTTTATTATTTTTAACTAGAAGAAACTAACTATTGGATAGAAGCTGACAACCAGCAAAATACTTTAATTCTCAAGCAAATGTTTATTTTTCTGTACAAGATATTATAATGAAAATCACATCACAGTAATATGGTCTTGCATAATATAAAGTAACTCATGACCATTCCTTTTCTATGTGTTGTGAGGTCACCTTAATTTAGTACAATTGTACACGGATAGTCAACATTTAAGAAAACAGCCTGTATACAGAGATGACTATCAGAATCATTAAAATGCTGAAGAGTTTAATTAACAAAAATAATTTCATTCATGCAATTCCAAAAATCAATTCTTTAACTATGCAGTGGTGTTGGGATGCTGCTTAGAGTGGTACAAATCAAAACAGCAAAGAAACAATAACAACATTTTAACAGAAGGAACTATACAAGGAACAAAATATAAGTCAGGCTTTACAAACTACTAAATTCTTAAATTTCATTTAACTAAATAAAATTTCATGTAGACTATACATAAAATCCAGAAATACCAACCTATCACTGAGTGATTTGTCTGGGTTAAAAATTAACAATGCCAGAGTTGAAGAAATCTGATATGGCTCTGCAGCCAGGCTGATTCTCACATAACCACTGTAACTCGTTTGGCCTTGTTAGCCAAGACACATGAACACCTGAAGGCAGCTCTCAGAGCCAGACACAAGGCTGCAGCTGAACTGCAGCACCTCCCACTTCCTTGTGCTGCCCTACCTTAGGGACCTTCTAGACTGACAGGAAGAAAAGCTTCTAATCACCAACCACAGAATGGCTGAGGCTGGAAGGGACCTCTGGAGGCTGTCTAGTCTGCACCCCCACCTCTCCCAGAGCTGGTTGTCCAGGACCATGTCCAAACGGCTTTCAAATTCTTCCAGAAATCTTCATCCTCCTCATCCTCTCTGGGCAACCTGTGCTAGTTTCTCACATGATTTCTCAGTGAGAAATAATTTCCTGATATTTAGCTGGACCTTTGTGTATTTCAATGTGTGCTCACAGTGATTCTGATACCATGCACCACCTGGCTCTCTCATTTTTACACCCTACACTATAGGTCCAAGCTGATCCTTGTGTCACAAAGTGACTCTTTACCTAGTTTGTGCAATGTCAGGGGCGTTGCATTTTCATAAAATCAAAGAATCAATAAGGTTGGGAAAGACCTCCAAGATCAAGTCTAACCTTTGTGCAAGTATCTCCATGACCATTAAACCATATCAAGAAGTGCTACATCTACTTATTTTTTGAATACTTACAGGGATGGTGACTGTTTCACTGCTTAACCACTCTTTCCTAATACCCAAACTGAACCTCCCCTGGTGCACCTTGAGGCCATTTCACCTTATGCTATTGCTAGTCGACTGGGAGAAGAAACCAACCCCTGGCCACTACCTTCCTGCAGGTAATGAGCTGTAAGGTCTCCCCTGAGCCTTCTTTTCCCCAGACTAAACAACCCCAGCTTCACTGGCTGCTTCTCATAGGACTTATATTCCAGATCCTTCATCAGCTTTGCTGCCCTGGATACGCTCAAACACCTCAATGTCAATTTGCTGAAGCTTTAAATTCTTTTATTATGACACATTGTACAGGCTGATTGTACAAATATCCTGTTGTACTTGCCTGGTCTCCAATCTGCCTGCAAGAAGATAGTGGCTATGAGGCATAAATTTAGCTTCCCCTTAAGCAGATATTACTCTTAAGGACTTTTGAGACAAATCAGATAAAAAACAGATTGCAAGTGCTAAGTGCACCTATCCTAAAATAATTGCCACATGCAAATTGGGATTTTGTTACTGAGAAAATAATTTAAAAAGTCACTCCTTTACAAAGGGCATTCAAGCAAAAAAGTAAACAATCACATTGCACAGATTCCACTTCAAACAGCTTGGAGTCTCAGTTTTTATTTACTACTTCTAATTTACTATTTTTTCCTTTGTTTTGAGAGTATGCCATCCCAAGAAAAATACAATAAATCATGTAAGCTGTTGCCCACTTGGACATATACTTTACTTTTGCCACCTGATGCTACCTGCAATCAATAATTATAACCTACTGAAACTAAAACAAACTTTCATAAAACTGATAATTTTTTCTAAGATAGTAAGGTGAAGCAGAAATACATTAACAAGTCTTAAATATCTGTTACATTTGCTGATAGCTAGCAACATAATATCATGTAATTGTAAAATGTTTCACTAAAATATTTTTTTAAAGTAATCTGAAAGTTGGCATAGTACACAGGAAGCTGTATAGAGATCTCAGTGATGACTAAAGATACACAGTGACATGAAAATGCAAAATTTCCTTTTTCTATGTTGTTGTTGGAAACATAAATCAATTATTCATTGTAAAAAAAGAAGCCACTTACTGTGAAACTTAAATTTCCATTTACTCACATGTTTTGCCATAGCCAGCAGATAACATTCTGATGAGAGAGTGCTAAATTTGCATTCAGGTCTTCCCTACTTCTACTAACTTTGTATAAGCTGCAAATTCTCAAGTCTTACTTTTCCAGTTTTATTGTTTTATTCTAGGTATGAACTTGCTATCTCATTAGTTTTTAACATAAACTTTTATTTTAATACAGTTTTTTGTCTTACTTTTTTCCTAATGAATAGCTTGCTAAATGGTTTTTGGTAGTAACATACATATTTCACATTTCCTTGTTCAACTGTATGTTCTTATAAGGATCTTGGGAAAAAATAAAACACAATTTTTGAAGTGAGGAATTACATAATTGTCATGATCCTGTTCCACCATCTATTGATAGAATCAATATTAGAAAGTATCATATCTTCCAGTCATGCTAAATTTGGTTCTGCCTACATGCAACTGCAGGAAGAAGTGACTCTAATTAATATTTTATCTGATTAAAAAAAAATTACTTTAGCATTGAACATTGCAAAGACAGAACCAGAGTAAACAGGATAACCTTCCTTCCCTAACTGTCATGTTTGCTAAAATCAGCTTCATGATTTTAAAGTATGTTGTCAATATGGATCATATAAAGATAACATTGAGTAAAACGATACCAGTCCATCAGGAAAATACATTATTTCCTTTATCATTAGGTACTACAACATTTGAAATACTGCAGTTAAAGCCTGGAATTAACATCTACCCAAGTAATGGGCTGCAAGAAGGAAATAAAATTGTGTTTTAACTAAGTACCAGGTGCAAGAAGGAGGTAACTCTGCGTCCTGTAATTTCATCAAACACAGTATGTGAACAGATAAAAGAATTTTTGTTGAAGCACAATGGAAAAACTAAACAACAACCCGAAACAGTTCAAACTGGTTGAATAAGGAAGATGGTCACGATGTGAACAAAGAGCTTAAAGTGCTGTACAGCATCAGACATGGAATTTGTTATAGAATCACAAACATCTACTGTGTGAAACAACAGAGTATCGTGCATTGTGAAACAGAGGACAAATGCCTATACCCTTTTAGACATCAACATCTGCTAGAGCGAAAACTGTACAAATACACAGGGAACATTAGGAGTATATCGGTGTGACACCAGAAAGTTTTATTCATGTTCTCTTGAATAGTAATTTTTAAATTAAAAAGTACCTGGAACCCAGAAAGCTGAGAGATACCAAAACTTACACATAGGGAAAAAAGTAATGCAATACAGAAAAGCTGCTTATCCTGACAAAGTTATACAAAAAGCACAATCTTTTCAATTGTACTTCATGAGTTTTAAATTTAAATACAAAATAACTTGAAACAAAGGAAGATATATTCAATATATTGGGCTAATTTTTAAAGCAGTACATTTTCTAAAATTTTGGCCCTGAAAGCTGATCTTGTAAAAAAAATGTATAACACAAGACTGCTTGAATCTACCTTTAACAATCATAAAAACCAAGTATCTAAACCAGCAGAATATTCTAGTATTCATAGGCTTTTGGTATCTGAATATGAACAAGTCCATCAATTATTATTGCCCCAACTGCTCAGCTTTATTATTTTTCCAGACCTTTTAGGATAAACATGGTCTCCAGGCAACATACCCGTAATTTCCGTGAGCCCAAGTGGGACTACGGTTTCTACAAGGAAAGCTGAGTTACAATACTGAAGTGCTAAGGATATTGAATGGACAGTTTCAGCTGATTTCTTTATAACACACTGAATTCCCAAATAAGTACACCTCTAATCCTTTTAGTTACAAATTCAGATGATCTTCAAAATGTGAACCATGTATCTGTATGATCAGTATTGTTAACTGTGTTTGAGAAGTTATATAGGAAGAGATGAATGGTAGGATTTTCTTTTTCTGTTCCACAAACAAGTCTAGGATGTTGTTGACTTATTTGTTTCATTAGGATGAAGGGAAAGACATGAGATTTTTATGGGACAGGCAAATACAATTTGCCCACTTGCCTGGTTTCCCAGTAGGCAGGAATAACACAAGTGGCCTCTAACTGTAAGCTCCTAAGCGTTTCTACAAGACTCTATACCACCACCAGAGTCCTGTGAGGAACAGCCCACTTTGAGTGAGATTTAGGAATGGTACTTCCCAGTTCAGTGCCTCCACCAAGACTCCCCCAAATGACACACTGCTTTCTTGACCCTCCTTTCCCTCTCACTTCCCGCTGAAGCAGGATGGAGTTGCGAATTGGAGATGTCAGAAATTAAGATCACAGGTTGAGATATGAACAGTTTACTGGAAACAGCAATGAGATAAGAAAATGAACAGTAATGGCAACAATATTAATAACAAAAGTACACAAGACAGAGGTTGATTCACATGCAAAAATGCTCACCCTGGACCCTGAGACAATGAACAATGGAGCATGGCTTCCCCTCTCCTGCCATGCTTTTTTGACCAGAAGCCAGAGTCCCTTTCTCCCCACTCCTAACAATGATGTCAGGTGGTATCAAATAACATTAGGGTCCAGGATGAAACTAGGACATGAGGGAAATAGAAAATGCTTGCAATTGAGTTGTGAGGGAGAAAAATGTCTCAGACCAGACTGTTCCATTTAATGGCAGTCTATACAGACAATATAACTTCCCTAACCTAAGATCACTAATGGCACGTGCAGGGAAATTCTAAGTTCCAATACAAGTTATTTTAATTAATGCAAAATTGTCTTAACACTGTCTTATTTCCTACGAAGTATCCATGCAGCTGTGACAAACATGATTGGACTGTCATTATGAAACTTCAAAGGGAACAGAAAGGCTTCAAAGTACTTTGGATTTATTTCTTCTAATATGATGTCTGCTCACATCATCATCTAAATGGTCTTTTGTCGTAGAATTAAGAAGTAGTTCTTCACTGGCATAATGTAAGAAGAGTTTATCCTGGTCATAAGATTTGTTTTTAAATCTTATAAGATAATCACACTGAATCCTCATCAACATCTAGTATTCCGAACTCAATTACAAAAAAAGGATCAAGAAAAAAAACCAAACAAAACCAAATCTTAATCCTTACAAAGTTTTAAGTCAACAGATTGTTATTTTGTAATTCTATGAAAAGCACAACAACAGGAAATTACCCAATGAATAAACATACACAGAAAAATATAAATGCTTTGAAACATGCCTTATTCAGTATTGCCAGTTCAACAAACAACTGCAAAAGTGATAAGGCCAGTTGAATGAGATATTGAGCTACCGAGTCTAGTGGGAAGTGTCCCTGGCCCTAACAGGGGAGCTGGGACTAGATGATCTTTACAACCCCTTCCAACCCAAACTATTCTAAGATTCTATCATTTGATAATTCAAAAGAGCTGCTTAAAAGGAGCTTCAGAGTCATGAGCACTGGTTCAAAATGTCTTTCTTAAGCTTCACTTAAAAACCAAAAATGGCCAATGCTCTGCATGTCCTGCTCTTGGTGGATATAAAAAAGAGCAAGAAAAGAAAGACACAGCAGCAGTTTTAGGTGAAATAAACTTCCAAAAATAAGGTTAATATCGTTAATTCCTTTTCTTAAAGGACAACTGAACCTCCTTTTCCTTCAAAAGACAATCCTGCTGATTCATTACTGGGAGGCAGCCCTGCCCACGGCAGGGGTGTTGGTACTAGATGATCTTTAAGGTCCATTCCAATCCCTCAATATTCAATGATTCCATAACTACTAATGACATTATCAGTTAGTATTTAATTAACCCTTCCATGGTTGTCAATGGGATTTTACTGTATTTCTTTGTCAGCCTTACATGTGCTCTTGTTCTGAACAAGGATCAGTGTATGTCCAAATAGTTTTCCATAACTTCAATGTTAAGATCTACGATCACGCTAATTTTCACTATTGTCTTTGCTCCAAAGACTTTAGAAAAAAAACCACTGCCAAATTGTAACATGGCTAATGTGAGATTAAGAAGATATTAACCTAAATTCCACTCACTTTAGTGGGAGAGCAGCCACTGAAACTGAAGTACCACGAAATAGAATTAGGAGAACAGTTCCTGATGTCTTACAGAACTTCTGTAGTCTTACCAAATTTTTAGTTCTTAACAGTGGTAGATATAGCACACTCAGCCTTTACCACTTCTATTCCATCAAGGAAAGATAAATACTACCTTTATGGTAACAAAAGAGACCAAAGACTAGACAGAGACAGACAACATTAGTGTTCCACCCACCTGGTGGTCCCTCCTTGTAAAGCTTTAGGTGAGCTAGAGACAAAAGCATAAGTAAGATTGTATTTAAGCTTCACTCAGAGAACTTGTATTTTACACTCATTAGCTTCATATTCTAGCAGGGAGTCTTGCACACCCCCTGCTTTTCATTCATTACTAAAAATATACAACTGAGCTGGTATTTGCAAGTCAATTATAAGCTCCCCCTTATGCTATTTTGTCTTGCAAAAAATTATGAACTGCTTGTGAACTGCTGAATTTCTGAAGTGTTGCTAAACGGTAGTTCAGTCTATCAAATCAAACCAAAATCAAATAGCAAGTACTTAAATACATTTCTATCATGTAAAAATATCCCACGGATGCTCCTTGGTTAACCATGGGCCACATGCAGTAACACTATGAAAACAAAGCCACCTCTGTAGTACACCACGCTACCAAAAACAGGCCACACAAACCCAATACACCTAGAAATATTTCTGTAAAGCTCTCAGCTTGATATATACACAGAACACCATATGCTGATTTTATTCATTCCTCAAGACTTACAATTGGAAATAACAATCATGCTCTCTCGTTATTGTATTTTCATGTTGTGTGGTAAGGGAAGGAGACCAAAGCAGATCAGAAAGCTTGGACTTTTCTGAGAGATTAATTCCATATAATCTGATTAGAAGACAGAAGTTTGGGGTGAGAACACTGAAGAATTCCTCATTTTGTTTTTAATTTCCAAAACATGCTTCTAAAAAAGAAAGTTTTAGACTGTGCAATAGCAGTGACTGATATTGCTGACATATGCGACAGACAAAATATGCCATCAGGTGGGAGAAATGAAACATAAAACCAAAAAATATTCCTCATGATTAGTAAAGTATGAGGCATGCTTCACTGTTTTGCAAAGAAAATACACACTGAAGCACGTGTGCTTTTCCTAATGCAGAGAAAACTGAACATGAAATAAAATTTGTATGTTTTGCACAACTTACATAATCAAGATGTCTAATGTATGCTCAGTTTTATCATCACACAGAATTTTTCTGAACACAAAGCAACAACAATGTTTACAAATGTACTCAATACATGCTCATGAAAATCTTATAATACTGACAGTGCTGCACTCTTCACCAACATGTCTAAAATAAAAGATACAAGCATTCGCTGGTCAATCTGGTGACCTGAAAATTCGACCTACAACCCCAGATATATTGGATAGGGTGGGTCACAATGTTTCAAAGGGAAATTTTCATTCCTCAAAACTGTTGCAAAAAGCAAATACATACATTCAAATATTATTCAGTATTATTCTATTGTGTTCACAACTGTGCAATGCAAGAATTATCTTTTCTTCTTTGGTAATAAAACAACTTACCTACTTACATAATTTAAAATAAAACCTTACACGATAACCTTTCCCACAGAAATCTCCATAACTCACATTTCAAGTAGATGGGTTACTCCTCAAACTTTACACAGCAATTTAGGAAACTTCTCTGCCATAATCTAAAACTTCATGTAGAAAGCAGAAGCTTTGAATTCAAATGACATATATAGCCACTTCTGGTCAGTACACTCATTTTTGTAAAAAGCCGTACATATTAAACTTGTTGTGTGGCAACATGCAAAATAAAGTTAATGCAATTTAAAGGTAATTAAGAGAACAAAAGCTAGAAAACTTGAGTGCAATCTACCTTTCTTGAAATGTACCATACCCTGTAGTATAGAGAAAATCATTAATTTATAATTGTACTGATTCATTAAATTTCAGAATAGTGAGGGTTTCTTAATGTTTTCTCCCTGTGTGGTAACCCTTGGTCCCATTTTCAATACTCCCCTTTACTACAGCATTTGTTTCCTCCTCTATTTCCCTATGTAGTTCTCATCTTTAACCACCGGGTGTCAGAAGGGAACCTACTCACCACAGCTACAACTTTTTAATTACTTTTTGTTTATTTTTACAGACGCGACCTTCCAGGCTCTCTCAGGCTACAGTCACAAAACAGCAGCAAATTTTCAGGCTTTTCTTTCAATAAAAATACACAAGAGCAACTTCCACAATCTAATTTGTTCAGTCTTGGACTGGTTTTTATAAAGCATTGCAGCATTTAAGCATCCTTTTATAACTAGGAAATTAAAATTTATTTATGCTCAAAGAAATTCCAAAATTTCCTACTTTTTAGAGATAGAGGATTGGATAAAATAATACTGCATGTTGTTTGAAAGCATGATTCTAATCCTCCTTCCCTCAACCCCATTCCATCTATTCCTATCCCTCCTCTCTTCTTTAGTTACCACTGAACTTGAACTCTTTTACAGACATAATTCCTTACACGTAAGGATGCCAAATGCACAGACTGGGAAATGAGATATCCTTCACTTGAGCTTAATTTTTGTTTTGGTTTTGGGATTTTTTTGTTTCATTTTTTAAGACAAGGAAGAACCCTCCAAACCTAAAATTTCAAAAATTCTCATCACCTTAAAGATTCCAGTATGATGAAAATATGGCAGACATGAGAAAAGGATCTGAATGAAGAGGGACTTGTGGAAAATAAACAGCCCAAAACAATCCAATAGTCCAGTATCCACATACTGACCAGATATTTAAATAATACAGACACCAGAGTAAACCTGCTGCAGGACATGAAGTATCTTAACAGTAGCCACTGAATTCCCTAAGAATAATAGAACTGTACCACAAAAAAACCCCAGCTTCCTATGGAAAAACCAGCACCCCCTTGATGGTCTGTGATGGAAATGAGGAAAATAGCTACTCCTCTTCCTGATTGCAAAGCAGTATAAAGCACTATTCAAAAGCAGTCACCTGAGTAACTTATCTGCCTGACCATTCCTCAGCCGTGCGGGGTTACAGTTACAGCTCATTTACCTGATAGCAGAGATGAATAGTTTCACTTGTCATTTCACCCTCCCAGAAAGGCAACACTAGAGGTACTGCTGCTGGGGACATTCAACACAAATTCTTTCTCAATAAATGTCCTACTTCGTATTTACAAAACCAATCTATTACAGGAGTACGTTCACCAATGCAATATGGTAAACAAGTAACTCTTTTAACAGCACACTTGAGGAACAGATTTATTACGGAGTACATGTCTGTGCCATAGCAGAGGGAGCAAACCTGGCAAGGCTAATATTGAATTTATCTAAAAGGAAATCCAAACAGCAGTTCTAAATCCAGGTGCAAATTTTCAGAAAGCATCACAACAAGTGAACAGCGAGAATGAAGAACAGCAAAGGGAATTCAGTAAAACTCAGAGGCATTTCTGTTACACAAAGGGCTTCATATATTTCAAAACAGAACTGTGGAAATAAAATACAATGTCATTCTTGTGTACACAATGGCTCTTTCACTGTGTTTCAATTATATAACAAGAATCATCTCGTAAAACCCTGTGACTTTTGGATCTTGGCAAAATTGGATTGCTCAGGTGCATAGTGCAGTCTATATTTCAAAATTAAAACTACAGTAAAAGAAATAATTCACACATTTTGCCTTCATTATATTCAGGCAACAGATTAATCTTCTCACTAGGAAAATATTAAACTTAGAAATCAGCTTTCTACTTCAAGTGGACTAAAGCTGTTCTGTATGTGAATCTTAAGCATGCTAGTATCCATGGCTACACAGGTATGTGTATGTAGACATGGCTTTGGATTCTGTAAAACCTGTCCTTGTTAGGCACCTGCTCAAAAACAATAGGTCTCCTAAAATTACGGCATTTCTACAAAGAGTATGTATCACAAAAATAAAGCAACTATTTTTACTGAAAAACTGAAGCATAATTCTTCTTTCCTCTCACCTTGTAAAAATATAATCCTTGGCATATGGGAAGGCATGGACATTTTATCCCATGGCCTTAGATACAGTTACCATTCTGGAACTGTGGGGTTGGTCTGGGTTTTGTTCTTTAGATTTAAGTTTGAAAAGTCAATATTCTTTCCTATTCTGCATCTCTACCTAATGCTAAGAGCCTATAAACGGAAAAGGAATTTAATTTGACTTGAAAAATAGGTCAGAATTCTTATTCTAATTTTACGGACGGATAAACTGAAACTTGGAAAGGTTCCCAAAACTTTCCTGAAGCCATTCCAGAAAGTAGCAAAAGGACTGAAAATGGAACACAAACATCTTAACAACAAATATTCATCATCCACAAGTGCCTATCTTTTTGTTCCTGTCTCAAGAGGCACAGTATGAATGACTGTCAGCTGAGGTGGGGAGGGAAAAGAAAAGGGTATTTTTGTTGCTTGATTGTTTTGGAGCACGTTTTTTGTTAGTATTTTCAAAGTAAATCTCAGCCCAATACCTTCTGAATCCACCAAATCATAGCTTTAGCTATCATAAGTAAGGGGGGAAATGTCGTTGTTATTCTAGAAGTATGGTTACCAAAATCCGGCTTGTAATAAACCCCTCAGCTTCTCAAAACCACACGAGTGTATCTGTCTGATTATGAAACACCAAATTATATGCACCCGCCATGCTACACAATAAATGCAGTAAAATGTAGTAAAATAACTTACAAAAACTTTATGCACTCTGAGGTCACATCAAATTGATCAGTGATTCAATCACAAAAGCACTACCTTGAAACAATGCAAAATATGCTGTTTGCTATACTGCTGCTTGATCTAATTCCCTACAGTAAAATTTATAACAGTATCTAACTAACTAGATTAGAACTAACACCACACTGAAATGAAATATACCTAAATTACTAAAATTTTGTTCTTTTTCTTTTACTTCAGATGAAACCAACTGTTGATAGTCACTGTCACAACAACTTTCTTTGGGCTACTTTACAGCAAACATAGTCTTTCTGTTAAAAACAAACTTTTCAAGGCCACAAAGGAAGCTTATGTTTAAGAAAGATAAGAAATCATGCTCTTATCTCTCATCCTTTTGTTCCAACCATCATGCCACTCTTTCTCTCACATAAGCTGGTTATTCCCTGCATTTAGGGCATATGGACCTACATCATGGCCATAAAGTGATTTTCTTGCTGGGAGCTAAGAGTATAGGGAATCAAGGATTTGATTTATTTGAGACTTAGCAATAAACCTCTGCCACTATTTTGTATTTCATTCACCATTTACCCAGGTATTTTTTGTCTAATAAGACCTTTATCAGGCACCTCCTGATTTTCTAATTTACCCTGAAATTGTGCTTACATCCTCACAGACTGTTCTAGAAATTGTGGCACCATGGAGACAGCATTACCTCACTTCAGATTTAAAGAAGATGAACAGACAGACTGTGAGAAAATTAAGTTTTTAAATGTTTTAAATTTGAATTTAAAAGAAAACACTGAATGAAAAAAAACCTCAACATATGAATTAATTTTCCAAGTGGCTTTTTTAACACTTTTTCCCGCAGGAATGTCAAATACTTCTCTCTCTCATAACTTTTTACATTTCTCTTTTGCTACGCAAAAGGCTAAACTCTCTCGGTTGTATATAAGAGAACTAGTTTGATCCTGAAGGCTGAAATGGTACTGTTAATAGGAATAACAGAATCTGAATATCTATACCATCTTAATGTGGAGACTGTTCTTCAAATGTAAGTAGTTTCAGGAGCTGCAGAACTCATGCCTCTACTCCTTTTCTGGGACATGTGTTTGCAAGTGCTTACCAAGTCATACACAGTAGTTGAGATATTCATTATATGTGGATTCAATGTGATGTAGTATCACAAATTAATTTCTTCAGTATAGACATGAATTTATCTTTACCTGGCTAGGTATTTTCACCACACATAATGGCTGACATATCTACCCTTCTGTCAGAGTTTATGCTCAAAAATGTGAGAAGTCTCTCCAAGAATTATGGAGGAAAACCGAAAAAAACCCTTAAAATTAAAGCAGCGGAACAGAAATTTAGGACCAAAAATATATGCACAGAAACGTCTTGGATTCCATGGAATAACTCTAAACTAAAGTACCCTTTTTCTAGTCTTCCAGGACATAGATGTAGTACAGACTTTCTGGACTTCAGCTATTTTAGACACACTTCAAAGAAGTTCCAGTTTCTCTAGAGAATCATGCAAGCAGCTTGTGCTAATTACAGAGAGCCAGTTGACAGCACAGTCACTTGCTCTATGGAAACACATGCATTAAAGAATTAAGAAAACATAAATTAAACCAAAATATTGCAACATCATCCATTCAATTAAAAATTAACAACACAAGATTCGGATACTGCAGGAGACAACATTACGACTGCACAATGCATTAAAAAAAACCTGGTGCCCAGTTGTATCCCTAACTTCTTTCAATTCTAATACTCCTAACAGACCTAGCCAGCCTCACACACGTGTTCCTTGTTATGTCCATTTGCTTTTCAGTTCCTTTCCCACACATCAAGCCAGAATATGAGCCTCAGGAGGGAGTTAGCTACTCCTCCAAGCTGCTATGAGTCATTGTGATGTCTGCTGCATAGGCCAAATTAAGCCTGAATTTCTTGCTTCCACTAGGCAACAAGAACAATGAGGAAAAACATGACAAGGAGGTGAGAAAAAGATCAAAAAGACAGGAATATATCCCTGTATTCCTCTATATCCCTACCTTCCTATCACAGTTGTCATAGTGCATGGTGATGAAGAAAGTAAATCAAAGACACAGTGCAGAACTGCAAAAAAGATTACTGTATTCCAACTTTCAAGTTTTCAGTCATACTTAAATCCTATTTTATCATGACAAATGAAAAAAACAAACATGCTACCTCATTATATATATATATTCATGTACCATGTTAGAAGCACAAAGATGAATGTTGACAAATTTATCTTTGGATATGAACATATATTTTGTCTAAGCCTAAAATAAAGTTGTGCTAAATGAATACTTACCTAATAATTCATCCTCTTATTATTGTTTTTATATAAATTCCTATTGTTTTGGTAGACGAAACCCTTAATCACTGAAATTTAAACACTAACAGAAATTATTGACTGAAAGTTAATAAAACAAACCACTTTAGCATTTTTTTAAGATATGGATACAGCAATATCAGTAGAGGAAGACTAGAATCACAAACATCCCTGCCACACACAATTTTTGAACTTTATTCTGAGATCAAGAATTTTCTTAGTAGTCAGGACAAGACTACTGGTTTAGATGAGTCAATTTAAATAATGCAGATGATTAACCTGCATTACAGCTTATTTTTAAGAAGCCCACTTCTTAAAAGGGGGTCAAGAAACTTCTAAAGTATTGGTGGCTGGAAGGGAATTTTGGTTGTGGAGGGGCATGAGGGGAATGCCAGTATACACATGGACTTTGAAGGTACCTACTAGTGTCAGAGAGAAGATTGTGAATTTAGAAGTTTTGATGTATTGCCACATTCATATTCATAAAAAAACCCACAAACCCCAGCAATAAGACCACCAACATTGAATATGAACCCTACTCCTATAACTGTATCATCACAACTCAAGGACAGCACCTTGCTCCACCTGTAGGAGACTCTATAATTTCATTTCTGTGCACAATGCTTTAGAACAAGTCCTCAGAACAGCCAATCTAAGTGATCCATCATGTACAACTTACAACTGCTTTCTGGGCATCCCTGAGCAGCTGAAAGAAACCAACCTGCCAATCTCTGCAGCACACCTATAACTTTACTGCAGACTTAACCTAGCCTTAACATGCAAACACAGTCTTTGCCTATTTCCTTTAAAAGCACTGCTTCCATCTCATCCCAGCTGAATCACCAGCGGTTTGTTTTCATTCAAATCCCTCTGCCAGACGCTGGAGCAACTAATGAACTGCAGAATCTGGTCTTTAAAAATTTGACTTAGCAAACAAACCATCAACATGCTGATGACACTACCACCCAAAATATCAGAGTAACAAGAGTAACAATTTACATGGGCTCTAAGCCAGTCTGTCTTTCCTATTCAAATTTCAAGAAAGCATGACCTAATTCCTCTACAAGTAGTAGAATCTGGAGCTTTTGTTAATTCAGTTTTCTTTCTTTATTTAAGCATATGTTTCACCACAGACGACTACAGTCATTAGAAGGAAAAATATTTGTTTGGGTAAAATTAAATATAGCAAGCATATAGCCTATAATAAAAATCTAAGAGTAACATCAACTTGCCAACAGCTGAATACCTGTCCTGGTCATCTAAGTAAATGACTCCCAAATTCAGACCAATCAGACGAACCATAAATTCAATTCTATATATTTAATTCAATTCCATATATTAGAACAATGTCATTTTCCTCAAGCCAAGTTTTCTCAATCTTCCAACAACTTTAACACTTCCAGTATTATTCCCACGTTACAAAAAAAAGAAATATTAATGCAGAAAAAACTGAAAAAAGAGGGAGAGTGACTAAACAATAAAAAGCAGTAGATAGAACATATAGGAGTACTGTTTCTCAAATACAAGGTCAGATGGATATCCACTGGAATTAGAAAGAACCACACAGCATTCCCTGAACAATTTCTCACAGCAAAGTAGTATAAAAACTTTTTTTATAGTTCCACTTGATACTTTCTAGGTGGTATTTTCTAAATCTCCAGGTACCTGAAGAAGAGATGGCCTAATGTCTTTCACTTTAATATTTCAGAGTAGTCCTCAGTTTACGATTAATTTCTGAATATAAAGGACTTCCTATTTTACATTCAAGAATATAAATTTGAACCAGAGTTGTGGTGGCTAAAATAATCACTTTCTCCCTTATAAGTATGTTATGTAAATATCTAAATAACAAAAAAAAACACTCAAGAAATAGTTTTCTGTGGAAAGCTTATCTGATAATTAGCATTGCACTTTGGACATACCCTTTCATGCACTTGCACAGGACAATATATGTGGATAGCTATAGAAGTGGCCTGACTGGATATGAGCATTCCTCTATTCATACACATGTTGCAATAATGGTGTTGTTTTCACTCTGGACAGTACCTGAAGAAGCCAGACCAGAGTTCAGCAGGGGGCTGCTCCCTGCACCCAGGCATCAGAAAAGGCAGTCACTCAACTACTATCACCAATCTGTCACTCATTTGAACAAAATACCATTGAAAATGGATAACCTAACTTATCAAGAAAACCCACTTCTTTGCTCACGACTTTGTACAGGCAATTTTCTACAATATTTAGCCATTCACATTTAAAAATCAGATGCAGAATCAACAAATAGCAGTAAACCACACATACAAAACATAAGGTCTGTTTCTCCAGATAAGAAGATACCGTGACTTATCACCATCTCTGTATAAAACAAGATTAAAAATGTCAGAAACTAATTTCTGCAAATGCTTCACCTCTTTGTTTTACCTGCTTCTGTGTACTTCAATCCTACTTTTACTTCTTCATGATTTGCTTTTGGTGGCGGCCAGACAGTCTGGAGTCTCCCTGGTGTCTTGTCATCTTGCTCTGAGGGACTGAGGTCAGGCTGTTAAAATTACACAAGAAAAAAATTAAAGTCTGCAGTATCAATTGATTCCAAACAGCAACTGCCATGCTCAGCTCTACACATGTGCTCCTGAATGACTATCTGTCTCATTCTACTGATTGATACAGTGCTCAGTTGGTTGGAGGCGACACAAATAAATCAGGGTAGAAAAATATTTTTGAGGAGGAAAGTAGCATAACGCACGTGACATGCAGTGATTTGTTGAAACTGTTCACATCACTGTGCAGAGCTGTCTATCCTTTTGTGAACCACAGAGGTGGTCACGAATGCTAGGGTTTTTTCCTGTATCTTTCTTCCAGAGTGAAATATTCCATAGTGTGCTTCTCTTACAAGTAAACATTAGAGCAATTCACCTAAGACATCATTTGACAATATAATTTTCTGGAAGCAGAGCTAGTTTATGAAATTCCTGCCCCACCCCCTGCAGATTGCTCAGTCCACATACCAGGTAATACTGCCACATCAAAGTAATGCTGCAGCTGTTAATGGGACTGCACTGTCAACTGGAATGCCAAAATAACTCTTTAAATGGGGAAGGGGTGGAGGGGGAATGACCCACTAAACAAGCATTCTTTTAGAGGGATTTTTTTGATGGATTTTTATATCTCCAATATTTCTGTAATCTGATTTTCAACATGTTACTACAAGTAACTGCATAGAAACAACTGCAACAACAGTGAAACCCTGTACGAAAATGGCCCCATAAACGGCTCACAGGAGCAAGGGAAAGCGAAGGCTAGACCCTTGGGCTCGGGCTTTGCCCTGAGAAAATACAGATTTGCACTAGAGTGGACATTAAGCAGACATTTATAAAAGCCACTTCTGCTGACTCCTGTGACTCCTCCCTCGCTGTGCGTGATGACAGCTTCCCAAATAGGTTTGCTGAGAGCCACAGGAACGCTGACGCCAGCACAGCGACTGGTGTAAGCAGGAAGGAGCAAGCCAGGGATGGGAAGGGCACACTCAGACTGCACTTGCTGTACATTCCACAGCCAATGAATACCTGTTTTCTCCTCCCCATAGGTCATTTACTACAAACTGGTATTATCAGTCTACCCAAGTGTTGACCAGGATTTTTTACATGTTTTCTTTTAATATTATGTAAGAATAAAAATTTGAAAGAGAGTATAACCAACACAGAAAATTAACTTAAGTAGCTTCAGGTTTAAGGTCCAATCCTGAAAATGGAATCCTTCAAGTAATTGCTCTTTCAGCCAACAATAGTCTCTTGGGCTGATTACATCTGCCAAAGATGTGGCTGTAAGAATTTTGGGTTGGGGGAATGCCAACCCAAAGGTTACTCATTTAATTAAAGAGTTCAAATCATATTCAAAGTCATTTATGAATGTATGAAAACTTTGCTTTGCTTTTTTTTTTTTAAATATAATAACTACATCTCCATATGCCTAAGAGCATTAACCTTGCAAACACTTACATTAATCAAAAACTTGAGTTGTCTAATTGAAATCGCTAAGTCACACCCGGATAAGGTTAAATGCTTATCAATATTTGAAAAGCCAGATATATGCATGTAAACAAGAAAATAAAACTTCCTGTTCTAGGTCTTGAGCTGAAAATCACCCATAATTTCTTAAAACAACTCCTATCATACAATTACTCCTACAGGTAAAATGAAACACTACTTATAAAAATAAAATACTCAATGAAAGAAAACAGAGTGAGATTCAGAAACTGTTAAATAATATTACAGTAAATATCTGCAGCATCAAACTGATTTAAAGCCATAATTAACACACAGAGAACTGTTATGTGGAGATCTTTTAATATCAGAAACTGACTGCTAAGTTCTCATTGTAATTGAGAGGCTTTACTATTGCCATCAGTTGTGGCCGAATTCTGCTTCAACTGCAGATGATCAAATATTCTGACAAATTAGCCTCAAGATTTCCTTGACTGAGAATCTAAAATTTGAGATTTCCAAAAGAGAAGCAATTCTGATCTCAAGTCCCCACCAATAATATTAAAACAAGAAATTATTTTTTTAATCCTTCTACTTCCAGACCTTAGGAAGAAAAAGTAATTCAACCTACAGATTTGTCTGATGCTCCATCCCCAGGTTTTGATTTTGACCTTTCAAATACAGCTTTCAAGGACTCTTTTTCATTTCTCATTTTGCGTTTCAGGGCTTCCAGCTCTGAAGTATCTGCAGTTGTTTCTCTCTTGGGAGGTCGCGTGAATAAGGCTTTAAAGGCATCCAGTGCAGATTCAGCAGGGCTTGATTTTATCTCCTCAGAGGGAAATCGTGGTTCTCTTTTGCTGGAGGCTTTGTTCTCTTGAGCTTCATCACTGTCCTCAGTCTCGCCAGATCCCTCACCAGAGTCCTCAGTTCTATCTTCATTCTTGGAGACGTCTATGTTTAACAAGTGTGAGAGTTGTTCTAGGAAAGTGGGATTTGCTTTAGGTTCAGATGATTTTTTTTTAATGGTGAAACCTGATGCAATACTGGATTTCTTAACAGGCTGTCGTAATTTAAGCAGAGCTAAATCATTCTCCCTTGGTTTAATTTCTGTAACAGTTTCCCCATCTTCTGTGGTTAGTCCCTTTTTCCTGACACGTAGTCCACTGAAGAAAGCAGGCAGCTGGAAAGTCTTTTCAGCCAGTGCTGTTTTTTGGAGTGATATATTATCAACGGAAGGTCTTTGTTCTTCATCTGAAAGTTCTTGAGGGCATTCCCCTGTAGCAAGCAAATGAGTGAATTGCTCATCCATTAACATTCTGTCTTTTCCATTGGAGTCATACTGTAGAATACCATCCAGCTCTTTTGGGAGCTGCTTAGAGAATGGTGGGTGTAACTCAATGTCATCTGTATCCACAGTGTCATCACTGTTGCTGTGCCCTTCTGATTCTGACTCTTCCTTATGTAGATTGCTGTTGTCCAAGGCCTCAGCAGACAAAGCAGCATTTTTTAGCCTATATTTGCTTGCGTTGTTCTCATCGGTGTCTAGGTCCTTATTCTCCGTGTCCGATTCTGTGTCACTTGTTGTATGAACCAAAGTACCTTGCACAAGAATAGCATCCTTGTCATCATTGTCAGATTCAGACAAAGAAGTCTGAACAAACCCCAAATGCTGAAGAAGTAATTCATTTTGGTCAGCTAACTCCAGCTCCAGGCCTGCTTGCCTGCCAGACATTGGGTCAGCTTGGCCACTGGTACTATCCACGCTGTGCTGATTTTCTGAGTCCTCATTATATCCATTATCATTCCTCTCATGCCAGGTGTTAGCGTGAGTATTTATATTGCTGTGCAAAGGTTGAAATTGTTTAAGCACTGTTTCTTCCTTGGGAGCTGCAGATTCAAGTTTAGCTGTAAATCCAAACAGCGTTTTCACAGAAAAGGTAGTGAGTGGGTCAGGGTCGCTTTCTGCTGTGTTCTTCAGGTCTAAAAGCTGACTACAGTCAGGCATCCCATTATGTTCTTCCATGTTGCGTGAAGTAGAGAATAGGTTGGCTCGCAGCAGTGCTGCTGCCCGCTGAGCCAACACTTACTGCGCGCATTCAGGCTGCCGGCGGGGCCGGCTGCCGGCGCTGCAACAGGCGGCCCAGCCCGGCCCGCGCAGGCCGCCGGCCCCCCGCGCTCCCGGCCGGGCCGCCCCTCCGCTCCTTCCGCCCCGGCCGTCGGGGCTCCCGCTCCGCCAAGGGAGCAGCAGCAGGACCCACCGTAAAAAACAGTTCTCGGCAGCGTCTGGAACTTGTTCCTTCTCACAAGAGGGCTTCGTCACAGCACTAACCTCGGCTGAAGCCCGGCCGGTTGTCCCCCCGGGGCTCCGCACCCCGACGGGCTGCGCGCCCCCGGTCCCGGCGCGCCGAGCCCGCAGCGCCCGGCAGCTACAGCAGCCGTCCCGCCGGGCCCAGCGCGCCGCGGCTGCTCCCTACTTCCTTGTCCCGGTGCGCCAGCGCTGGGTGGTTTTCAACAGAAAATTCCTGACGGATTCCTTTGCATAGTCTTTCCACTAGGATAAAGAACTTCTTTTGTAAATCCATAATCACCAAAAAAATGTTAAATGGAAACCCGAGCTAACGACTCTGAAGCTTCCTTTGCCCCCTCCTGAAGCACTTGGAGAGCCCCCAGTGCCCGGCCGGGCAGAGGCAACTCGGGTGAGCGCCCTTGAAGCAGAGGAAAGTAGGAAAAAAAGAGACTCTCTTCCGATTTGCTGGAGGTTTCATCTGGAATGCAGATTTCAGCCTCCAGGGCCATGAACAAAAACCAACGAGACTGGTTTCACATTACCACGGTCCTTGCCCTGCACAGCTCCTGCTGAGAGGTGCAGGCAGGTACTTATCACAGAGCGCGGCCGCGCCCAGGGACCGGGAGCGCTGCGCGGCCAGCGCCCGGGAGGGCCAAATTAACTGTTTAGGAATCGGACAGCCTTGTCCATCCACGGCACCAGCCTTGGTCGGGTCCGAACCAGAACAATCTCTGCTGACATATTCTGTGGTGATTTTCACAGGCTTTACTGCTGTGTGCGTGAGATTTGTTTAGTTGAAACGAACAAGAACACTTGAAATGTACAAAACTGTCTAACTCAACGTTAACAGAAACTACCCGGGATACTATGTATTTTTTTTTATCAGTACAGACGGAGAAAGCGCAAAATACTCTTAAGCACTCTTGATATTCAGAAGTCAGTAACATTTGGAGCAGGTTTACATCACAAGCCTCCACTTTCGCTACTTTTTTTTTATTTACCCAAGTTAAAGGGTCACTCTACAGTCATCCATTTAGCTGTGATGAGTAATCTTAAGCAAGCAACATGGGGAAAGCTATCCTTCACAGGCAAATCAGCTGCAGATCACACTGCTGTATGTGTTTACCGAAAAACATTTCTGAAAAGCTGAGTATTACAGCCAACAAGCAACAACAAAGTATCGCAACACATTTCGCTTTTGGTTTAATGTTTAAAAATGTAGACTGTACAAAAGGCATTTGTTTGTCAACAGCAAAAGCAAAAGCCATTGGTATCTCCTGCAGGAACAAAGTTTTCTGAAAATCAGATTGTAATACTAAGGGCTTGGATGAAGCTTACAGACACCTTTTCAATTACAGGGTTGCATGCATGCCTATAGACAAAGGGCAATGGAAGCATTCCCATCTTTATCTGTGATTTCACAGGGAGCAATGTCTTCTGCCCTGCTGCTTGGCATTTCCTTAGCAAGCTCTGGACTTGCTTCTCCGCTATGATGAATCATCGGGTGCCAAGGTCAGAAACAACTGACAGGTTCCCCTGATTTCTAGGCTTAATATCACAAAAGGAAGCTCTATGTAAAGAAAGAGACACAGAGTCCTTGCCACCCGCTATGCCAACCTATTCTTAAAATTCCAGGACTTATAAGCAGGTGGAAGGAAGCTACCAGAACACTGGTGACTTCCCCCAAGACAAAATTCCTTCAAGGCAAATCTAAAGCAATTCTAAATTCCATTTTATGGCCAAACAAATGGGGCAAAGTGACAATACTGAACCAAAGTTTTCTACATTTAAATGCACGTCTGTTTTTATGTTTAGTTACATGATTAATTCTTCATTGTTCTAATAAATTGTATGGTTATGTCTTATTTATTTATGCGTGTACTTATTTGGGGTTTGATGGATAAACATTAAATCACATTTTCAAGAATAGCCTTGTTAGTCACAAAAAAGACTATACCTCTATGAACAACTTCATGATACCTTCTAAACATACTGATTCAGATTATGCCAAAATATTACTCATCTCTTTATATTAACAATCCATACTTAGAATAAACCTTCCCTATAATAAAAAAGGGTCACCAAGCTGTAACAATCCTATGAATAGAAGGCTAAGGATTACAGCCACTATTTAACTATTTAAGGATTTAATGGACTTTTGAAAAGTTTAGTTTAAAAGTGGACTTAAAGCAGGAATCTCATACTTTATGTCTAAACAACATCCCAACAAAATACAGCAGACCAGGATCAAATTAGAAGTGAAAAGAATGGTGCTTTTAGTGTAAAGCTTAAGTGATACAATATGTTGAGGTGCTAGAAATCCCAGAGTTGAACAGTGAATAATTAAAATTCCAGAAGCTGAAATATACTCTATATAGCCAGAGGTAATCTCACAAGCCTGTAGAAAATACTGCTTTATATGTACCTCTTTTTGTAGTAAACTCTAGGAAGTGTGGAGGAACTTTCAAGCTTTGGAGCTCTAGGATTAACAAGAAAGCTCATCTCTACATATAGGCCTGGAGAAATACTCAAAAACTGAAAGTCATTGTGATGAATGAGTCAGTCAGTCTCTGAAATTCACCACACAGTCCATAAACTCCCAGCCTAAAATATGGCTTTTGTAGAGACCTGCTTCCTGCATTCTGATGATCAGCCCAGTGGAGAGTCCTTTGAGGGACTGAATAGCTGATAATGAAATACATATTGGTTACTTACTCAATCAAGTGTTTCAGGGTAAAATACATACATCAGTATGTGCCCTTAATATTTTTATATAAAAGAGAGGTCATCATTGTGATGTAAAATGAGATGGAGTCAGTTTGTTGGTAGAAGTGTTTTAATGCTGGGTGGATCTATCTCATAAGAAAAGTCTCTCTGAGCAGGCTGCAACACTGCATCTAAAGGAACAACTTCAAAATCTTTAGAAAAAATCAGTTATAATTATGTTACAAGCCTCTTTACTTAATAAAACTGACAACTCTCTGGTGCCTCAGAAAAGCCCTTAAAACTTGTCATAGCAACTTTCAAGGCAGTCAATGCACTAATTATACAAAAGGACAACCATTCCTTACAGTTTAAAGCACATTTAACAATCCACACCCTTTTTGACCTACATTTCATCACAGACAGAAGTCACACCCACAACACACTCTAGTTCTCTTCTTGAGGTGTCTAAAAGCTCACCTGAAGTAGGTTTTAAAACTGGCTTTGAAGAAAACACACATTAAGCCAGAATAAGGTCATCTAATTTCTACCACTATCATATGGCAAGACTCAACACTTCCTGACCCCTTATCTATTCAGATTGCCTTTTCAGATCACGGTAATAACAAACTAGATAAACATGAACAGGACAGAAAGACATTATACAAAACAGCAAGGTTGCTAAACTGAAAACAAATATTCTACTGGTTTTAAAAAATAAAGAACAACAAATCTAGAAAAGTTTATATAAATTCTTGAAAATAATCATAGAATCAAATATGCACCAATTGTGTCAGGCTTCAGAAGAGCCTCAAGAAGCAGCAGGCTCTGTTTGTAGCTCAGGTGGCTTGAACAGATATGAAGTTCAGCTGACACAGTCTGCCCTCTGCCCTGTCCTCAGCCTAACCTTTACTGTGAGGCTGATAATGGTCTTAACATTCCCCTGCTCTCCTGTTTGTCTCTCCTGCTGATTACCTCATTTTAAACTTAGTATTTTAACCCGTTAAATGCTCTAAAATAGGAGGGAAGATAGAAGAAAATCTGTAAGGCCTTGATTTTCATCATTATCAGCCTTGTTACCTCACTTAGACCATTATGTGAGCAGCTTTCCTGAGTTTTGATGGAATTGGGTACCACCAATATAACTGCTTTAAATGTAAGTAATTAATTTAGATGTAGCAACAGAAACATAGACATGATAATTCTTGTCAGAATTCAGCAATACATGATGTTAACAGAATGTATGGACACCAGACACATTTGGTGTAGGGGTCTGTATAAACCATTTGTACAAATGCACAGTGTTTTTTAACATTTTCATCTAAATACTGATTGATATTGAGATATGGACTACTTTAGAGAATTTGAAAAAGCACTGTAATACTTATACAGTTATAAAATCAGAAAGCACATTAAGAAACTCAGTTTACTATTCTGCAGGAGTGCATGCTGTATCAATAAATGTGTGGAATATTAACCTGTAAAGCCTATCATATGAAAAAACAGTGGTAGATCTGAGACAGAAATTCTAGAAAGATATATTGATGGGTCTGGTTAATATGAGCAGACATACAAGTAACAAAGACAGGGAACAGAAGATCAATATACACTGTGTAAGTAAGCTAAGTAAGATCTTTGTACATTATGGCACAAAGGCTGGCACTTAGTGTTACAAAGAATGAAGATGAATTTTTAATCCTTTTCCTTTTCTAGGTTACTCTCTTTTCATCTTCTTTTCATTTCAACAGGCCTTTTGCTCCCCATCTACAATATGATATAGTAGTTTAAAGCTTAAACAAAAATCTTTATAAAATAAAATCCACATAGTTACATTAATTTACCATAATTTCTTAAGTAATTACTAACTGTTAATTGCAATTTTAGCTGCATTTTCACATCTCACTTATGTGCCTTTTTATCTGAGATGAAATACTGTATAAAAAATAAGGTGGAGTTTCATTTCTATTTTGTTTCATTACCATCCATATCTCTGTATCTTCTCCCCACCTAAGGTTTAAAATCTAATGTAAGATCTTTTTTCATGTTTCTGGTGTACATTGTGCATTTAAAAGTCCTGTCAGAGTAGAATTCATTCACTCTCTCTCTCATCTACATTATCTACCGCCTTCCACTTAATAGAAACATAGAAACATCTTTTCAATAACATGATGGACCAGCTGAGAAGGGCCAATGGGGATATTATAGGGTTAAATATGATCAAGTGCAAGGGGCTGCACCTGGCTCAGAGAAATCCCTGTTATCAGTACAGGCTGGGGATGAGCAGGTCAGGAGAAGCCCTGCCCAGAAGGACTTGGGGGTGCTGGTGGCTGAGGGGCTGGACATGACCCAGCCATGGGCACTCCCAGCCCAGAGAGCCACACGTGCATCCGGAGCAGTGTGGGCAGCAGGACCAGGGAGGGAATTCTGCCCCCTCTGCTCTGGTGAGAACCCATCTGCAGGGCTGCATCCAACTCTGGGGTGTCAGGAAGGACATGGGAGTAAGTCCAGATGAGGGCCAGGAAGATTAGAAGGATGGAGCACCTCTCCTGTGACCACAGGCTAAGAGATTTTGGGTTGTTCAGCCTGGAGAAGAGAATGGTCTGGGGAGATGTTGAAGTACCTTTCAGTACCTGAAGGAACCTACAAGAAAGCTGGAGAGAGACTTTTACAAGGGCATGTATTTCTAGGACAAGGGATGACTTGAAACTGAGAGAGTAGGTTTAGATTAGATATTAGGAAGAAATTCTTTGCTTATGATGGTGGTGAGGCACTGGAACAGGCTTCTTAGAGAAGATGTGGATGTCCCATCCCTGGAAGTGTTCAAGGTGAAGTTGGATGGGGCCCTGTGCAATCTGCTTTCGTGACAGGTGTCCCTGCCCATGGCAAGGGAGTTGTAATTAGATGATTTGTAATGTCCGTTCCAATCTGAATCATTCTATGACTCTATAATTCCATAAGCAAACATTAGTGTATCTAAAGATGCACATACACAATTATATTATACATCAATGTTAGGGTGCTCCTAATTCAGAGCAAGCAGACCTTTTCAATAAATAGCTTTTTCATAATGTTATTATTATGAATGTAATTGCATTTTAAAACAATAGTGCCAAACTTTTGATCAGTCAGGCTAAAAATTTCCTTCTAAAAGAAGAAAAGGGCTATAGATAACATGACGGAGTGTAGTGCATCTGTGAATAAATAAATTGGTCCATTTTAGATGCTATTTCCTGGGAACATGATCTTAGCTTCAGAATCGCTCTCCAGACACTGGCTCCTTTTTTACCACAATTGTCTTGCTGTCCAGTCTGATGACTGCACAGGGAAGACATTATCTCGGTGCAACATCCCACCCTGAAGAGGAAGGGAACACCCAAGGGTTGTTGTCACCAGAGCAACTCGTGCAGCCTGGTTTTGGCCACTATCTTTCTTACAGGCTACTTCTAGCAGGGCTGCACTCCAAACAGATTCTGATGGCAGCAACTGCTGCAGCAGCCTTCTCACTATTGTTCTTTTGTCAACTCCTCCCTCAATCACATGAACTTATCTTGGAGACACAAGGGCTCTGTAATTCAACCCAGAATTCTGTCCTGAAGAGAGTCACAGGGAGTGAGCTGCAGGATAAAGTGTCTTGGTGGGTCCCTAGCAGCCCATCAGCCTTTTTGAGCACCCTTTTTTTAACAGAAATTAAGACTTTTGTTCTGAGTATTTTAAAAATAATGGAATAAATATTCTTCCTTTTAAACTACAAGAAACTGAAATTATTCAATTTTTTTCATAATGCAGTTAATTAGATTTTTAGACATAAAATATTTCTTTAAAAATAGTAAGAAAGATGGCAACAAACCATTTACTAATCTCAGATATTTCTTATTTTACTCAAAATGTTCTTAAATGGCCTTCATTTGTAACTCCTCCTACTCTATACAAGGACTTTTAAATGCAGTCAGAAAATCCTCAAGGACTATATACTTCCTGTTGTAGCATATATTTCTAGCAGTGATAACAGCTATGTCACTATTTCTCTCAGTTCAGTTATTTGTTTTCATCTCAGCAATTTATTACAAGGATAAACCTGTACCTTCACACTGATACATAACTATTGTAAATAATTATTTTAAGAAAAGAAAGTTAGGACAAAAAAATCAATTTTATAACAAGATCAAGAGAATACCAACGGTGATTGTAAGCATTAAAAAGCATTTTAAATGTACTTCTAAGTCAATTCTTGTATTTCCACCAATAGATGTCACTCTTACACAAATTTTTCTTAGTGTTTCTTTGCACAAACTGTATTATGTAATCTAGTCTTTAAAGCAAATTCTTCCAACCATTCAATCCTTCGCATGTTTCTTTCCTCTTCTTCTACATTCTGTTCCCTTTCCTTCTGCCAAAACAGGTCTCTGTAGGCTGCTTACTGCTCACCCTGGGAGCGTGTAAGTATTTCCAGCTACATTAAGCTGGCCTGACCTTATGATGAACTCAGGTTGCCCTCTGAAGCTTCATTGTTTCATACCCCAGGAAGTTTAGAAACTTTTCCTGTCAAGATCGTGGCCAGTCTGGCTCCAGTGCCAGTTCAGCTTCTCCAAAACTCTGAGAATCATCAGCCTGGCTCCCAGTGCTGCACACATGCATGTGAGCACACACATATGCACATGTGCACAGGTACACACACAGAGCTTGCTCCTGCAATGCATTTCCAGGAAGCAACTAATTTAAACTAAACATCCATCAAGACTTTAGAAATGGCACATCATGTACCTTAACCTATTTATATAAGTTCAAACATTTTCCATATGTATTGCTCTCAGCTGCACAAAGACATATGGGTTCACAGACCATCTGGAAAACTGTATCCCATCCAAAACTTTGCAGTTTGTCAGATATTTTGGAACATGCTTTTAGACTGGCCCAAAATAAATGCATACCAAAAATGTAATTGTATATAATAAATGCTTGCTGAAATCCAGTATACAGTCCTACTCACATTCAGTTCCAGGCTCAGATGCAGCACACTTCTGTTGATCTTCTCCTTCTCACTTGAATGAGAAAATGTGTTTGATTGCCCCAGTCTGCAATCCAGAACCCACGTATCTTCATCTCTCTTTGCCACATCCAAACTAGTCAGCCCTTCAGTGAAGTCATCCTTTAGAGCAGACTCTGCTGGGAGACCCAAATTAAATAAAATTAAATTAAATAATTCTATGCATCTGCACATAATCCCTGCATACAGAAAGTTCTGTATCTTTTTCAAACTCTGGTACACACTACCAACATGCGCAAATTCTCCTGTTTAAAGCACAACAGAATGGTATAAAGGGGGTACCAACTTTGTTTTGACTCAGAAAAATTTTTTTTGTCCTTAAATTTTGTGTGTCAGATCTAGCATTAAAAAATGGGCTGCTTATCTTTCCCTTATATACAGACACAGACTGTGTGTAAGATGCTTGAGTTTCTACCTGACGAGGCACTCTTACTGGTCATCCTAAATGTGCTCATTACACACACATATTTCAGAGGTGGGTGTGAAGTATAAAACTAAACTAAGGAAGCTCCATAAACTGATTTGATGAACTTTTTGCCATTGGCTGAACACAGCCTTAGTGGGGATGGTGCCAATCCATGTTAGTCCCTTATTCCAAGTGCATAAAAAGCAGGGTCTTTCAATTAGAAATGATACTTAAGATTTTACCTTTCTCCAGTAAGCCTAAAACATAGTGTCAGCCTGGTTTTGGAATGGTTTAGGTACAAACAGCCAGATTTGACAGGAGAGGTAAGAAGAAAACCTGTCAGCCACAGGTGTACTCCTGTATGTCATGCTGTGCAACCACTCAGCACTGTCCCTCCTGTTCACAGCATTGCTGGCTTTTTAGACCCCTCAAAAATATCTGTTTCTCCATGATAGCCTCAACTTTAGCAATGAGAAAACTAATGAATTCCATGAAGTTAATGTGCTCTCTGAAGTGTAATATCTGACAATACATCTTTTTATATTCTAAAGGATATATACATATATCCTCTTATATATATATACTCTTTCATATACACAGACACATCCATCTTGGAACATTTTACTGGAAACTTCAGAAATTAGCACAATTCCTGGCTGCTGTATATCATAGCTTAGCATTACAAAAGCAGCCCTGGTAGACTTTAAGGCCAGATTTGATGGAGCCCTGAGAACCTGGTGAAAGATATCCTTGACCATGACATTGGGGGCTGGAAGTAGATGATCTTTATGGTCCTGTTCAATCCAGGCCCTTCTCTGATTCTAATAATGGCACTTACAATTTTGTAATTTTGAAAAGTTTTATTTTCTTTTTCCCTAACTTTAAAAGACATTTTAAAAAGAGGCACTAGGATTAGAATCTATATGTCTGCTTAAATTTAGGATGAATTTCAAACTTTCTGGTAGCTTACATTTCAAATAATTTAGGTGCCACCCTGTATCAATAAGGATAGTAAAGTATAATACTTGATAAAATGACCAATAATCCAAAGTACAAGTCAGTTATTATTGTGTGAATATACTCATATTTCATCTTATTCAGATGAAATCTCAGAGTGAGATCCTATCAAAACACAGCATTTCTGCAGAAGAGCATTACACATACCTGTACACATTTTGAAATTATGCACTGCATATAATAAACTGTATCAAGATATTCAAACATAAGACAGCACATTTTAAGACATTCTCAGGTCCAGATGTATTATCTTTAGGGATCTAAAGAGAGAACTGCTTTCTGACTTTCTGAGTCATTGGTTTTCTGTATATTTTTACACATTTGATAAAATATATATTTTGTTGGCCCTTATGCCATTATGTAAGTGTTGTGGTTTAACCTCAGCCAGCAACCAAATACCATGCAGCAACCATAGCCCTGTACCAGCAACTGAGAAGAAAATTAAGTCTACCCCAGCTAAAACCGACTCATTAAGTCATTTTGATATTTAGAAAGCTTTAAGATCAGAAATACAAATATTATTCTTTTAATATTGAACACAAATATTACACCTATAATAAGCTGAATAAAATGTATTGGTTGAATTTTGACCTTGTTTTTGTTGCACCATACAATTAGCCCAGTTACCTCTAGACACCCCCTTTTACATGATTATGACATGGAAAATACAAAAGAAGTTCCAGGTCAGTGGAGAGGAGAAAGTAAAAATCACCATTTTTAAGATAATTGGACATTATTTGTATCATGTTAGCAAACCTATCATGACAGGTTTTGGTGCTTCTCCTGATTTCTGCCACAGATCACTGCTACAGTTTTTGTGGGTATCTACTGACTTTTCATCACGACAAAAATTGGAATCCTGTCAAATAACCTATAAAAACCATATATGCCTTCATAAAATAAATTAATGCAGCATTAAAATGCAAATATACACAGTAAAAACCAGGAAATACTGCCATTTTTATTCAATGCTCTTTGGGAATTCATTTTACCTTCATAATTACCAATTCACTGGTTTCCCACCCTACTCACCATCACCTCTAATACTTCAGTTTGCAGTTATTTTGGATCAATTATTTTTAGCTGTGTTGTTCAAGGTGTCTATTCTATGTCAGCTACTGCTAAAGATCACATTCATTTGCAGCAGTGATTTTTACCCATATGCTTACTCTGATCATTTCCATTGATTCATTAAGTGATACAGAGCAGTAGTAAGAAGCCACAATCAGAATTTCTTCTTGCAGCAGCGGGTATTTCCCATAATTAACTGTGCCCCAGCTAAGAACAGTCAGCCTGGCAAATCCTTTCTTGTCCTCTAGAAAAACTCCCTCAGCTGCAGAGATTCAGTTTTTGTCCAAATGTAATTTTATGCACCATTATATTAATTTATGGTATTTTTGCTGTTGGCAGACTCCTCCCAAGTCTGTTACCAAGCCTCTATTCTTCACACTCTGTGTAATTATTACTTAATGTTCTGTTCTCTATGCATTTATGCCGGTAGCTGATGATTGCTTTCCTCCTTGATCCAGTCCTCACCTGCACACACCACCAGCATTCAACCACTTCTATGGTAAGGGACCCATCCAACCCAGCAGACAGTGGAATATAAAAGGAGAACTTTAACCACCTCTCTAAGTATTCTATTTTAAGCAAATTCTTAAATATTTGGCCATATTTTGCACTGAAGTTCACCATTCTGTCAGCTGTGACAAATGGATTTTACTGCTACTTGCGCTTATCCAGGAAACTTTTTCATTTTAAATCTAGCAACCTACTGTAATCTGATTGTGCATTAAAAAAAAAAAAAAAGGTCATATATACTTTATGCATGCATTTGCAAACACATGTATATAACATTTAATCGTAGGCTAAATTTAGGCAGTTTTAAAATGCATATGTTTATCCTTTAGCCATCTTAAATGAATCGATACAGTTTTTTTTCCTGCTGAAAAAAATAAGGCTTTCAAGAAAGTTCAATTGCTATTCAAATTGTCTTCCAAGTTTTAAAGTTTATACCACTTAGGAGTGCCTCCTCTGTGCACTGATGTACAAAGAAGACTGCCCAAATACAGATCTGCTGCCATCTATTGTCCCAAGGGAATGGAAGACATAGCAATGTACATAAGGGAAGACTGAATATTTAATGCTTCTTTGGCAATTTTTACCATGCAGACTTTGTGACTGTAAGGAAACAACTTTTTAATGTTTTCACAAGTAAGACAGATGAGGTACTCAAACCTGAGGGGTACAGACAGGGTCTCATCATCAGACTGTGACAATAAATGGTAAACCCAGGATTTCCTAAGCCCTCTAGTCCTATGCTGAAGGTACCTAATTATAAGGTAATTGCATCTGACTTTTTTTGTACAAATTGCCATTCTTGTCATACAAAGTCTTTTAAACACAAATTGTTACATTAGCAAACCGGCACATTAGATGCCACGTAGTACATTTCTGTTAGGTTGCTGTTCTGGAATACACAACTCTATGGAACAGTTTCTGTGGGCAGACTCTCTGTATAGAAAACATGTTTGTGCTTTTTCAGCTGTCTGGGAAAAAGAACTTGGGGGGTAAACATCAGCTTCTTCTTTTTTTTTTTTTTTTTTTTTTTTTTTTTTTGCTAGTTCAAGGAATTAGGATGTCATGATATCCATTCCCTTCAGTATATGGTTTGCTTAACCACAACTCACTCAACTCTCAGGCCGGTGTTTACACTGATTGCTTTTAGCTATGTTTCCTGACCACTATATATTAATATTTCAGTCACACTCCATTCTTTCTAGATTGTTTTACCACATAGGATAAAAATAAAATGCTTACTCTTTTGTATGTTGATTCCTCTGTAATGTAATTCTGTTGCCGAGTTGATTGAATGTTATAAGCACTCTTATATGCATGAATAAAGAAACTGTGTTAATTACATACTTGTGTTCACTGCTTGCCTCTTGGAAGAAGTGCAAAGAAGGTAAATAAAATTTAAATCTTTGTACACCATTTGGGAATGAGTCTCAGAATGCCAGGTGGACCTTTAGAGTTCTGGGCATCTTACATTTTAGGAAAAGAAAACCCTAACAAACAAAATAAATAATCAAATAGGTTTTTCAGCAAGTGAACCACAAAACCGAAACAGTCTAACTCAGAAGTTGCCTATTTAAAGGCACCATTTTGACAGTAGAAATGAACACTCTAAGCATCAGAACTGCATTTAGAGGGTTTAGAGTATTACATAGACTTAAGGGAATGTTATTACTGCAGGGATTTAGCTCTTGCAAGACCTTAAGTCAGCAAAACACAGCATGTTACAGAGTCTTTAGTACACTACCTTATTCAAATAGATGAGGCTTGACCATTGTTATTGAGAGCACTGGTGGAACATGAAGATAAACTGAGTCAACATATTTTTTTTAAATTATAAAAATAAAAAATATGCAGATCCTACCAAATTTTTTTTGCAGTGGGAACCTCAAATTTCATGATCTATCCCTCTGATCTGACCTTTTCCCTTCTAAGCAGTAAAAGCTTTCTGATTTTTCTTCTTTAAAATGTTCCTTTTGTTGTTAGAGACACCAATGTATTATTAAATCTCAAATTAAAACAGAATTGGAAGTAATCTCAGCAGTTTCAGATTCTGTGGTTAGATGATATTGCACAGTTCCATCCACATGCCATCTGTGGTACCTCTTATCTGTTAGTATATAAAGACATTAACTCTGTATAAACATGTAAGTTATGCACTCAGTGTTACTCTGTATGTAGCTAACACAGAGGACAATAAGATTTGATTTTCTGGAGTTAAAGTCTACTATGAAATTGTAGAAATATGAATAATTAGGGAAAAAATAAAATAAGTAGAAAGGGGATTTTAAAAACTAGAGGTAAACCTCCTTCCTCCCTTTTAATTTTACATATTTCCTTAATGGGAAAGAAACAGAAGAAACCTGTTTGCTCTGGTAGAGGCCCAGAAAAGACTCAGCATCAATACAGTTCTTTCTGTTTTATTGGATAGAATGTAAGAAGTATGTAGCTGTCTGTGCAGAAAAGGGAACATTGTGCATTAGGTAGATGAATAAAACCTTTTTACATGAGGAAAACTCATATTGCAAGGCTAGAGAAACTGGAAAATGCCACTAAATGCTGTCTCTGGGAATGAAGACATGTCATCTTTCCCCCTAATTTCTATAGTTTTTATTTAATCTGTATTGTAGCATGGGCGGAAATTCATAGTATAAGCAGGTTAGTAAAATCCTTGCTGAAGATTGCCTGTTTCTACAGTACATTTAGAAATTCTTTTTGCATGATGACACATTGTGGATTTTAAAAAGTAAATGTTAAGCCCGCTACTTGCAACATTGCTCTAACAAAGAAGCCTGAACGACACAGTCCTTAAATCACATCTCAGACTGGTGAGTGTGGGAACAAAACCCTGGAGCAGCGACACCCTGCAGTGGCAGTTAAGGTCCATGTAGTGCTCAGAAAGCTAGAAGCTCCTAAAGTACCAATATCCAAAACAATCAATCATTTAATGTCTTTTGCCTGTGTCCTCTTTCTTCTTGTAAGTACAACTTAATACAGCTAATAATGGAGAAAAAATGTGTAAGTGGCTTCAAATCCATACAATTGCTAACAGAAAAATTTATTGCCATGTAAAATCAAGACCTCCCTCCCTTGCTAGCAAATAAAAATCAGTATATTGTTCTGAAGTGTGAACTTGAAGAAGGATATCTTCCTGCAGGAGGTGAAAAACTGTACATAGCTTGACATGAATGTCTATCATTAAAAGAAAAGAGAAGAAAAAAGCAGTGAAAATAAAGCTCTCTGGCCTAGAAAGTTTGAGTCAGCAACCACCAAACATAGAGATATGAAGAAAATCCAAAATACTTATGTTCTTGTAAAAAACGCTTGTGCAACTTCTCAATGCAGAGTATATCAACTGCAAAAGCATGTGATACAACTCAAAGCCTTTCAAAAATACTTCAGAATCAGCAGAAGTCTAATAGAATTAGCAACATCTATCAAATCCTATACATTCCTTATAAAAATTTAAATGGTTTTATTAAAGTATCTTTTCATTTATTATTTTCATTTATTGTCACGGAATGTGATTTATATTTTTTTTATTTATTAAGGGTTTACATTTGCAGTAATTTATATACTTTATACTGCTTTTTTTCCTTCACCTCAATCTATTTATTCCAGACAAAAATCTCCAATCTGTAAGACAGCAAACTTTTTACAAGTTCTCTCATATTTTATCTAACAGATAAAATAAGAATACTTATCACTAACTTAGTGTAAAAAAACTAGTACAATTTAGATTAGGGAAAAAACCAATCATACAAGCAAAACAAAAACAAAACAAAGAAAAAGGCAAAATCATCAGCAGAAAGATGAGAGAACTATATTCAAGATTCAATGCTGTATCATCCAACATGTGCTTGAGAAACCCGAGGAACAGGAACTCTAGTAGCAAGTACAGAATGTATTTTCTGAATTAGGATACAGACCTGAAAGGTGCTGAGCCAGTTTGGAGCCATCCAAGCCTACTGCTTTAGCACATACTCAAATTGAACGAGTTCAGTTACTGCACAAACAGCAAGCAAGACCTGCCTTGTCGCTTGCCAGCCCACTCTTGCTTTCAGATGCAAGCAAGAGGCCTCCAAGTTTTCCCAACTGGCACAAGAAACAAACAGCCAAAGATATTAAAAACCCCAAGAGCATATAACACAGTGAGCAATTGGCACCTCAGTGCAAATTCTTCATCTTCTACTATTCCCAAAGAAACTTCACATGTCCACAGTCAAATGCCACAATCAATGTTCAGGCCAAGGTACTGAGCTGCAATGCCAGGAACTTTTAGCGAAAGGTTCATTTTTAAATCCAAAGATCTTTAGTGCTCACAGTAACTTCCAGATGGGGGTAATACCCAAAGTATCTAGTCAAATCTCCAATTAGCATGTTTTAATTATACAACATTTCCCAAGTGAGCCTTTTACGGACATACTGTAGCCATGATATTATGGAAAATCCTTTGCTGGGATTTTTCCTCTCCTGAGAAGCTGAGGAGCCTCAGGAGAGAAATGTAAACAATTACTATCTGCTGCTGTAGAATGCAACAGGTGCATCTGTGATTGGTCCATGTGGATTGTTTTCCACTGATGACCAATCACAGCCACCTGTGCCAAGGCTGTGAGCAGTCACAGGATTTTTGTTATTCCAGTCTATTCTGTTCTGTTCTTGTTGTAGCCTTCTGATCTCTCTGTTCTTTTAGTATAGTCTTAATGTAGCATTTTAATATAATATCTAACATAATAAATCAGCCTTCTGAAATAGAGTCAAGCCTCGTGTCTCCACACACGGAGAGGAATCATCAACAGACATACATATATTAAATAGTACAAAAAACTTTAAAATACCTGACAATTCACATAGCTCTTCCTTAGTAAGCATATGCTAAGTGTCTTGTGGGGCTATAAAATAGATAATGATAATTTTCCAAAACCAGTTAACAACTGTTTACAACTTCATTACCTGAAATAATTTCTATGCAATCAGAACACATACCATATTTGTTATAGATTACTCTCAAAGCAAATACCAAAAATGGAAGCATTCCTAATCCTGAAATTGTTGTTATGGGGAGTGTTTCACTGTGACTTTTTACAAGTTCTCTCATCTCTGGTATTCGCCAGATAGCTAAAAGAATGTGGAGGAGGAGACTGATGTTTAAACGTTTTATTCCTTATTTTATTCAGCAAGACGTGACCTTGCAAGCAACAGTTTTTGAAAAGATTAGAAATCTGTAGCTAGTGCAATAAGGAAAATGAAGAGCTATATAGAAAAGCATTATTTTTCTCATGTGCTTTTTATAATATTTCTCCTAATACACTGGTTCTCACTCTTAACCATAAGAAAGGCAAAGTCACCACCAAAAAGATATGATCTGGTCATTAGGTAAGTAAAAAATCAGTGAAAGTAGGATTGATTTAAAATAATTTACATATTTTACCTTACACTTCAAAATTTTGAAAGTTGCCTAGAATAAGCTTTAACATCAATGCATCTACTTGTAGAGGTCACTTAGGCCAGCCACCTCTACATTGCATTAATGTCATTATGTAAATATTTTAGTGCAAATATTAAGATTTGATATCATGAAATATGGACAGAAATATGCTAAAGCACCAGAAGCAATAATCAAAGAACAGCCTGTATAACCAGGGACATTATCAACAGCAACAAAATTAATTAACTCTGAGCATGTTATTTATAACTAGACCATGATTCATCAGTGAAAGACTATACTGTGATAAAAGGGGAATGCACACGGCCTGCATGGCTCTTCCTTCTCCTTCTCTTGGAATAACATTGCATTGTGTGGGACAGTCTTCTGCCTTTTATCCAACAGGAAGACACATAACAGCCCAAAATACACTGAAAATCAGGAAACCAGGAAAATGGGCAGCAACCTTGCTTAACTGTCATTAAAAACAAAATACATAAGACTTTGCAGTGAATGGATCACCTGTTTTATGACCAATCTAGCAGAACCTGAGAGATGTAGTCAGGATTTGACAGCTAGTGTCTCCTTTTCTCTCTAATCTTATTCCTAATGCTGTCCGGACTGCTTTAACATATGCTTTACCTTGAGTGAGAATAGTAACATTCTGTGAATGTGCAGAATCAACCTGGACTATACCAAAGCCTTTGGCACTGTATCCCACAGCATTCTCCTGGAAAAACTGGCAGCCCATAGCTTGGATGGGTGCACTTATCACTGGGTAAATAACAGGCTGTATGATCAGGCCCAGAGTGGTCATGAGGGAATTACATCCAGCAGGTGACAAGTGGTATTCTCCAGGGCTCAGTACTGGGGCCAGTCCTGTTAAACACATTTATAACAACCTGGATGAGGGAATCAAGTGCACTCTCAGACAGATTACAGGCAACACCAAGTTGGGCAAGAGTGTTGATCAGCTGAAGGGTAACAAGGCTCTACTGAGCGATCTGGACAGGCTGGATCGATGGGCTGAGACCAATGGTGTGAGGTTCAACAAGGCCAAGTGCCAGGTCCTACACTTGGGTCACAGCAACCCCGGGCAGCTCTATAGGATGGGAGAAGAGTGGCTGGAAAGCTGCCCAGCAGAAAAGGATTTTGGCCTATTGGTTGACAGCCATGATGAATTGATGATGACGCAGTCTGAACATGATGCATCCTGTGCCCAGGTGGCCAAGAAGGCCAAAGGCATCCTGGGCTGTATCAGCAACAGTGTGGCCAGCAGGAGCAGGGCAGTGAGTGTACCCTGTACTCCACATTACTGACACTGCACCGCGAATCTTGTGTTCAGTATTGGGCTCCTCACCACAAGGACATTAAGGCTCTAGAGGGAGTCCAGGAAAGGGCAAAGAGCTGGTGAAGGGTCTGGAGTACAAGTCTTGTCAGGAGCAGCTGAGAGAATTGGGGTTGTTTAGCCTGCAAAAAAAGGGGAGACCTTATTGCTCTCTAGGACTCTGTGACAGGTGGTACTGGCAGAGTGGGGCTTGCTCCCTTCTCACAAGAAACAAGCAATAGAACAAGAGGAAATGACTACGAGCTACACCAGGGAAGATTTAGATTGGTTATTAGGAAAAAGTTCTTCACTGAAAATGTTGTTAAGCATCGCTGTCCAATACAGTGGTCGAGTCATCATTCCTGGAAGGTTTAAAAAATGTGTAGATGCGGCACTTACAGACATGGTTTAGTGGTGGACTTAGCAATGCTGGGTTAATGGTTCGACTCAATGACCTTAGTGGTTTTTTTCAACCTAACTGAAACTGATTCTGTGATTCTAAATTAGTAAGTGAAACATTGCATCCAGGACAAGTGAAATGCATTTTCGCAACTGTAGGATCGCACAGTTCTGAGTCATTAAGGAATCTCCATGCTGTTCTGCAAAAGCATCCACATTAATATTTACATCCAATCCTAAAAGAAATAAACAAGTCTGTCTGACAGCTAAAATAATTTCATAATTCATGTCCCAAAGATCTACAGCTACGTTATTTCACAGGTGCTGTGGCAACTTTTTCTGCTTTACAAAGACAGAAAAAGAAAACAAGCAGTGAAGACCTTTCTGCAATGGTCAGATCTGAGTGGTAATATCTCAGCATGAGAACAGTAGCAAACAGAAAAAGATCACCTTAGTTCACACTCTTGCTAAGTCTGGCATTAGTACAACCCATGTCACTATTGACAGGGTCATGTTGAACCTAAATCAGTCAACATCATACAAATTTTCAAAAGATTCAGCTGACCTTTTTCTAATTCAAGTATCTCTAAATGCCTTTTAGTGCATCATGGGCTTACAGAAACTCCAAAACCCTGCAATGCTTCTGTTAATGTAATACTATCCTTGTGATGTTTGAAGCACTATCAATTAATCTTATAGGCATAGACAGACATATACTGAATTTTACAGTCTTAAGCAAATTGGATGACTGAGCAAAGGGAATTGATCATCCATCCAGCAAATTTTCTGAGTTTTCACAAATGTCCAAGTCCTATTGCCAAGGAAAAAGATTCTGGATAGGATACAATTTTTGTATATGCTCACATTGAACTCTCAATTAAATAGGTTTTATCCTTACTGTAGCATACCATGACCCACAAATGGGACTCAATTCATCCAAAACCTGAGGAAAGCAGTTTAACCATATTCATGGGGCACTGAGATATGTTTTTCACATTTCCAGTCAGAATTTGTATAAGAATTTGAGATGTGTCACTGACATTGCCTTATATTCTTCTTACCTCCAAACTTAATTGGCAATACTGAATGGCCTACTTTTTTTTTTTTTTTAATATTATCCACTCTTTTATTTTATTTATGGCATTCCAAAGCTTCACTTGCCTCAACTAATTACAAGCTCACTGTATTAGACATTGGACAAGAAATCAGTTTAAAAAAACCCAATCCATCAGCTTTTTTCTTGATTAATTAATTGTCCTGGATTAGGGCAAATCTGGGAGAAAACCTCCAAAGGGGGTCCCCCCAGAAAGCAAACCCACACAGCCCCTTTCCCCCACTAGTTTGGGAAGGATTCCTCAGAGAGGAGTGGAAAGAACCTGTTTATTTAATAAGAAAAACACCCTCAGCACACAAAATGAACAATACCAGATGACAACACTTTCACCAATCTGAAAAGGATGACAAATTCAGAAAGTCTTTCCTGGGAGTGGTCGCTCTGTGTTGGTCCCTCCGGCGCTGGGGATGGCTGCTGCAGCCACAAGATGTAAACTCTCGGTGTTTCCCAGGTCCCAGTCCGGAGCAGGTTTGAATGGTTTCAAAAACGGAAGGGAAAAAACAGTCCAGGGAAAAATCTGGACCGCTTAGCTAAACTAACTAACAGAAGCAAGAAGCAAAAGCAAAGCAGGAGCGAAGCAGGAGCAAGAGCAAAGCAAAGCAGCAAAGAGCAAAGCCAAAAGCAAAAGCCGCACTATGTACTGTCCCGTCTCTCTGTCCCGCCAGCCGTGGGGGAGCAGGCTGATAACAAACCAAAAAAAACCTTGCTCTTCAGAGCCAGTCTTGAAGGCACAGTGCATCATATCCAGCACCAACAGAACACACGACTGGGGATACAAGCATCATAACCTTCTTTATTCCTTTTCCTTGGTACTTAGGAAATTTTAAGTTGGATTTAGTCCACAACCACTGGACAGTTTTTCCCATTTACAAAGCTTTTGAATATTCCTTACTTTCACAGATTTCACAAGAATTGAGAGGTGAACAGTACTTCTGGAAATAAATTATGCCACCTATATAGTTACTGTTACTTGTGAAAACATGGGGGTGTGGAAGTGGCAATAGATTGCTTAAAGTATTTCAAGCTTTCTTTGAATAAATTAAAGGTTCAAACTATTTATCTTTTACATTTATGCTTTTCCTGGCATCTTGGGTTTTTTTGTAAACATGTACTGAGATGTACCCTACATGAACAGCGAGTGAGCTCAAGATTAAACTACAGCGGCATCCACGAATGACTTCTCTTCAACTGTTAAAAACTGTTGCCAACTGATAATTCTGCATTCAAAGAAGATGGTGTACATTTAGCATTTTCAGTCCACCCTCAACTTTTTGGTGCACTTCAATTGGTACACACGAAAGAGAGAGAAAATAATCCAACCCTATCCAATCTTTTCAGCCACTCAGTTTTACAATCTCTATCATACATCTTGTCAGTTATCTTTAGGGTTTTTCTCCTAGGCCAAAGACAATTTTTTTGTACTTTAAAATATCCTGTTGTCCTTTCCTGAATATGACCCAGTTTTACCACATACTTTTTGAGACAATGAGAACTGCAAGGTATTTGAAGTGTGAGGGCACTAGATCTCACAAAGTGGAATAAAGTTTTTGGGGGTTACTGCTTCTCTAAAAATTCCTGATTTGCTTCTTTGAAAGTTATTGAGTTTTCAACAAACATTTACATGGGACTATCTGTCAAGATTCAAAGCTCGCATTGATGGAAGAAAATGTCCAGCTTAATTTTATATATGAAGTGAAATTGTAGGGGTTTTTGTGCATGGCTTCCTATTTATTTCCTTTAAGTTCACCTGCCTTTTTCTACTCAGTAAATGATTTCTACAGTTCTTCACAGTCATTCTCCCCAAATATCATGAAATTATAGTCATTGACTAGAGCAGTATTCCTGACCCTCAGAGAGGTCAGGCTGGATATTAGGGTATGTATCCCCAGGCATAGAAACATTGATTTTACCGTTAGTGATGAAGACTGACCAGGACTTGGTTAACTCTTAGGATAAAGAGGGGAAGAAAGGCAAACAGCACAGTGGAGGAGGTTTCAGAAGTCAGGAGGATATGTGCTACTTTGGAACAGCTGCTGCTCAACATCACTCATTTCCTTTATTTTACAGTGTGATTCGGTATAGGACTGGCTAATTATAACAATCTTAAAATTGCAGAGCAGAAATGATGCAAAAAAAAGGAGCTAGAACTTTAGTAGTTACCACCTACATTTCTTTTTAATACAGTCTGTATTTATTCATATTTTAACAAGTATCTGCCAAAATGACAAGCAACATTTCACAGTCTCAACTCTGACACATCTACATGTTAAAACTAGCCAAATTTGGAGACAGCTTTTAATTTTCTTTAAAGTACTTTTTTGGGAAAGACATTTTTTCAGTGTATGGCTGTCTGCATAATGTCTGCAAGATACTATGTGCATGTTCACTAACACTTATGTGTCAAAATAACTGTATAAACAACCAGAAGAAGCCACAAGCATCTCAGTTTTATCAAGGTTTTCTTGAACTCAAAGTCTTCTATTACAAAACAAAAGAAAACACTCTTCATTATGTAACCTAGACCTTTTGATTTGCCTCAGTTTGGTCAGGCAAAAAAAAGCCTTAGATGTCTAAGTACCTAACAAGTGGTCCTCTTAATCCACTAGAACATATTTCTGTCATTCAATCCACTTTTGCAAGTGTTTTATGCAGTTATATTACACTACTGAAGAAAAAAATAAGCTGTATTCTTTTGAAAGTTCAGAGCCTAATTAAAAGGTGGCTCATTAGCCAAATGGATTTTTGTCACATGAAATTTTTCACTGGGTTGCTAATGAACCAGATATAAATACCAGTCACTACTGCAATCCAGCAACCTCAAGGCTGCCAGTATTATTACATTTACTTTAAATATAAAATTACAACTTTGCAAGTGTGGGCCACCTAGCATATAATTCTGTTTTGGAAAGCATTCCTATTTAAATCAATCATAAGCGTATGCTCTCTGTAATGCTTTGAGTTAAGCCTGCATTCAGGGCTGTTCTTGAAAAGGGTGGTTCTCTCTTTCAAGGCATGCTGATAACATACGCCATTCTGCAGAACACACTATAGGAATGTGACAGCAAAATGCTATTGGTCATATTTCTGATTCATATGAAAGATACACTTCCTATTTTAAAATTCTTTCATCTTCAACATGTAGATGCCAAAGGAACCAAATAAAAAACAAAACTTCCTTTTGTTTCATTGTTCTGCTGTACCAGCAAACCTGTTAGGCAGATTCTGCACACTGGCCAAAGACCTCTAAGGTTTGTCCTCCTGAACCCTATCCTTGTGTCACTGAGAAGTACAATTAGTTTCACTTCATCAGTTTTCCTGCCAGGATTAAAAAAAGAGGGGATGCTGTATCTGTGGACTGAGGACCATAAAATCATTTTCCAGAAAATCCCAACATAGTCTGTTAAGTTTTATGGTTAAAAGTCAAATGAAATGCCTTACTGCGCTGACACAGAGACAATGACTGAATTATACTTAAGAAGAAATGTAATACAGAAATAGAGGTAGTTCCCAGGAGAAAGAATACAGAGTTAAATAGAGTTCAAATTTTAGAACAATGAACAAAGACTACAAAGCACCAAAACGTATGATGAGTGTCTAGACCCAAATTCAAATGCATTTTGAAAATTTTTTTTCTGAAGAATAAATCAATTTTTTAATGGTTTGGCTAGATGAAGTTAACATTGCTGCAATAAAAAGCTGAAACATCATTTACAATACAATTATTTGGACTCACTTGCCTAAATGAACGTTAGATGCCAAAATTAATTTACCCCGGTCCACAAAATTGTGGATCATTCCAGGTCAGATTTGCCAGCTCTGTGTCTGTGCCTCAGACACCCCCAGGGCACCTAAAATGTGCTTTTTCCATTCTGCACTATTTTGCATCCATTCCAAAGATCTTGTGCAATAAGGAGGTAGCATTCAGCATTCCTTCCTTTAATTTCTGAAATTATCTTACAGGTAATTACCCAGCATATTGTAAAGGGGTGGCAGAGATCTTTTTGTGTGAACAAGCAAAGTATGAGCTTGTTTCAAAAGGTGCAGATAGGAGAGTGCAAGTCAGATGAAGGAGAAAAGTAATGGAAATGAAGGAGACATGATGAAGGGGTTGTGGGAGTGTTTTAAGGATGACTGCTGAGTAAGAAAGCAAAGCAGCTAGCTACCATACAAGAGGATGGGTGCAAATATTTCCATGACTATTCAAAGTCATGACTATTTAAATATTAGTATCATTAGATGTTGTTTTTAGCAGCCAAAGCTGCTAAAGCAGACCTGAATTCCAAGAAACCTTTCATTTGTTCCACTGAAACACCCAGCTGTCATCTCCATTTGCACATTTAACATCAATTTCAATGGATTACACATAAGAGAATTCAACGCTCTGATGACAGAGCTGCAACTTACTTTAGAAAGTTAATTGAACCTCCTTTTATGCTCAGTCTCACTGGCCATCCACATTATTAATGCCTCATGCCCAGGCTATGTCACAGCCCTGCTGGTAGCCTGGAATCCCCTTTGAGCCTGTAGTCACACTTAACCCACATGAGCACAGCTTCAGCTCCTTGCTCTGTGTCACAAGAATGAATGACTGCAACCCACTGGTGTGAGAGAAGCTGTGTAGCACCAGCCATACCACAGGGACTCTGATAGATGTATGAAGTCTGTGCAGACATATCTTAGCAACTGCAACTCTGCAAGAATTCTTCAGGCTCAGGCTTCTCTTTGAACTGCCTGAGTATCCATCCAGTGAGTCTCGTAGACCAAACTGGAAAAGCAGTGGGTGGCTAGTGTGGGCTAGACATGCCGTGCAAACACACCCTGTGTGACTCCTCTCATACAAAGCATCTGCATGACTATAAGTGAAATACAATTACACAGAGGGAAAAAAATAGACTAGAAAGTCAATTTGTATGGTTAGAAATATCACAGATGATGGGGGCAAATTCTCACTTATTTAATTTACTTAAAAAATCCCCGACTTCTGCCTGTTTTCAATAAAAAAACATTTCACTTTGGAGGAGTTACAAAAGAAAGTCTTCTCACTGTACTTAGCTCTCTCAAAGGTATTTCTTCAACAGAAGAGAGATCTCTAGCAAAACGTCACCCTGGAAATCTGAAATAGCTTTTAACTACAACTCATTTTCTGCTAGCCTTTGAATAAAACCTTCAAATTCAAAGTTCTTACAGGAAACCAAAATCTGAATAGAATGGAAACAAACCTTATGTTTTGGTTGCAAGATGAAATAGTTTAAATGTTATCCAATCACTTTGATGAAAAGGACTTGACTTATTCAATGCCTGATGAGATGACAAATAGGGCTCTTTAGACTAATTAGTTATGGCCTCTTTTACTAATCCACGGATTGGAGAAAAACTCTCAATGTGGATTAAGACTGATAAACCAAGCAACAAAATGAGGAGTTTTTTTTCCTCATGATATAAGAAAAACGTTCAAATGGAACACTGCCATTCATACTAAACATAAGATGACAAGATAGAAACCTGAAGGACAAAGGGTAAGATATTGAAAAAAGTGAAAACCTAAAAAAGTATGTCCTAACATTTTTCTTCTCATCTTTGGATGACAAACATCTTTCATTCTTGCCTAAGTATAACTTGCATAGATAAGTATAAAGGTGGAATAAAAATTAATCACAAGAAAAAAGCATGTAACCAATTCCTGGGTATTTATATAGTGCTATTTATCTTTCTTATAATACTGAAAACTATGGTTTCACTATGTGTCAGATTTAAAGAATAATCTGTTGTAGTAAACTAACACAAAAATTATTAGGCCCATATCCCATGAAAGAAGCATATGAAAGGAAATTACGTTTGAAAAGCATGATAAGTAAGTGCTTAGATTTTGTACAAGACTGTTCTTTTGCCCTATGCAAAAAGATGCATTGCCATCTTCTGTTCTTGGTATATTAGTTGGTGTTTATTATTCACCTGGAAAAGAATATTCAGAAGGCTGCTACTTCTGGAAAAAAAGTTGTTTGTTTTGGGTTTTCTTTGTTTTAAATTTTATTTTCATGAAAGCTGTCATTTTCCAAAAAGAAGAAAAAATCTGAGTGGCGTGACTTTGTATAACTGTCAAATACATGCTCAAGGTTGAACTGTAATGCCTATTGGAAAATGTACAAGTAACTGTATATAAATTATATTACTATAATATAAAATGTATATAAATGTATAACTCTAATTATATTTTAATATGCATTGATTTAAAAACATATACTCTCCAAAATTGAGTTGTTTTTACTTTAATAACTTTTTCAATACATTTTCCATATTGAATACTTTAATTTATTAAGATAAAACAAATGTAACTTTGAAAAATCAGAAATTAGTGAACATATGTTCAAGTTTACAATGCATTGATAACTACATTACTGACAAAAATATATACTCTAGAAGAGAAGATAACTTCTACATTTTAGTTATTGTGAGATGAAATGTCTCAATGCCAGCTGCTTTACAGGCCATATACATATATGTTTTAGATAAAATCAACACAGAAAAAAACACACCCAAAATTTTACTTTCTCCAAAAAACTTAACAAATATTTAGATTTCACTTATGCAACAGTAACCATCAGACTAAAGTATACATTAACAAAATGTTAGTTGAGGGACTAAAAACCACTGACTTCAGTGCTGCATAAAATAAAAGAAGCCATTTTTTGAGTAATTGCTCCAAAGATCTTGGAATGACTACTGCTGATTAATGCTCCAAATTTACCACAATATGCTTAAGAAAATTCTGCAGCTTTTAAATATGCCTGCCTTAGCAGCTGTAGTGTTCAGTTTCTCTGGGCATGGAAATAAAGCTATTTTTTCTAAGTGCACAGACAATATGAATCAGATCCCTTACACAAATTATGTATATGAGGTAAGCACGATTAACACCTTGGGTCAGGGAGAGCACCTGGTATTTTGCAAATAGTAATAATTAAACCTGCTGAGAGCAGGTTGGGAGCTGAGGGTGTGCCCTCCAGCCCTGGCAGCTCTAAGAGCTACTAGCCTTGCTGCTGAAAAATGTCAAGTGCTAGGGGGCAGAAGGATGGGAATAACCAGTTTTAGCTTTTCTACAATTTATGACTCAAAAATAAGTTCATGCACTCATAGAAAGAATAACTTCTTGTTCACCAAACTCCTCTGTAATTCAGTTTTGTTAGTTTTACTTATGTTTCTGTAATAGAAACACTGAAGCTTAGAGAACAAGAATCAATTTACTTCATTTTGTACACATAATAAGAATTACTCTCTATTCATAAATATTTGGTGGTTTTGGTGACTTAACAGGTTCAGATTTGCAGGGGTAACAATCAATAAACAGTTCTACTCATGAGATAGGCAAACAAATACTGAAATGACTGAAAATGTTATACAGTAGAAATTCAGAATACCTGCTCCCATAAAGTCAGATTTTTCTAGAATGCATTTTCCCTCTTAATTTTCCAACGTATTCAAGAAAAGCAAGAGCAAACATGGTAACAGGTTAGCGAAACCATTCATCATTTATACCCTTAATCTTGGTAGTTCTGAACTATCCAAGTCAAAAATCATTAAAATTTGTATTGATAGCAAAGAAATGCTAAGTGATTGCTTAGGACAGTTTCAGAGAGGCTCATAGTATTCAGAATGCAAAAATGTCTCATGTACCTCTTCACTGTAAAAGCAAACCTTATAAGAAAACCCACAGGACTTTCCATTTTAACACTTCCAAAATGTAAATGAGAAAAAAAAAAAAAAAGTAGAAAATTACAAAGCACTGAAGTCTTTATCACACAGGACATTACAAGTAGCAGTATACAGAGATTGTCACTCAGGTGAGGGACTGTGAATTATTTCTATTTCCTTCTTTCCTCACCTTTTGTTCTGGTAAAGATGAATTTCCCATAGCCTTTAAAATTCCTCATGTAAAACACATCCAACAGTTCTCAACATCTCACCTCTATTTTCTCTGTTCTATTTTTACTTTGCAGATCCCAGCAACAAAACAGACAAGCCTGAAGAGATCTTTGAATATAGTCTAGAAAATCATAAACAGTGCAATTGAGAAGACACCATAATCTAAATGCAAGGGTACTCATAATTTAAGCCCAAAGAAAATTACTCTGACATACAATTAAATAAATCATTAAACCACTAGGTGCACTATTTTAAAGCTATGACTCATAAATAATATTCACTACTTACAGGTATTATTCAAATGTATTATTATAGATTTATGTCACATCTAAATAATGAAATATTATTAAAAATTATTTACTGGTATGGGACACCACAAACACATAAATTGCATCTTTATTAATTTTCATTATTTTAAAGTATATTTTTAGCTGGGGGTATGCAGAATTTTTCACCACTTTTACAAGTAGGAATTGGTGCTATGTCACTTTTTCAGACAAAATACCAAAGGGTAGCTATTAGAGATTTAAAAAAATCCTAAATACATTATTAAATCATACTTACAGAGATAAATACCTGAATCTGATCTCAGTTTATATATCATCCTGATCCATCAAGAAAATTTCAGCTGAGCCATTTCTATCAACTTGTTTATAGTGGTCAACAGAATAATAAAGATTTAAAAAATGACAACTATCACATTATTCCAGTACTTCACTTCAAGAAATTCTTTTTATACTGATGAGAAAAGAAGTCCATTTCACTACAGTAAGTTTCTTAAACTGAGTGCACAAACTGTAAGCCAGAAGGAATGTTTTGGCCTTTTCTCCCCCCATGAAACAGAAAATTGTTAATCTATGACCTGCATAAAACATTAAGCTGCCTCTGGTTTTCCATTCCAATTTAATTCACTTGGTTTCCCCTCACTGATTGCCTTTGACTGAAGAGTCACATGTTTCAAAGAGAGAAGAAAATATAACTGTTGTTTAAGTGTGTCATGCTGAGAAGTCATTCAACTAAAACAGGAGCTATTTGTTCACAGAATCTATCAAGGCCAGTCTTCAGAGGGTCTTTTTAACTCAGAGACCATGTCTTGGACTTACAGTCCTGCCTACATTAATTTCAAACTGCCATAAGTCTGCCTTTCAATGCAGCATTGCCTTACTTTGTGTATTCTGGTAGGAAAAGGTTTTGGCTTCGCTGGGATGAAGTATGAAGGATCTTTTATCATTACATGTGTAATAAGCCTCAATAGAGGATTCAGGATGATGTCCTCGACGGCAATCACAATATAGTGTACAATGAGTAACTGCACTGAATACAACAGGAAAACAAAGATCCATTAAACAGCTATGTAGTTGCTGTAATTTTACTTGAACACACAATTAGCAAACTTTCCAAGATTACATATTTAGAAGGAATAAGTACACTTAACAGGAAAAATTTTAGATACAGCTTGCAACTGTACCCAGAAGGAGCAAGAGAAATCCTTATCAAAGCGAGTATCTATCTTGAAGACCTAAGTGAGTCAGGATAGTGGTGTTACTCACTATGGCTCAGAAAGCCAATAGCTGGAAAGATCTTCAGAAACCATTAACTCTGTTTTAGCCACATTGAGTCTGTAGGTAACAAAATTCCCATAGAATATTAGAGATACACTGTGCTAAAAGAAGCAAGTTTACAGTAGAAGTTAATGGTATTATAGCACTGAGATGGTAAATTGAATATTTACATAGATCCACCTGAACTAAAGAAAACACACTTTTACTGTGAGAGTTACTAAACACAAACACAGCTTGCATAGGCAGGTTGTTCAGTCATCATGCTTGGAGATATTAAAAAATCTGCACACAGGCCCATGCAATTTGCTCTTGGTGACCCTGCCTGAGCAGAGGGTTGGACTAGATGATCTCAAGTGGTCCTTTCAGCCAAAATTATTCTGAGATTCTATGATTAATTCTCTCTTCTTTTTTATTTTAATTCTTTTCTTACACCAGTTTCTTAATTCTTAACTCCATTATAGCATCTTCAAAGAACATTTATTCTGAATAAGATGGGTTTTGTTAAGCAACACACTCATGTGTATTACTTTCATGTGAATTACCTTGAGAAACTATGCATCATCTTTCTGTGTGATCCATATGCAAAATTGCTTCATGAAGTGCATACTTACTGTGGACAGAACGCTATAGTGCTTTTAAAATGCTAATTAGCAATTCTCTGAACCACTTCAATTAGAGAAGATATTTATAAACCTTTCCTTTCCCTATAAAAGGAACATCAAAAACACTATAATATAATCTGTCTCCTGTTTTAAGAGCCTTCAAACAGAGTTTTGTTTATATGAAACTTCATTTTGCAAAACTATGTTTCAGGAACACATCATAAGGCCTTGTTATTGAATTTCTCTTAACTGACTATTTGTCCCTTTTGAGGTTAAAGAGTGAGTTAAGTTAGGAAAAGACAAAATAATATTCCAATAGTATCTTGATATTAATTATTTTTGCTACCTTCATTACATATCTGGATTGAAATGTTGCCTGTATTTTTCAATTACAAGTCTTCTGGCACTGGTACTACAATGGATTCACTATCATGTAGTTAATGATAATATATCCAACCAAAGCCAAAACTAAAGCTTCTCACATCCTACTGCTTTAATGCTGGAAACTTAAATGAATGTGTAGAACTACAAACTACAGAGCTGCCATATTTGTAGAATCAGAGTGTTCTTCCCTTGGAAGTAAGCCATGTTTACACTGCAAACAGAAATGAATGCAGGAAAACTGGGATAGCCCAGTTTTAGCAGGCAGTTGAAAGACTGAAGGAGTAGGGCAGCTCTTCGAGCACAGATAAGGAAGAGTCTTTCTCCAGCCACCAAGGAGAGGACTATCAAACTGAAAGTATCACTTTGTGCTTTTCACTCCCTTCAAGATCTTTGAGGATTAAAATACAGTCTTACAACAATTTAATAATAATACTTACTCAAGTATTTATCTATATAGTAAACAGTTCTTTGTAGGTTAAAGTACTTTTATATTTTGAGAGTTCAAAGTTGATCTGTCAGGGATAGCCATTAGCAATTGGCATGTTTCCAAATGGCTGTGTGTAATTTTTCACAACCATACAAAACTACCATAATGTTTGTTTTCAATTCTTTCTAATGGAAAGTGAACTGCTGCCATAAAATTCTCATTGGCAGAAACAAGCAAACACAACATTCTCCATCTAATAATCAGCAGGGACAGGGATAGATGCATCTACAACTACATCCAGAATATATTGCAAATAGCTCTTGGGTAAACATCTTTAACTAGTAAATTAAAGAAAATTATTTGAGAAATAACCTAAAAAACTTATATTCACCAACCTTTTCAAGCAGTTAAGATTCCTTCCATACAACATAATAAGCATTATAATTTTGAAGACCTTAAATCCAGAAGTCTACCTCACTTTTCTTTTTCTTCCTCCCTTCTCTTCTCTGCATCTCCAAAATTTCATGATTCTGCACACTGACTTCATGAAACCTCAGCAAGCCAGATGGATTTATAGCCATAATGTGTACATTCTAATGGTTAAAGTTCCTTTTGCAGGCTTCCCCAACAAAACAAAAATAAAAATTATCTTGACTCTTATCGGCCCTATTCTACTTGTTTTGTGATACTCCATAGATGTTCTCTATCACAGCCAAGGTAACATTCTCTACTCAGTCTTGGAGTTCCCCTTTCTCACTTGTCCTCCATCTCTTGTTCTTCCTGCTTCAGTGTTAATAGCACCCACTCAAAATATCACAGTCCCTCCGTATCTTTGTCCAACTTGATTCACCTCATTTCCCACTCCTAACAGCTTCTGTTTTAGCCAGTCCCAGCCAGCCTTCTGGCTTCCAGTTTTTAGCTGCAACTGAGATTTTTGGGGATCAAATTATTCCCTGCAGGAGGGGCAGTCTTGCTTACATGTCCTTTCTGCCACACTTGCATGTCCTCCCTCATCCTTGCTGTGGTTTTCATCAGACCACTGTGAATTGTTCAGCTCACTCAACCAGACAAAGCCACTCAAGCTCTCTTCTTGCTGGTTCAGTTTTCAGCTTGCTCAGTGATTTGACTCAAATTACCAAAAAGCAAGAAAAAACACCAAAGTTGTTGCAGAGAAGGGGAGAAAAAGTGAAGAGAGGAGGCCTTTGCTGGAAGAAGGTAGAGAGTAAGAAGAGACTGTCTTTTCAGTCCCATAAGTCTCAGCCATTTTACCTGACACAAGCCTTAATCATTCAGTTCTATTCCAAGTTTGGTTTAGTTTCTCTACAGCCCTACTAACTTTGGATTTCTGTGTTTTCTGGGTATCTTCTTCTTTCACATCTACTAGGTACCAAAAAAGGAGCATTATTCATTGGCTGGGGGTAGGATAACATCATCCTTCTCATTAGTTCCCTTTCTTGCTTTCACCATTCTCCCTTGACAGAAATTTATTCTTTTTTCCACATTAGGAGTAAAATATATATCAGAAATTGTGGTGAATAACCCTTGCCAGTCTCATCCTGACTCAAAGCCCAGCTACCAGTTACTGTCTGGGAAGCTCTATTATAACCAGTGATTTTTGTTTTAAGTTTCCTGCTCTGAATCAAATTCACTTCAATAACTGCTAAAAATTCCCCTAATCTTCTTTCTCTTACAGGCAACACTTAGTAAAATAGTACATTGATGTAATTTAGTACTAAATTGATGGAATAGCTCTGAAAATTTTCTCCCTGTTTTTTTTTGTACTGCTGTAGAAACTTGAGAGAGAAGCAGTGACAGGAACTAGAAGGTCTCAGAAAATCTTTCCCTGAGACAATACATCTGATATTCAGATGCATTGAAGATCTTTTCAAAGGCATCTCCAAGACTACAAAAGCGTGATGTACTTCATATTAGAGTAGAAAGAACTTCATACAGAAATGCAGGAATTATGTTTCTGAGGATTTAATAAATGCATTCTATGAGAAATTTTAGTGTTTGTGCTTCTTCTTTTGCTGCTTGTAACCGAGCAGTTTATAATTTGAAAGCCCTAAGTTATTCTACAGTTTTTTCTTAGAATTCTGATAATTCAAATAAAACTATTGCATACTAATACAGGAATTTTGATTCTCAGTCCCACCTAGAGAAAATTGTCAAATAATTATCGTTGAACTATAAATTATTCCTAGTTAACTATTAACTTACTAAGAAGAAAGCTGTGGCCTATTCCCATGGCCAATGGTTGCACTTCAACAAGAAGATCCAGTAAACTGTACTTTCAAATTAACTACTAATAGAGCTTTGTGCACTGAAACTATGATATATATGCCGTATCTATGTATCTATATATCTATAGAGAAACTGAATTTGAGAAAAAGTGGAAGTACAGAAGTCAGGCACTCTGCCTCAGTTTCAGTTTTGACTAAAGGAATAATTGCCAATTATTGAGAAAGTCTGTGAAGAATCATGATTACAAATGACAAGAAAAGAGAATTACAATTATGTGTAGAGCTGTATGATGAGTCCAATTTGTAATTTAAACTAATAAATTAGAATATTAAACTAATTAATGAAATTTTCCAAATTCAAAGTTACACTGGCAACAAAAGTCTCCAAAAGTTTTTCAGAAAGAAGTAATGCACACTGTGACAGCAATGGAACTTTGAAAAGATATACAAAAGTCCATCATTTTTGCCATGAAGCAAATCCTTCAATCAACCCTGACTGATAAAAAGTTCAACAAAATTATCCATAATTCTTAGAGTCATTTTAGATACTTACACAATTTAATAGCTGACTGGAATTGAAAGAAAACTTTTCACAATAACACCCCACTGAAGACAAATCTGAAAAATAATCTTGAACTCTGCTCTTCACACGAGAGGAATCTGGTAAGAATCAATCGGCTAAGAATAAAAGGAGTGCAGGTTTACAACTGTAAACCTTAATATCATTTGCATTAACTAAAATTGGAGGTACATAATTTGTCTCACTGAACTATAGTCAGTTAGTTATTACTCATGTATGTTTACAGAAGAGTGGTATTCTACCCAAATGCTCTGTCAAGATGAATGATTCCACCCCTGGCTCAGATGGAAATGGAAGTCATTATCCCAGATCCAGAGGCTAATCTACAGTATTATACATGCCAGCAAAACAGGGAATTTTTTCTTAAAGTCACAGATTTTCTGACACACCTGTAATAATGGTAGCATGCAATCATACTTGAAAATGAAAAAAAAAACCAACCAAACAAACTGAAACAAAACAAAACACCAAAAAAACCTTGTGATATTTTCTGTCTGTATTAATGTTGCCAGGTAAATGTGAGCAAGAAACTGGGCTTGTCTGCTTTTCTTCTCTTCACAAAGATGTTTCTGCTTAATAGCCAGGATTTTCAGCCAACAGATGCCATTAGTATGTATGTGTGTTGTTTTGTTTCTTGCAGAACCATTGTGGGTTAAGCCCAGTGGGAAAATAAGCACCACACAAAGACTCATTCCCTTCCTCCTCCCTTCCCCCAAGTGGCATGGGGGAAGAGGCATGGAAAAAACCCAGCAACTGGTGGTCAAAATAATAAACAATAATAATGAGTGAAAAATAAGTAGAAAAAGAGGGAAGAAAAAATGAAACAAGTGATGCTACAGCAACCACTCACCGCCTCCCATGGGTAGACTGATGCCCTGCCAGGTCCCAGGCAAAAGATGGCTAGGCCCTCTAAAGCCCCCTCTTTGCACTTTTATTCCTGAGCATGACATTATGTGGCAGGGAATTTCTCTTTAGTTAGTCTGGGTCATCTGTCTGCTTGTGTCCCCTCCCAGCCTATTGTGCAGCCCCTGGTCTATTCACTGGGGGGATGCAGAGTGAGAAACAGAGAAGGGATTGATGCTCTGCAAACACTGCTCAGCACAAGCTAGAACATCCTGGTGTTATTGAGAATGTTTTCACCACAAATCCAAAACACTGCTCCACACAAGCTACTGTAAAGAAAATTAACCCTATCCCAGGCAAAGACAGTACAAGAGTACAGAATAATAGGTACAGTTCCACATCCAACAATTCTAAATGATACATTAAGTTAAAAATACTAATGTAACACAGAGAGAAAGATTTGCTGTGCTACCTTATTCTTATAAAGGGGTGAAATTGCTGGTTTTGTCAGCTAAACCAGCTCACCGAAAGGTACAATGAGTACAAGATGTAATGAGAGTGATAGGGGAGCACAGCACAACAGCAACCAAGAAAGGAAAGAAAGAAGAGCATAGCACCCATCTTTTCAGCCTTGTCAACTCACCAAACAACACCTTAAATTTGATTTAGTCTTGAGTGGAACTAGCACAACTTCTAGAAGTAGCAGGCATAAATGCAAACCTCATAGGCAGTATTGAACACCCTCTGGCTAAGGTAATGGTTTCACATTCCCTACATACCTCCCCTGTTGGAATCCCCCTTTTGTGTCATTTTGCACTGTGAGCCCCTCCCTGTAAGACAGAGGGACCAGTTTGAGCCACACCTAGATCACTGTAGAATTAGGTCCTTGAGCCTTCCTGCTTCTTAAGTTAAAAATGAAGGGTATAGATGCTGATGTTCTAGCTAACAAAAAGAATTATGCATTTTTACACAGTATATCTTTATAAATAAACCCATGCCTTGTACTCAAATACATTGTAACATGACTCCTGCATACAATCATTTTAAAAACAAGCCTTTTCTTACAAAATTTACATCAACCTTGTAGCTAAATGGTCAAAGCACCAGTCCTATACTTAAGGCACTGTAGAAAATATTCAGAAAAATATTCTATCAGTTAAGCCATACAAGCAAAAAGAACATATTGGAGAATAAATGTTACGATAACATTTTCAAACATTAGAACACAGCACAGGAAAAGCAGGAAAATAAGCATGTGAGGTTTTCTCATTTCATACAGAAAGATTTTTCCTTAATTTTGGGTAACAGGTCATTCAGTAACAACAGGACTGAAAATAAGCTGACAGAAAAATGCATCTTGAAAACTTTTATAGCCGTAACTTTTGTTTAAAAATTTTAACAACTTTTCACCCAATCTGTAAGTAGGGAAAATATATTTTCTATTTAACATAATACTTATTATTAATAGCTAGTATTAAAAAACCCAAGCCAAACAAACCCAGAAAACACTCCAAGACTTTCATGCTCTGTTGGTTCTATTAGTTTGAAATTGCATAAAATAGGACTGACCTGGACAGAAACTCTGCTGTGTCCGAGTAGTTAATTTTTCTTGCACAGCACACTTTTCAAAATGTCCTGCAGTTGCATTCTGATGTAGGCCCCGTTGCCTGCTGTCAAATCCCAATTCTCCAGGATCAGAAAACTTCCGATAAAACTGTGGCTCCAAATCACTGAAAGAGAAGTTTACAGCACCGTGCCTGCCATGGCCATAGTCACTGAGCATGGATTCGTCCTTGGTGTTCTGTGCTGGCAACGGGAGGATCCGGTGGTGCAGCTGCGGGCTGGGCAGTCTCGAAGATAACGGAGAAGGAATAGGTGACATTTGTTTGTTTGTATTAGATAGCGGATATGAATTACTAAAAACATTACTCACTGCTGCTAATGGGGGTGAATGCAGCCTTTTCTCTTCCAGTTTAAGATTATTACTTGTCTGGAGAATATCAGGACATTCATTTACAGGCAGGTTCAAAAATAAATGCTTGCCGTTTCCCCGGGATACCGTGGTCCTTTTCTCATACAGTGAGCCTGGCAGGTTTCTGTCTACTCTTGTAATTTGTTGCAGTCTCTTCCATTCTGCAGCTTCATCTAAACTGTCGCTCCGGATAACTTTCAGAAGAGCTTTATTAACTGCTCCCACAAGGTTGCATGACTCATCAGTAATGTGCACTCTCTCTGCTTTGTACTGCAAACCAGAGCCATCTTCCTCCTTTTCCTGCAGCACACTGTTATTAGAGTCTCCAGCAGCTTCATCTACAGAGCATACATCACTTCTTGATATAAACTCGTTATTTGCTGTTGTGAGAACAGGAGAAATGGTTTTGTTATCTGTGTAAGAGTCAGGCAAAGGCTCTGCAGGGGGGTTGGTAACTTTTTTAATACAAGTGTCGAAATCCTGGACTTCAGCAAGAACTGTGATTCCTGGTTTCTCCTTGCATACTGGCTCAGCATACTTGCTACTTTTCAAGATTTTTGCAGCTGCAGATTTACTTAATGTCTCGAGTTTGTTAGACAGGCTGTAGTGAGATGAATTCACCAAAGTCCTCTGTTGTACCTTGGTAACTTCAGGAATGCATTCTCCATTATCCACTGGTTCAACTGCAACAACATTGATGTCTTTTGAGCTAGAACTTGGTAAGTTAGCATCCAATTTCACAGCTTTGTTACTGTTAAGAAAATACCCCTCTTCTGTCCACCTTTCTGGTGGTATTCTATTGTCTACTGGTAAATAATCCTTACCTTTTACTGTTAGACAGCTGGTGGGAGAAAAGGAGCTGGGATAACTCCTGGTAGAAAGTCTTGTGGAGACCATCTTATTTTTCTGTTGCATGTCTTGTGTACTCAGTAAAAAGAGATGTTCATGTATCTTTTTTCCCTCTTTATGATGTCTGATCTCCTCAAAGCTCTCTTTCCTTCTGTATTTCCTCATTTTTTTGTGATTCAAATTGTCTCTCTTCGTAGAATCCAGCAATAACTCCTGTTGATGTGTAAGAATGGAGTAATTATCACCTTTAAGTTTCGGGACTGTGGAAACATCCTGTTGCTTTTCCTCCCGATGTCCTGCCTTAAGGTCCGGAACATGATGACATCTCAAAACACTGGATAACAAGTTTTCCTTTTCAGCAGTCAGTTTGTACATTTCATTGAGAAGGTCTTTTGTGGTAGTTTGCTTGAAAATAATAACTCCACGGTCTTTATATGGCCGTTCTCTCAGGGCCATGTCTAACCTCTCCCTTACTTGATAGCAGCCACAGAAACTCTCACTGGTTCTATCCAGAGTTCCAGAGCCCATGTAAGTAAATCCTGTGACTTCCCCCTCTGCATGATAGAAGCTGATGTAACAAAGCTCTGTAATGGGTTTGTGCAACAGGAGGATGGTATGTGTGCCTTCCATTATGCTTGCCAAATTAGTCATTCATTTAAATTATGTTCTAAGTGTTCCAAAGCTTGCAGGACATAGCATGTGAGGCAGGGAATGGACGGAAGGCATCTGACTAATCTTCAACAATAATATTGTCTGCTGGAAAAAATAAAGAGAAGCCTGTCAAACTCGATTATGGCAAATTTAATATGAAAAACAACAAGCCTGCAGAAGCACAATCTTCTCTCAGTATTTTCTGATACAAATCTTTTACCTTGAAAATCTGACACAAAAACAATGACATTGCCAACACTCATAGTTGGAGTATTAATCTTTCTCTCTCATACATCATTTCTCTGTCTCCGGGGTTCTCAGTCAATGCTGTGCCATCAGGTCACAAGATGGTCACTAGAACACCCATTTCAAAGAGACTTTAAATTTGAATTGTGGAATCTCTTGCCCTCTCTCTGTTAAAAGCTAACTTGCTGTTGAACATCTAGTCAAAAGAACAATTCAAGCATGCCTGTTGCCTTTTTACTCAGCACAACCACCAGCATAACACCATCACAATGTAATTAGGTCTCGCTGCTTTATTTATCAAGAAAACATTTAGACAATAAAAAAGGTTCAATATTTTCTTCTTGTACTATTTTGTGGAACTGCCAAGACATCAAGAAAATTTGAGTAACAAAAAAATATAGGTTTACTTGGCTAACATACAGGTAGTAAACAAATCTATTTTGGATCAACATGTAATAGTGTAATTGTACTTTTATAGGCAGATTTATTGAACTGTTTTATTTCCTATCATTTTAATCATATATTTTCTTCCTACAGATTGAGTATATTTACATTTGTTGGATACGTAGTGGCAGTTTGTTTGCTCATTTTGAGAAATAAATTGTTTTTCTTATCTAGAAGGAACTCTGCTACCACAATTAAGTGGGGAAGTCTGAAGTCATTAGGAAATGCATAAGCATCAGGGAAAGACCTAAAGTCCAGGAGCACAAAAAGCTAGAGAACACTTGCTGCTACACTGAAAAATGCAGGAATTTCAGTTTTCAGCTGAAAAAGCATAAGTACAACAGAACTTTTTGTAATTTTAAAAGAGTCAACTTAGGCAACAGTATTTAAAAGGAAGCTGTCATAACTATGTAAGCTACTACACAGCTACGTAAAATATTTCACAGAATGATAGAAAAAGCTGATTTGGAAGGGACCTCTCAAGATCATTAAATGCAACTCCTGGCCCAGCACAGGACACCCCAAGGGTCACACCATATGCTTGAGATCATTGTCCAAAAGCTTCTTGATCTTTGTTGGGCTGTGCTGTGACCACTGCCCCAGGAAGCCTGTTCCAATGCCCAGACACCCTCTGGGTGAAAAACCTTTTCCTGATATACAACCTAGATCTCCCCTGACTCAGATTCATGCCATTTCTTCAAGTCCTGACGCTGTTCATGAGAGTGAAGAGATCAGTACCTGCCCCTCTTCTTGCCCTCAGGAGGAGGTTGAAGATTGAAAGAAGGTGTCTCCTCCAAGTGGAACAAAATGAGTGACCTCAGCTGTTCTTCTTAAGGCTTCCCCTCCACCTTATGGCCTTCCTTTGAATACTCTCTAAGAGCTTCATATCTTTCTTATACTGTGGCTCTCAGAACTGCCCCCAGCAGTCCAGGTGAGCCTGCCCCAGCTCAGAGCAGAGCAGGACAATCCCCTCCCTTGCCCAGCTGGCCATGCTGTGCCTGATGCATCTCAGGACAGCGTTGGCCCTTCTGGCTGCCAGGGCACTGCTGAATCGTGTTCAACTTGCCACAGACCAGGACCATCAGGTCCCTTTCTGTGGCACATCTTCCCAGCCTCTCATTCCCATTCTGCCCATACATCCAGGGTTGCCCATCCCAGGTGTGGAATCCGGCACTTTCCCTTGTTTCTGTTCATGTGGTTGGTGATTGCACAGCCCTCTGACTTGTCAAGATTTTTCTGCAGGGCCTCCCTGCCTTTGAGGAAGTCAACAGCTCCTCCCAATTTAGTGTCATCAGCAAGCTTATTTAGTATTCCTTCAAGTTCTGCATCTAAGTCTTTAATGAAGATGTTGAAGAGCACAGAGCTGAGGATGGAGCTCTGTGAAACCCCACTAGTGACAGGTCGCCAGTCTGATGTCACCTGATTCACTATGACCCTTTGCACCTGACCTGTGAGCCAGGTTGCTCAACCATCCTATGATGTCTTTATCCAGCTGTGTGCTGGACATTTTGTCCAGAAGGATATTGTATTTTGAGACACAGTATTGAAAGCTTTGCTGAGGTCCAAAAATTTAGAAGTTTTGTATCAGCTTTTATTATGCAGACTTAGATATCATTTTATAATGATGTCCATAAATTATTATAAGCAGTTAGTGAAACCCAACTGTAAGAATCAAGCAGCATTTACCCAAAACATCTTATCAACAAGCAGTCATTTATTGTAGTAGTTTAATTGTATCTGTCTATAATGTTCTTTAAACACTTTCAGACTTTCCATTTACTTTGAGTAGTATTATTTTTCATGCCAGGAAAATTCTTAAAATGTACACAAAATCCTTAAAGACAGTGGAGATATCCAAAGGAGAGAGGCTACAGTAAGAACAATGGTCTATTAGAGACATATGAGCTTCTTAATTCTGTTCACCAGCGGTTAACAGTTGAGTGGCATAATTCAGAATACTGTTCAAGCATAGAAAGTGGTAGGAAAGGTGCAAAACCTTTGGTCACTACTTTTGTTTAAGATTGGCTTGTTGTTTCATAGACTTGTAAGAGCATCTGAGAAAAATATGCCATTCTGTTTCCTCTTTCATTCCTGTTTCAACTCATTGTGCAAGTCTGGAGTTCAAGACACAGACAAGGCTGAGGACCACCTAAGAGAGTGGCCTCACCTCTTGCCTCACCAACCTTCCTTGTCTCCAGCTGTGCATGCCTGCTGCTCTCCAGCATTGAGTGATCGTGCAGTCACAGGGGGTGTGTACCACCAGCAGATGCAGCCAAGAGTGGTTCTGCATACAGAAATATTAGGAACTGTCTTAAGCCTACTCATTCTTCAGTCAAGCAGTAGTGAACATCCCTTAGGAAACAGCATAATGGAAACTATAGACCCAGTAGCTAGAGACCCAGATAGTATGATCAAATTTACTATGCTCAAATGACATCTATGATATCACCAGGTTCAAATCAGCCCTATTCTGTAGAGTACATTACTTTTGGTAATATGAATGGGTTTGGGTTGGGGTTCTTTCTGTGACAAAAATGATATGTGTAAAAAAGAGAGCTAGCTAGCCCTTGTCTTGGCTGCGCAGATTTGCTATGCCCCTCCTAAAAACCAAGCAGCTCCTCCAATCTAATCTGAGTTCTGAAAAACTACATTACTGAAACAAGACCTACAGCTGACCTTGAATCATATTGCAAAAATTATTAAAATTAAAAGCTATTTTTCACTTTGAAATAGACAAATCTATTGAGCTTTCTTTTTTTTTTTTTAATGGAATTATCTTTGAATAACAAATTTATGCCAGTTTGAACCTAGTATAATGGCTACAATCTATTAGTTATCTTCTTAGTTACACCAAATAAAACAATGGGTTTGGTACACACACATTGACACATTAAAATGCAGAATCACTGTGAGTAGAGCATAATACCCTGTAAGGAAAAAAATTACACAGGCTTTGAAATTAAGTATTAAAAGTCAGTTATTAGAAAAAAAAACAAAAAACAAAACAGTAATAGTAACAACAGCAATAACAGGAAGGACACTTTGTTACTATCAGACCAATGTCATATTCTGCATCAAAACTTCCATGGATTAAAAAGATAATGTGATACCATGCACAGCACTGCTTACTGGTATTTTGAAGCTTATTTCTACTAGTAGGTATATTTATGACCAGGAAAACATTTTAACTTCATTGTCTTCAGCATCTTATTCTACCTTTTTTATAATCTTCCTACAGGTAACAAAGAAAGATGTGAACTCCCTACTCTATAAGCAGGCACATTATAAGAAACTATCAGAATTATGTCAAGGAAAGAAACTAGGACTTTCAAATGTTATGACAACACTCATCCTCAACTTTTTTGTTCACTTCGCAATCTGTTTATAAAACTACTTCCATTGCAAACCTTACTACAGGGAAATAAATACTGTAAAATTAAGTCACAATCAGGCAAAGCATACAAGTTAAGGAGAATGCCCATTATTCCAAGAAAACTTAAAATTTTAGCTACAAAACATATAACATGAAGTGATGAAAACAACCTTCAGCATCATTGCTAAGGTTCTCTACACAGCTTTCCAACACATAGTAGCAGAGCAGTGGGATTCAGGCTGTGAGGAATACTGCTTCAAGGAAAAAAACATCTACTTAGAGAAAGTTAATAACTGAAAAAAACAGCTGAAATTGTTAAATAGGCAGCTGAAAAGCAAACCTGCTCTGCTGATGGATTTTCTTCCAGTTTAACAACAACAAAAAATGTCACAGTTTTCTTCAAAGTCTAATGCCAACACATCCATTCATTATGCTGCTCAAAAAGTGCTCTTAAAAACCCAGGACCCCATTCCTACTGCTCCTTTTCTCTAGCTGGACACATCATTCAATTCTCAACATGACAGATGGTCTTCCTCCTTTCTCTAATACTTAAGTAAGCCAGAATTGAAATTTCTTACTTTCCCAGCTCTCCCTAATACCTGACGGCTACTAGGTGACAACCTGTTTCTGAGCACACTATGACTAATGTTCTGAGCTATGTAGCTAATTAACACATCACAACAGCAAAAGCATGGTAGAGCAAAGGTAGGAAAAATATCAACAGACCAAGGCTCCACATCACAAGCTTGAACACAATGAAATGAAATCACCATAATATTTGTTTACTGAGCACAACTGGTTTGATAGACACAAATAGAGAAAAACACCATCATTTTCTTCTCTTGCGTAAAATCTCAAGTTTCTCTGAGGTTCTTTCAAATTTTCATTAGACTTAAAGGTATTGTCATTAGAAAGATAAAGGTTATAATATCTTAATGAAGACAAAATATTACAGCTCCTTCCAGCAGTTTTGACATAAATAAAAGAATTCCATAAAGAACTTTCCAACCCTAAGTCTACGTTGTATTTATTGGATTGTGGCAAAACCAACAAAAGAACCCCAAACCAAACACAACACACAAAAATACCAACCAAATTTAGAGTATTTAATTATTTTTATAATAGTTTGAAATACTGCCTATTGTTAGCAATAGTAGTTTAAAATACTGCTCTTCTCAACTTCACAAGTACTGAATTACACCAGCAAAGAGAGCATTAAGGAATATAAAACAGAGTCTATGCCAGACAGGAAGCTGCTTTATTAAATTTCAGATCTCATCCAACAGCACAAGGGAAGTATTAAAGCATATTAGAGTCCTGCCAACAAATTCAGATGAAACAGAAATAACCCAAAACATAGGGCAGAGCTTTGTATACCAAAACCAGTTTCTAACCATAAATACAACCTTGGCTGTGTCATTCTGTTCAATCTAATTCAACACCAAAAATCCAGAATAGAGTCCATGAAACAGAAAAGCTGAAACCCAGATCTCTGAATACATCATCCTTGTGATCCAAAGATGAGGAATTCTAAACTTCTTGAAGCCAAAACCCATAATTTAATGAAAAGATAATTTACACAAGGCATGTAAAGTTAATTAAAAGTGGGTTTAAAAGTTTCTAGCTGGACTGAATAATATGATGCTGCCTCATTAGGAACAAACATTTTGAGTAGCCAAAGTGCCCCATACTTGTTCTGGTCCTTTGTAGATCATTGTCTCATTTGACATAGCTGCAAACATGCATATTATCTTCTTAGTGTACAGAAGATGGAAAAAAACAGCGATGATACTTTGGGGTTTAGAACTAAGATTCACCATTTACACACACATACAAAAAAAAAGTATATTATGTTTAACTAGTCAAATATAAAATAATATATGCATTATTTGTACCACCAGGTCTCAAAAAAAATGTTCCCAAAAGGAGTCTGACATGAAAGTTCTCATTCCTCTGTAGCCTACTTCAGTTTAGCAAAGCAATATCTATCTTTTTTCTGGCACAACTGCATCAGCAAGTTAAAAAAAAACACAAAAGTTGTCACACAACATGTCCTCATGAAACGGGTTTTGGAGTCAATCTTACCACAAAACTGTCCAAAATCTGTTTGTCAAAGGTGACTAATTTGCAAGAATTAGTTACCAAATGAGATTTCCATCACAAACTCACCCATCTGACCGTTTAAGAGGTTGCTAATAAAAAAAAGTCTGCAATGGATATTACAAACACGAAAAGTCTTTAATGTAGGAAGTACATTAAGTAGCAAACCAGCAGACATTAAAGCAGAGAATGAGCAATCTGTACACATATCCCAAAGAAGTAACACAGTAACAGCCTGTTTGAAACAGACGATTTCCAGAAGTACAGCATTTAAACAAACAAACAAATTCCTTCTGCACTTCAGTCAGGTTTTTACACTCTCCACCTTGCTCTTAGACATTTGGCATTGAAAGAACCAAAAGAGCAGATAAGTCAATCATCTCGCTTCTAGGGTTGTTTTTTTTTACTAGAATAGAGTTTTCTGACTGCTGAAGAAGCAAACTGAAAGGTAAGTACCACTAAAAACATTCCACATACTCACACCATATGTAGAAGCTCAAACTTATGATTCAAAGTGATGCAAAAGATGCTTATGAACAAGCAAACATTACCCCAAACTCTCTTTGATGCTAAGAAAACCTGTAATTAGCTCAGTTGGTTAGAGCACGGTGCTAATAATGACAAAGTTGTGAGTTCTATCGCTGTATGTGCCTTTCACTTAAGAGTTGGACTCATCATTGTGGGTCTCTTTACAGTTCAGAAAAGTTTGTGGAAAGAGTAATTTGTCAAATCTGGAAATGAAAATAAATGTTATAATTATTTTGTCTATTTTAAAATAAAAACAGGGGTTGTCGCCCTGATTTTGTAAGACTTTGTTAAGCTTTCTGATGTTTACATTCTTTCAACAAACTTTCTCACACACAGTTCTGTAAATAACCTATGTTTTGCATTCTTTCATGGAGGTGGAGAGAATTGATGGACCCTTGGTCTGTCCAGTGGCATTGGAGAGGTGGCACTGTCACCCTCCAATCCACTGTCACCTTTGGAAAACTATAAATGTTGGAGTCAGAAAATAAAGGTGCTTCTTTTTTGTTCCCCTCGAGAGCAGCAGTGTCTGTGTCATCATTTCGTGCCTTATCACAACAGGGGTCATTCCTCAACAGCAACCACATAGTATACTGTGCTCTACTAATTTTACATCAATATGTTTACCTCATTCAGACAAATAACTCTCCCCTACAACATCCCTACATGCCTAATACCTTCCCCATATCCTTTGTACCTAAGATGAACACTCACAATGAAATTTTATAACTTAAAATAGAAACTACTTGATATGTGTAGAGGGGATAGTGGCTAACATTCAGCTGAATTCATATAGTGATGTAAAAAGTAATTAGTGGCAAGAGGAAAATATCTTTTGCCTCAGGTCACAGATGTCTTAATGAAAAGCTGCACTTATTAATTGTCAGCTGATTTTCAAGCAACAAAGAAACAACAAACAAAAAGCCATACTAGACCAGAACAGCTATTACAGACAAGCTATTCACATTATCTAAAACATAACCTTTACATATTTCAGCACAAAAATATTATTGATAAATAAATATACTGATAAAATGTATTATCAGGAAAAATAAGATTTAAAAAATTACATTTACAGTGAACAAAGACACAAATTTGCAATATCATTTTTGTACATGTCAGACTTGGGTCATAAACTGCACACATAACTTTTTCTAGTTTTAACCCAGATAGATAATATCCCTTACAACAAAACATTTTTTTCTCAATACTTTATTAATGGGTAAATTTTACAGGATACACAGTAACTTGTTTCCACTTCTGGCAGCAAGTATTGGATATTTCTACAGGAAAATAACATGAATTAAATTAGTATTTTCTAAATAAAAGGATCATCTTCTTGTTAATCTTTGTCCAAAAGCTTTAATTCGGCTTGTTCACCTAGCCAACTCTTCAGCAAGAGCTGCATCTTGTTCTGTATTGTATCAATAACATCTTTAATTTCCCCAAGCCAAGAAAGAACATATTTATTTATTTAATTGTTGAATGCCCATGCTTGTAGTTTCATGGTGATATCTAAATGAAGCATTTAGTGTACAGCCTTTTAGATCAGAGGACTTATCTGGCCATATATCCTGAACTTTAAACCCAGTACAGCATTCAGGGAAAGCAAAGAAAGTAACAAAAAGGCTACACTGCAGTAAATGTTTGAGCTATTTCATCAGCAAGGGAAGAAAATACTGCTGCAAAAAGTTTGGAGTAATCACAAAATGAGGTGCAAATCATAAGGACGCTTCAGTGATGAAAACAATTTTAATTGAATTTAAAGAATAATAATAGTAATTAAAACTTCTCCCATAACATTTTATACCTAGAAGGTCTCCTTCACAAAATACAGCAGGTGAATGTATCTTTCTGTAGTTAAAGGTCAAAGACTGTCTCACGTTAAGTTCTTAAGAATCAAGAACAATTTTCTAAAATAATGTATTTGACAAGTTAACAAACATATTTTTAATTATGCATATTTTTTCAAAAATGATGCAATGGTTGGGATAAACTCAGTAAGACTTTTAACTTTTCTCCCTTCAAAAATTTTAGTGGTCTTGAAATTACTTTAGCCTTAAGGAATGTTGGGCTGTTTTAAAATTTCTAACAATAATTCAAGTTTTGAAAACCTCGGCTGTACAAGATAAAATGGGACGTAATGACTTGGGATGGTAATATTAACATTTCAAAGCAGAAAGTATTAGATCAGAGAACTATGGTCATCTTTGTCTTCTTCATTTCAACTTTTTGCTAATAGCACTTCATACATACCTGAATGGATTCAACATATGACTACAACTAACAAAAAATTATAAACCAAATTGCTAGGAGAGATTATAGATTTTCAGAAGACCTGGTAAAGAAGTAAGCACTGGGTTTTGGATACACATTTAGTCTGTTTTATCAGTCCCAAGTACATATCATTTACTTTTTAAAAATCTTGAAAATGGTTAATTGCTTAAATGTCATTGTCGTTTTCTTTGTCTGCTCCCTATCATGGAAGATTGAACACAGAAATTTTATTAAATTCAGCAAGTCTGTCAACGGCAAATGCATTTTTACCAATAAAAATATTTTAAAATAATGATAAAACCCAAATTAGTTTAAGATTAAACAGGTTACATAAATCCCTCATGGAAGTTCTAATACAACCCTCATTGGGAAAAGAAGCAATAAGATTAAAACATGAAGAACACAGTATTTCAATATAATAAGCTTAAAATACCACAGGATCAAGAGAATGACTGAAAAAAATCTCAACTTAAATCTTGACATAAGAAATGTCCATTTTACTTCAAGATTTCAGTAGTGCCATTTAAATTAATCTACAGGACTTGATGACTCTTTAAATGGAGGACATTAGCAATTCAATATAAAGAATTTAAAGGTCTATTGTAATTTTCTAAGGGTCCAACTCAACAAAATGTATATGGTCTTGTGGAGATAATCAGCTCTCAATTGTTTCCCTATAGAACTGGATTAAAGTCAAGCTGAATATCCAAAGTAATGGTTGGAGGTTCAATCTTCCATGGAAAGAGAAGAAATGGTAATACCTACCTGGCTAGGAGACAGTGACTTGGATAAGAACTCATGCACCACATGTTGTGTGCTTTCTTTCTCAGCCAGAAGTGCTGAGATATACATATATACATACTGCATATTTAGATATACATACTGTGTCTCTAGTCTGACAATACTTACAGGAAAGAAAAATCACAAATATTAATCTGGAAAGATGCAGTGAAATTGCATAAACTTAAATGATCATGGCAAAAAGAAACCCTTCCCTTGGGTTTCTTATTACAGGCAGATCTAAGCTCTATAGACTCCACTGTCTCAGAGGAGGTATGAACTACTCTGGCCATTAGACATTAAACCAGATTTTAAAAAAATCAAGAACCAACTTGAGCTTTGTCACTAAAATATTACTGCAGTCTTTGCACTACCGTCTCTAAGTATGGGAAAATAAACATTAATGGTCACCAACTAGCAACTATAGCAGTGACATTATTGTTAACTGAAAAATGAAGGGTTGTCATCAAGGAATAATGTATAAATATATAAAACATGCTGAAAGAGTAGAAACAATTTACACTTGGTTAAGGTTCAGATTCCATTGAGTTATAGCTATTTGATTACTCCACGATGGCCAGTTTCCTGCATTTTGGTATTCCTCCTGGTACTTAAACCCTAATACATTCAGGTTATATAGCTTTACAAGTCATACAAGATCCAAGCTGAAAGAGAAAATAATTTCATTCCAAAATAGCTAAAGAAAAATTAAAAGCTGACAGACATTAGATTCCAGGAAGATTGGGTGGAGAGAGGGAGGCAAACTAATTTTTGGAAACAACACCATAAAGGCACATAGAAAAGTTGGGTGTTTTTAAGAATAGAACTAATTCAGTTCTTAAATACTATACTCTAGGAGCAAAAAGCCATCCAACCCTTGAGCCTTAATGAAGACCTCTGTGATTGTTCTTGCTTTTTTTTCCTACTCTTGACCACTGTCTGGAAAGTATTATTTGGATTTAATTGCAAAGGCTGCTTTGACTCTTGGCTCAATTTTCAAATATTTTATGTGTGTAAGTTAAAGCAGGATCAAAGCCTCAGAAGGGACAACCTTGTTAAATGACAGTGTGAAGGCTCTAGGCCTTTTCCTAGGTAAACATAAAACAAACAAACAAATGCAACAACAAAAAAAACCCCAAACCCAAAACCCCCAATGAAAGACTAAAACCACAAAATCCCCAATCTCCAACCCCTGCCAAATAGTTCTTCATATCCCAGGCACAACTGTCTCTTCACCACCTTTTTATGTCCTGACAAATGTCAGTATAAAGCTGGCATTCATTACCTTGGTATTTATTTTGAAACCCAGACATTTCCTATTTTTCTATCTCATATTTGTCTACAGCTTTCACTTCACAGACACAAAAATCTGAAAACAGAAGTTGAAAGGAAAAATTCCAATTTCCTGGAAATACCTGTCTATGTAAGAAAATCTCTACAAAGATAATAATCTTTTACCCATGCCTCTATTTCAATCTTACCTTCACAAGATGCAAAATACTAGCAAAATACTGGTCTGTTGTTTACTGCTTACTACATGATTAACCCAAACCCAAAACCCCCAATGAAAGACTAAAACCACAAAATCCCCAATCTCCAACCCCTGCCAAATAGTTCTTCATATCCCAGGCACAACTGTCTCTTCACCACCTTTTTATGTCCTGACAAATGTCAGTATAAAGCTGGCATTCATTACCTTGGTATTTATTTTGAAACCCAGACATTTCCTATTTTTCTATCTCATATTTGCCTACAGCTTTCACTTCACAGACACAAAAATCTGAAAACAGAAGTTGAAAGGAAAAATTCCAATTTCCTGGAAATACCTGTCTATGTAAGAAAATCTCTACAAAGATAATAATCTTTTACCCATGCCTCTATTTCAATCTTACCTTCACAAGATGCAAAATACTAGCAAAATACTGGTCTGTTGTTTACTGCTTACTACATGATTAAGTCACCTATGCCCATGTAGCTGTACTCCCTACACACATCCATGAAAAAACCACACAGGAGCATGCATGTTCATGCCACTTGACTTTCAGTGAGTTAGGTTCAACTCAAGTGAAAACTTATTTCCTTTGCTCACAACATGTTTGATTTCATACCAAACTGCAATTTTCTGTCTAGAGTCCTTCAATTTAAGTTGATGTTATGCATTGACAGTTTCTTTTTTATAGTAACATAAAAAAGTTGTTTTTTCTTTCACTCTCCATTTAAACCCAACGTTCCTGAGTGCTTCTGGTGAAACTTACTAAAACAAGCCTATTCACCCTCAAGCACAGTCTAAACTACTTGGAAGATTTACCTAAACTTCACAAGAATAGTACTGATATACTTGTAGAAATATCTTTAAATGTGTACATAATAGTTTAATGATAACACCCGCACAAGATATTTTTACAAGTAAAATGATCATTAAAGCCATCATGAATGATTCAAAGAATTGGCTTAAAAAATAACTAAAATCAGGAACATATTCAAAATTCCTTCCTCTGTAATTTCTCAGCAATTTTTAAAAATTAGTTGATTTTCTGTGAAGCTGCAAGAAAAGAACTCATTATGATTCCTGCTACACACTTGAGAAAACAAGTATCACAAGACAAGACTGGGACAGCCGGAAGGACTAAATATACACAGTTCCCAGACCAACTCTGTCTGTAATATCATGATGTGATTTAATACTGCAGCTGAAGAAAGGAGACTGTGCAAAGCAGCAAGAGAAAGGTTTCTCCAGAATGCTAGTATCAGTCTTTTCCCTACATGTAAAAGACATTAGCAAATGTCAGCATACAAATGCATTCTAACTCGGTTCATCAGTAGCAGCTATCAGCCTCATCTGCAGTGGTGACCCCTATAAGCTTCACAACCCAGAGTAACAGATTGTCTGAACGCTGTAAATATTATCACGTGTTTCCCACTCATCTGCCCTCCTGAGTGCCCGACGGTATTTGCACACATCAAACGCTACAGAATTATAACGATCTGCTTTCCCCGCTTCACTGCACCTACCCCGCACACCAGACTAGAAGAAATCGAGGATAGTTTTAAGAGTCATGGGCCGCGCGGCCGGGCACTGACCAATGGGAGGGCTGCGCGGCTGGCGCGCGCCGGCTCCCCGCGCGGTCCGGCTGCGGCCGCGGGTCCCTCTCGCGCGCGCGGGGCTGCGCCGCTGCCGGGGCCGTCCCCGAGCGGGAGCGCCGCCGCCGGGGCCGGGATGGCTGGCCCTGGAGGCGTCAGAAACAGACTCTCCGGCAAAGCGTGCGGCTGAGGGAAGCTAACGCATCACGGCGGCAGCCTGCTTATTTTCGTCGTTAACTGCCGTTGCATAATCCGTCAAATCTGTTCTCCTCCTGGATGAGCATCGCTGCCAATCATGTCGCTGCCGCTCACAACAGTAACTGCAACACAGCCCTCAAGCGAGCCAGACGTAACTCTGGACTGCAAGATGAGAGGACAAGAAATCCTCTCCCCTACTCCTAACACTGCTAGAAGAAGAAAATCAGAATACAAACTGCAGTCCTGAACCACCTCATGAAATACCTTGCTATTTCAAGGGACAGAATTTCAGACTGAGCAAGGACCTGGTTCATTGGTCTGAATCTCACTTCTCCATAACTAATCTTCCTGCTACTCTTCCCTGGAAGTTCTCCATTCTGAAGAATGGAGAAAAAGGCTTTTGGAATAACTGATTTAGGTAAAAAATAATAGCAACAATTCAGTAGTAACAGAGTTAGGGTTAAAATATTTCTAGTAACAGACACAACTAGGAGAAAGAAATTATCTTGTAATTCCCATAGGCATTTAAGACCCTTGCCTATGTAGTTTTAACATTCATTTTGGCGGGGGGAGAAGTAATCCAGTTAAATTGACTTTAATAGCGCTGTCAAGAAAAGGGGAGGGAGGAAATCTACGGACTTTCTTCGGACCGCAAGAGAAACTAAGAGATCACAGCTCTCGTGATCCCCCAGAAGCTATTTATAAATAAGCAGCCAGAGAGAAGACGGGATGCTAATGACGACCAAACAGATCCCTTCCCTGCAGTCCTGAGTTAGTGGCTTTATTTTGTAATCCACTCGATTGCGACAGAGCCACTGCGGGGAACCAAGCAGATGGGAGATCGGTGGGCAAGCGAACGAAAGAACATTACCTTGCGAGAGGCAGCGCGCCGGGTGGCGATGCTCCTGCTGCAGTTTCAGGTGCCGGGAAGGAAAGCCGGGAAGGCTGCGGGGCGGCTGCAGGACTGCGCTGCCCCGCGCTGTCCGGGCCGCTCCCGCTCCTCCCCCGGGGCCGCCGCTGCCGCCGCCGCCCGGGGCGCTCCCGTTTTTCACACAGTAACTTGTAGCCTCCTGAAAATGTCACATTTCATTCTGCTTCATTAATTAGTTTATTAAATTCTTTATTATCTCATTGTGCAGATCTTTCATAAATAATTATGATCTTACTAAACTTCCACCTCTATTTGAAACACTAGAGATTATCAGATTCTGATCACTTTAAACCACTCACATCTTTTTTCCCTTTGAAAACTTAACAAAATTAGTTTTTCTACTTTTTACCTGATATTTTTTCACTGTCAGTTGGTCACCTATACATGTACTAGCTCATACTCTGCATTTTGAGACATATCTGCAAACCAGGGAATGGAAAAAACCCTGGCTGAAAGTAAGTCTTGCTCTTCTGATGTCAAGTATTTTGAAACAAAGATTAACAATTACTTTCTTAGTAACTTCATTTTGCAAACACGTGATTTGTGTGGAAACAAGAGTTCACAGAAAGCAACCCACATGAAATGACTGTGCCAGGCTGGGCTGCAATGTAGGGCACAGTGAGAGCAAAACCTAATCTCTGAGAGGTTTCCACTTCATCTGCACTCATCTGCGTAATCAGCTTTTCATCTTGTCCTAGGATAAATGCAACCTGCCTTCTGCTTCATTTACCCCATATAGAGCAGTGCCATAGATTTGTATGAAGCAACCAGCAAGAGCTTGCGTAGAAATGTACTCGGAAAGGAACTGCAAACCATTCCATTTTTAAAGGAAATTAAAGCTTGGAAGTCATCTATTTCCTAAGTTAATACACTAATCAGAGCTGAAAGCTATTTACTACATGCAGTATGCAAACTGACCCTACTTTAGATGAAACAACCCTTATTTTCAACTACCATTTCATTTCTTAATCTGTGACTTTGTGTATGGTAATAAACAATAGCTGTTGTTTAAACTTTTCAGGAGCTTTTACAAACTGCTAAATTCCAGTGAGTAACCCAACTTGTTGAGTGGAACTAGTGTTATTTTCACTCATTTCAGTCTCAGTTCTTCTGAGTGTAGAAGGCTCATACAAATAATGACCTCCAGGGAGCAAAGCAATGAGTAACAGCCTCCTGTTCAGGCTGCTCCTTTATTTGGAAAGGTTGGAAAATCACCAGAAGTCATAGCTGACAATCAATTAAATATTTTACCAACAGTGTTCTCAGAAGTAGTGTCTGATTGGCTTTGATGTCTGACAACCTAACTCTAAACTAAGTTCTAAGGACTAACAATGAGGATACAGGCTGTCCAACTGCATATTTATAATTCTTTGTGCTCTTCCCTCAAAGGATGAATATTTGTCTGTATTACTGTCAGAAACTTTAGATTACCATACATCTATGTTCACATAGATGTATGGTAATCTAAATGTGAAGATGTATGGGTAAGCTACAGGTATATGAGGAAAACATGAACTGTATAATGCAAAAAGTGGAGTAGGAAATATGCCACAGTTTGCTGCCAAAGCATTTGTTACCAATACATTTGCACTTGAAGATCTAAAAAGCAAAGAGCTATCATGCATAAGACTACTTCATTTTCTGCTTTTTCCCCCATACCTGCAGCAAATTCTCATCCCTGAACAGGTATTTAAGTATTTTAATATGTTTATTCTCTTGTCTTAAAATTGTACGTCAGAGCTGACACTTCCACACAGCAGGGATATGAGATTTAATATTTTCATCTTAAAATTAATGCTTTGAATTCCCAATAAATGCAGCTCCATAATGCAGCAATTGTTTGTCTACTTAAATTTACATGGTGGCTTTTGCACCAAAAAGATTTAAATCTACTCCTGAACTTGTTCAGACACATTAATTGAATATATTTATGTCATAGCAAATACACCCAGACCTCTTCATTCTTCATTTCCTCCTCCTGCACCCTCCTCTCAAATCTCCCTAGAATCATCATCCCATATTCTTCAATCCAAAACATCCCATGCCTTGGAACAGCAGTATGAGTTGTCATTCAAGGAATACCAGGTACTAACTACTACTTCAGATTCTGATCCCCTCTGTTCCAGCTGCCAGTTTTATTCTCATATCTAAAACTCAGAAGAGACTCTGCTCAATAATAAAGAGAACAAATTGTGAAATTTTATAGAATACTTAACAGGACCAATTAAAATTCCGGTGTTATTTTCTGACATAATGGATAAACAAAGAAAAAAAAGAAGCACAAATCCCCCCATCTAGGTAAGTGTAAGAAGTCATCTGCTTTCTTAAAAATTATTAAAATAAATAGAATTGGAATTACAGGACCTTGATTAATTTCTATCTTTGAATAGGAAAAAAGTTATATGGACAACATAAATGCAAATATATTGAAATGCATGTTTAAAATTGATTGGATGGGTTTTTTTTTTTTGCCTCTGCAACATATACTGCATTGTGTTAATTTGGTTTATTCACAAATTCTTGACCGAAAACTGCCTACTACAGAAATATTATAGTTCACATTAGTAATCCATTACATACATCAATATCAAAGATTTTATCCTAATGAGAAATATAGATTTGCCTGTTTCAAATTATACAAAATCACCCAAATGATTGAGTAACTTTGGCCAAAATGGCTTTTTCTCTGATTAATAAAATGGAACTTCAAAAGACAGCAGAAGAGAATCTTTGTAATTTTAAAAATCCTGGATGCATGACTTTGAAGTGCTGCCAACTCTTGTTATTAAATGACCTGATTTTGGACAGGGAGGAAGCCAGTCTTACAACAAATACAAGTACGTGTATGCAAAATTCTGAGAGCAGGGTGAAAAATTACTTATTTTTATGGGAAAAGAGCATAATCAGGATTGTTACAGAAAGCAGACAGAATGTTTAGAAAACAATATGAAAGACCTCTCTGGAAATGAGTATGCGTTACATGGCTGAAACACTGCTAAATGTGAAGTGGTAGGATCCATTTCGTCAGTACACTGAAACTGAGGTATTCTCTGCCAGGCTTAAGTACAAGAAGAAAATTAAGGGAACTGGTGACAATTAAAATTTCAAAATTAAACTATACCAAGCAAAAAACTCCCTTTATTTGCATTTTGTATTCTGTAAACAAATGCATGGAAATATCAAACATTCTCTAAACATTATGAACACCAACTACTTGTCTGTTATTTGAAAAAGGAGGAGTTTACTGTTTAGCATATACTACATACAGATTTACATTAAGCTATTACACCATCAAGTCCTTATAAAATCAACAAAATTGATGTCACTTCTCCTCATGCAAACTAAACACTAAGATTATGAAAAAAATGTGTGTGTGTTTGTGTATGGTATTAAATACCTTCTGGGAAAGATTAACAGCTGTACATGCAGCCATTTATTTAGGTCAGTACTGAAATTCTGTGTCCAGAAAAAAGAAAAATTGGAAAACAAAAAGAAGGTAGTGTGTAATGAACCAGATATATGTATCAGTTTTACTGCTTGAAATGTTGTGGAAACAAACTGCCCTCAGAAATAGTCTTTAGAATAAAAGAAACTTGGGACAGCAGAAAATCATTATCACTCCTCTCTTCCTCTCTCTCTGGTACATGTTCTATTTTACAGTCACCAGTGAATCTAGAATCAAACATAACAATACACATTTCCTTAAGCATAACAATATACATTTCCTTAAGCAGAATAGATTCAGTTTGTGTAGAGATGTTAAAAGCTATAACTAACAGCCCAGTTTGAGTATGCTGAAAGGTTACATTAAAAAATGTATTATTGATAGAAAACTGTGCATAGCACAAGTGGAGAGCCTCTTGGTCTCCCTATATGCTGAAAACAGCAATTCAGACTTCTGTCTCCAGTATTCACTTTAACATTTTTGTACGTGATATATACGCTACAGTTCAATATTTAAAAAGTCTGGAGAGAAAATAAGGAAACCAAAATAATAACAAAAGTTTTTTAACAGATACAGTATATCTTAAAAAATGCCAACTTAAGAAAAAACCACCCCAACACTCAATGATCCAATGTTATTAATACAAAACATTCAGTAGTTCTGCACAATAAATAGAAACATAGGAAAACAATGTTTCAACGTAGGAAATCAATGTTGTTCTATCTGTATCAGAGGTTTTATACACATTTCAACCAGATGTAGTCAAGCAACAGTAGAATTAATCAGATGCAAGATTATAATTCCCCAGGCCTTGTAGTCTGAAGGAAAAGGTGGAGAACAAAAGCAATCTCTGTACAAAAAAATTTACACCTTCCCTAAAATGTGAATGTTCAGCATCATTGTCTGAAAATATTTGCAAAATAAGTTCAGAACCATACAGTGGCTCTTACAACATCTCTGAACTTACTTCAACTCTTTTTGGAAATGTGAAGGTGTTTTGCAAAATTTAACTAAGATATTACCTTGTGAGAATCTCAGTTTCACATTTTGATGAGTCAAAGAACGTTCTAAGGGAATGTCTAAAGTCACCACAAATCAGGAACTGACATGAAAAAAACCACCAATTCTCTGCATATTTTGCACAGATGGACTATTACTTCTTCCTATATAATGCAGAAAAATATCTGTTAATCCAAACAGTGACAGGAGTAGACCATGATGTAATACTGTCAGATAACAATTAGCTACTAAGCTTAGATATAGTCTTTATGAACAAACCTTCATTTTAAACAATTTTCTTCTTATGTCTGAGGGATTTTTTTTTCCAATTTACTCAGAAAAAAACAAGAATCACACATCCAGCTGCTCTGCAAGCACAACATATATTTGTAATTTTTTACAAATTACAAGGAAGGAGAAAAACCAGATAGTCTTGCATGGTTTAATCACATAAACCATTTCATAAATTGATTATGTGAGTTGACATTTTTCATAAGAATATCTACCTTAGAACAGAAGTAACTTTTTTTTGATGAAAGTTACTAAGAAATATTGTATTTACAACCATCATTTATGTAATCTCACCAAAATAAATCCCAAAGTTAAAATGCTTCAGACATTTAATGACTGCATTTCTTGAAATTGTGTCTCCAATTTGAACTTTTTGTAACTGTCTGATGCTGACCAGACTTGGCATGCACACTGTCTACAAAAAAGCAGAACATGCCAAGTCTAAGGCAGCAAAGAGCAACACAATTTATATTCCCAATTATTCCAGAAAGAAGACTCATATAGTAGTGGTGCTGGTCTTTCAAATGCTGCCTAATTTGCCTTCAGATTCTAAGCAGCTGGAAGCTTTGCAACATTAACAGATTTGAATGCAGTGGTTACAATGTTAAATAGGGAAATCAGCTGACAGTCATCTGTCTGGCTGTGTTAAAAATTTTAGTTTAGCTTTTGCATAATATTTCTGTGGCCTTGAATGCCATGGAGTTCCCCATTTCTCCACTTGGAACACACTTGGGTAAATTTTGTATCTTTCTGAAGCAATATTAATCTTTGGATGTAGGAGGCGTGAAAATATACAGTTCCAGTAATACAGTTTCAGTAATTTAAGTAAAATTCTTATTTCGAAAAAAGCTTTATATTTTTTACACTTAAAAGAGTCTTTCAAACAATATTACATCTATGTATTTCAACATACAATATAAAATAAGATACTGACATATTTTGAAATAGGTTCAGTGACCAACAAATTAAAAACAATGTTAAAAAGCTGAAAGGTTTATTTACATAGTATTTGCACAGGGAAAAAAAAGCAAACTAAGAAGCCTTGCTTTGATGATTGGGGAAAGACAATCAGTACAGAATTCTGCCTGCAACAGGATTTAATCATTGAGCTGTGAGGTAAGCTAAGTCAGTATATGGCTGGTAAGGGTATACGTAGTTTATGAGGAGGTAAAATGAAAGATTAAACTGAAATTTCTTGAAATTAATTACTATGGGCAAATGGTCTCTCATTTAGAAACATTCCTGATAACTGCTCTTTGTTAAGGATTTGAAAACACCACAGTGAGAATATTGATAAAAGGCAGACTGAAAGGGAAAAAATAACCTATTCTACTCATACAAGCAAGTTATTTCCTCATAGTTCATGGTGTAATATTTATGGACTCAAAAGCAGATGACAGTGAGGGACTGGCCATTAAGTATAGCTACTCAGCAGTAGTTTAATCAGTAAAAATATCAGAATAGCAAAATTTTGGGCAAAGATATTCAGCTTAATGGTCCTAATATCCAACTTGTGTAATAACAGCAATCTAACTTTTTATCCAAAGCCACTTTCCAGCATAAAGCACAATCATGCCAAAAGTGTATGTGTCATAAAATCACTGGAAGACAAATCCTATAGTAGTTACAAAGATACAAAACACATCTTCTGTTATTAAGAACTGCCACATAGTAGCCTGTTTTCACTAAAGTCTACTTGACAGGAAATGCAAGGGTTAGCTATGTGTAATCTTCCTAGATTAACAAAAAAATTGAAATATGGTCCTCCCCCCACCTAAATGTGAAAGAATCTTTTAGAAGAATACAATAAACTAATGAAATTTTGAATGTCTTTTTCTTCTGTTGCATGCACAAATAACTTCATGCATTTTTCAGAATATTTTCATATATTAATTTCACAGTTGCAATTTGATACTTTAGAAAATTCTACATGTTTGCCTCTGGGACAAAAACATTCAAATACCCATAGCAGAAGCAGGATATCAAAAGCAGTTATTTCTGTAAGCACATTATACAAATGTAACATTCTACAGATTTGAGAGAAAGATCTTTTCTACAAGGAAGTTCTGCTTGGAATTAGACTGGCCAGATAAATAAGGCCCTTACACCTTACTCTGAGAATAGCACATTTCAGAGGAGCAGGCAAGGAAGATTGCTGGAATGCCACTCACTTCTTTCATGTTGGAGGCATCTCCTGAAAGATGATTAGGCATCAGCCAAAGAAAGCAGTTACCAGTTTGGCTATGAAGTATTTTTAAATTAATTACATCTTGTAGGCTGTGGTCATTGCAGTAAACCAACCACCTAGAAAGTGAGCTTCTGCTTGGAGCAGACAAATGATCTTCAAAAAACTCTGCGTGGTTGTTTAAAGACAGAGGAGAAGCACAACAGATTTTAGATTTGCAGTGCTCAGTTGCCCTAGTTACTGTTGAAAAACCCTTTCAGTCAAAGTACCTATATAAATAATGACAACAGAATAGATAAAACCTTAAAATTTGAATATACACCTGTCACAGCCTATATTCCAATCAAGACAGCCATGATACACGGAGTGTCACCGTAAAATTTTAGAATTTTCATAGAGAATAACACCATTCCACACCAAAAGGCTTCAAGTATCCACCCACACACTGTAACATCATGTCACTCCAGAAGGCTACAAGCGTCTGCCCTTCTTGTCCTTTAGCCCAGTCTTTTATAGCCCTCATGTTCACTCATTGCACCTGTGTGCCCTCTGCTCCTTTTGGTGGTTGGGCAGAGCCCCTGAGCACTCCCTGGCTCGTTGCTGTCAGTGCTGCTCACAGCTGTACCCACTGGGGATGAGGCTCAGCCCCAGCCCCACTCCCTACAGTGTGCCTACAAAGTATTACACTGAAATAGAGATAGCATCTTTGTAAAACAAGAGTGTGAAAATATGGTTTCCCCATACACTGAAGGTAATTCAAGCTCGGGTGATATATTTGATCAGAAGAACAGCTAAGACAATGACGAAGCAAAAAATTCAAACTGAAAATTTTCATCATCACAGAATTAGTTCTCAACAAGGAGTTGTACTACCTTCAGATATGGAGGAGGAGCTGTAATAGAACTACTCAAACAACACCACACCTGTTTCAAAGAGATGTATGCAAAAATGACAAATATTTGTGACAAAAAAAATTTGGAGCAAAAGATGTGGTTGAATATGTGAAGCTGAATTGAGGCTTAAGGAAGCACATTTGAAGGTTGAATTGACATAAGGTCCTGGAAATAATGCTAAGCAATGGTATGCATGTTGAGGAGAGAAAAAAGAAAGATGAACTTTATAGCTGCTTCATAAGTTGGTGCTGTTCATGGTTATGAAGCTTCAGATCAAGTTATTTTGTTGTTTCTTTGAACTATAAATCTCTGTTAGGTTTTAACCTTGTAAATTACCAAGCCACTTTCAAACCACAAAGAATGTATTTACAATTTTCCACATCAGGTTTATACTGACCCTATTTCTAACAGCCTTTTAGTTTCATATTCATCCTAATTCAGTATGTTGATTAATAGTAATATGAAATTTAATCTCATATTCCAAATTTATTATAAACATTAAATAAATATACACTTTTCATGTTTTCTCCTTAGAAACCAGCTTCCAGCCTGCTTGACATTTTACCAAAGCCTTTAATGAAAAACTGCTGAAAGATCTATAACGTACATACAGATTTCTGGGAGTGGTGATAAAGGGAAAAGAATGTTTTTAATGTGACATTTTGCCAAGAAAATTGTTGTTGAGATAATTTAAATGCAGCTTTGATAGTATTTATATGTATTAAGAAAGAGAATGTGTCCAGAAAACAAGGTTCTCAGGGAAAAACCCAAACTAAACATGTGTATTTTATGACAATCCAGGTTAAAGCCATAAAATTATTTATGGAAGAAATGTAAATTAGAACAAATTAAGAAATTTTAAGATACCCAAAAATGTTATTTAAATGGCTGTAATAGTATATAAACCTTTATGTAATTTAAGATTTGCATATGCTCATTCAAATTCACATGGAATTTTTTTATTTTGTTAACTTCAAATTAGAAGTATAACTTCATCTGCTATTTCTTTTAATAATTTTTAAAGCAGCACAATATTCCAATCAGGTTTTTATATCTTTTATAGACTTGTCCCATTATTAAAAAGAAAAGTTACATAGGTAAATTATGGAGAGTGAAAGAACCTTCCAACAGCCTTCTAATATATAAAATATGATGGATATAATTCTAGTAGCACCAAACAAGAGGTGACCACAAATACCCAGGACTTAATCATTTAGGATTTTATGGATTAAAACTAACTGCATAAGCTCAGCCATAGCCCTAGCAGGAAACAAGTGCAGATGGTGTGCTACTCAGCCCATAAACCTGTTAGAAAGATGGTATTCCACCAGTGTCTCTTACTCAAGTGATCCACTGGACAGGGTACGTGATACAACCAGACCTAGAGAGATGTGTTATTAAATTCTTTCATTCATCATCAGAAAAGCTTGCTAATACATTTTCTGCTGTTGGTAGAAATCAGGTATCTTATTCTTTCAAATATTCTAATGATTTGTGACCTTGGAAGAACTTAGACGTGACAAAAGCAATACTAGGCAGGTGGTGTTTTCTCTGTCTGAACAAAATAATAACAGGCAGTCTCTGACTTTATCTTCTGCATTGTCTGGAAGCTAAAGAGAGTCTATTCTGCTTGAATAATGTTCTGTCAATTATTGCTACAAATCAGCATTCTGGGGTCAATACTGACAACTTCCAGAAATTGAGGTGGGTAAAGATTATGCGAGAAAACAAAACAGAGGAATAGAAACACAACCATATATAGAGTCAGATATGGTGACTCACAACTATCTACATTTTCCCAGTTTGTTAGTGTAAAATGGAATTTCTTAATGGGTAACTGTAAAATGAAGATATGTCTGTCTTTTGACAAAATTACTCAGCATGTCTCTAAGCTATGAAAGTTTCAGTGCAACTGGCCACTAGGACACAATTCCTACAAATAGAGACGTACTTGTGTTTTTAACACAATTCTAAAAGACAAAATGGTAATTGAAATAGAAGTATTTTCAAATAACACTTGTTCAAGTATCTTTTGGAAAAACCTAGGATGTCAGCCTAAGAATATTAAAGTAACTGATAATATTTTAAAAATACTGTAGTCTAAAAAAACAATTTGATGGAACCACAGCATATTTTTAAAATTGTTTCTAGATTGGGAGGAAGGATATTCCTGCTGTAAAAGGGGCTGAAAACTTAAATTTTCTATAAAAATAAATTTGAAATTCTCATAAAATATAAATCTAGAAACAGTGATATTGATCTAGAAATGGAAAAATGAAAGAAAAATTAATATTTGCCTTTGTCTAAAGAAATGTGATGATGCTAAGACTGAAATAGATGTAAATGTAACATGAGGATAATAAAAAAAAAATCGTAGCAAATACTGCATAAAAGACAAAGACAAAAATTAATTTCCAAATTCACACAGTCAGGTATACATAGCCTCACATATTTAACTATAAGAATGTACCAAAAACTCCTACATGTTAGTAGATGTAAAGATATATGTGTATTCAGGTCAAGGAGCAATTACATAGTGTCCACACTTTTGTGAATACAACTCTTTTGAATATATATTTTTGAAAAAGAAAAAATTAAAAACATTAGTACCAATACTGTGTGGCATTTTCTTTGACTGTAGGTTGAAGTGAATTCATATGTCAGTTTACAGTATTTAGCCATGACTCTAATTAACTCAAGAACAATTACTGTGCAATATCTATACAAAGCATTACCTTTATTCATTGTTCGTTTTATTTTTGCTCATGAAGAAAACTGTTGATTCTCCTTTCTCACTTCTTATTGTTCTTTCACAGCAAATTTTTAAACACTCACCATACTTTAAATGGCAACACAAAATAATTAATTTTATTTTTAAGAATTTGCTAGGACAGTTGGACACAATAGGAGTTTTTTTTTTTTTTTGAAAAAGCATTAAAAACATTAATCAAAGGTTTCTTGAACTTCATTATAACTCCCTTCCTTTGTGAAGCCATATTTAGCTAACATTTGAGGTTTTGGTTTTGTGGTTAGTTTTTTTTTTTAGGTTTTTTTTTTTTTTTTTTTTTTGAAGTACTTCTTGGAAACACTCTCTAGGGTAAAAATGATATTTACTATAACATTCTGCCCAGAATGCACAACATAATGACTCACACGTAATTAATGAAAGCCACAAAGTTAACTCCATAGTGGTCTTCAGAACTACATGAAGCTTCAATACCTGCTAGTTAAAGTGCGAAGGAGCTATAAAGGTAAACACAAAGCTATAAAATTCCTCAATCCAAGTCACTCAGTTACACTAATACTACATGAAAATAAGGCAAGGCTTACTTACCATAATTTGAGTTGAGGGGTGAGAAGAAGATCCTAAATTTTGATTGAACTTTCTTCACATTTTTAAAAGCTGTTTGGATAGATCTCCTTCATGTGTAATAACTTTCCAATGTTCTACCCAGCGTGCTAAAAGAAAATACATACAATTAATTGCTGAGGGGTGATAAAGGCAAGTCCTACATCCCTAGTACATGGTGAGCTTTACCTTTGCAGTCTCTTACAGTTTTTCAAATTGCAGCAGCTGCCTTTATTTAATCTGCAAAAGCCATAACCTTTCTTTAGCTGCAGAGCTGATTCATTAGAGTCTAGGTAAGGTTTGTGGCATTTTGAAGGCTAAATATTATTTCCCATCAATTTCTCATTTCAGCCTGCAGTGTTTCTGAACCTGTCTATGCAGGGCTCAGGAGACTGAAGCAAATTTGAGAAAAGTGAGGCAACACAGAATCAACTACTCCAGATTTGCTGCCTCTGTTCCCTGAGGTGACTCAGTGGGGCAGGTGGCATTTAGCTATGGTTACAAAAGTCAAGTAACAAAGAACTGATTGATTTTTGGGTTATTTCAATTATTAGACATTGGTAGATGGCAGGTCAAGCTACCTCCCATGAAACCACAGCTCCCCAGAGCTGCCTGGCCCTCCAGCTGGGGCCTGCAGGTGCACGGTTTGTGGTAATTGGGAGTGCGGCTGGGGCCGAGCCTCATCCCCAGTGGGCTACAGCTGTGAGCAGCAGGTGAGCAGCATAGAGCAATTAGACATGGAGTGCCCAGGGGCACTGAGCCTCATCCCCAGTGGGCTGCAGCTGTGTGGGTCAGGTGAACAGCATTGGAAGTAACGAGACCTGGAGTGCTGAGGTGCACTGACCAGTCACCAAAGGGAACAGAGGGCACACATGTGCAATGCATGAACCATGAGGGGTACAAAAGGTTGGGCTAAAGAACAAGAAGAGTATTTGCTTGCAGACTTTTGAAGTTCCATGGCGTTACTGTTTGTGGATAGATACCTGGCCCTCTTCTTGGGGAATGCTTGAAGCCTCCTGATGTTGTATGGTGATACTCCGTTCATCGTGACTGTCTCAGCTGTGGTGGGACCCCTGCAGAACGGCACCCCTGGGACAACAGTGCTGGGAGCAGCAGGATTTCTCTGTGCAGTTATGGCTAACCAGACAAAGACCAACGCTGCAATAACACAGAGGTGTGGCAAGCCCAAGTATTATCTATTTAGGCATATTCTTCTCAAGCATGTTTTTTGGGCACCTGTTGAGGCCTGCCCATGGTGGGGCCACTCGCTCCTGGCAGCCTTGGCTCCCCTGGGTGGTCTGTGCCTCCCAAGCGCTCCTGGTGCCAGGACAGCCATGAGGGAGCAGGGCTCCGGGCCTGCATCCTCCCCACTGCTGTGCCCGGGAAAGGCCTGTACTCCCGCTTGGAGCCTGGCCTGTGAACCTCACTGCTCGGTGGATGGACTAGAGGTGACTGCTATGTGCTCTATCTGGGAACTGAGATGATTTCACTTTCCTGGAAGAAAAGAGAAGGCAGGATGGCTGGAGTCACATTGCTTTTCAGTTAACAGGACTGCTAGGGTCCCCTCTGTATGACCACTGCAAAACCAGTTAGGATGGCTTGTAACACAGCACGGGATCTGCTGAAGGTGAGAGGGGGCTTAAAATACATTCTATGGTCAGATTGAGTTACACTGAACCTAAGCAATTTACTGGACTTGGTAGACTAGTACACTAATTGAAACAGCACTGGATAACATATCCTTGCCTTATTTTTTGATTTTACTTCTTTACTGAATGGCCTAACAAAATTTTTGGCTAGTTTTCTTTGTTAAAGCTGGTTAGACCATCTAATAGTCTGAGTGATCACAATTTTCTTTATCTGTATCTGGGCTAATACCAATTCTTAAGCTTGGGCTTCTAGAACTGCTTCACCTAGAGAGTAATATCTCTTTGTAATTGATTAAAGTAAAAATATTCATTTTCTTGTATCCAGTGGATGAATGCAAATAATTAAACTACATGCTTCAAGAAGAGCACCTGAACCTGAGTTATTCCAAAGTAGATGATGAAAGCAGACTTTTTAAAATTGCATTTTTATTGATTTTTTTCAGATTTAGACTCCTTTATCTTGGGAATATTTGGAAGAGCTAGTCCCATAATTGGATTCTACATTTTCCCAAGAGATCATAGCTAATATTTTCAGAATCTTATTACAAAAGTTAATTAAAGCATCTCCAGCACATTATCGTTTGCTGCATCACAAGAAAGATTAATATATTCAGTATCTATGCTCCTGTTGAGAAAAAGCATTTGGTTAACAAGATATGACAAAAGTCTTGCATTTGGGTAGTAAATTGCCTATTTAAATCTGCATAAAATTGACGAAACTTGAAAGTAAAACCAAGTAAATACAATTGATTTGTAGTTACTTCCTTCAGCTGTTCAAAATCAATGGGATTTGAAAATTCCGTATTTGTAGTGTTACAGGAAGTGGAAGATTTTGTGAGACTATTACAGCAGATTTGTTCTTTTCTTACTTTTTTTTTTTTTCTGAAGTATTCAAAAATGGGCAATGCCAGAACGGGCTGAAATGCCACATTACTTTGACTTAGCTGCCCTTATATAACTTTCTAATTATTTTTGCAAGTCTAATATAAGTGTTTATGTAAATTTTGAATTAATATGGCTGCTCAATTTAAATTATGTCTAACCCAAACCCGAGAAGATGAAGATCTTTATGGTTTGAATAGGTATGGTTGTGTACTTGGTATCCCTAGAAATGATGACCGGTTTATGTGATACACAGTCTAATTATCACATGTGTAATGAGCTAGAGAAGTTTATGGACATTTATACTCTACAAGACTGTAGTATCAGCATGATATATAGAGGAATTTTAATTGTGTAGTAATATTCAGAATGGAGAGTGTAGTCACAGTTAGTTTTGACTACTCTTGTATCTGCTGGAGAAGCAGCACATTGAAGCACAGTCTGGGAGGTTCATGAAAAGCACTGGTGACAACTTCCTGTCACAGGTAGTGGGGGATCCCACAAGGAATGGTGTGCTGCTTGACCTTATGCTAACAACCAGAGAAGGCCTCTTTGGAGATGGGAAGGTGGAGGACAGTCTTGGCTGAAGTGGCCATGAGACTGGGGAGTTCAGTATTGGGACTGAACTGAAGTATTGCCCTGATCAGAAGCAGGGCAACAAGTAAGGGTGCAACCACAGATTTTAGGAGAGCTGACTTTACTCTTCAGAGATCTTGCTGGGCAAATCCAGTGACTAGAGGCTTTACAGGGAAGAGGAGTCCAAGAGAGCTGGCTCATATTTGAGGATCACTTATTCCAGGCTCAAGAATTATGCATCCCAATGGGCAAGAAATTGTGCGAAGGGGGCAAAAGACCTGTGTGGATAAATAAGGAATGTAGTCCAGATATTTCTCAAGTGTAAGCAAGAAATACATAAGAGAGGGAAGCAGGGTCAGGTCACTTGGAATTAATGCAGATATGTTGTTAGAGTGAGCAAAAATGACAAAAGAAAGACAAAGGCCCATCTGGAATTTAATCTGGTCAAGGATGTTGAGGACAAGAAGAAACATATCAGTAGGAAAAGAAAAGCAAAGGATAGTGTGGAGGATGCTGGTAACTGAACACAGAGCAGACAGAGTTACTGAATGTCTTTGTATTGGTCTTTATCAACAAGACCAACCCTCAGGAATCTCTCACCCAGGAGAGCAGAGTAAAGGAATGCTGGAAGGAAGACTCCTTTAGCCAAGAAATATTAGGTTAGAGCACATCTAGACAAAATTGAGGTCCATAAGTGCTGAGAGAGCTGGCAAATAAAATACCTAGGCTGCATTATGATCATCTTTGAAAGGCTGTGTTGATCAGCAGAGGTTCCTAAGGACTGTAAGAAGGGCACGAAAGAAGACCCAGGGAACTGTTGGACAGTCAGCCTCACATCAGTCCCTGGAAGATTATGCAACACCTCATTCTGCAAGCCATCTCTATCCACAAGGATGACAAATAGGTGATTAGAAGTATTCAGCATGGATTCACTAAAGGTTCATGCTTGACCAGCCTGACTGCCTTCTATGATAAAACAACTGTCTGGATGGATGACAGAAGAGCAGTGGATGTTGTCTACCTCAACTTCAGCAAGAATTTTGACATTGCTCTCATGGTATCCTCATAGGTCAACTCTGGAAGTGTGGACGGAATAGGTGGACAATGAGGTGAATTGAGAACTGGCCAAACAGCAGATCTCAGAGGGTTGTGATCAGTGAGTGGCACAGGGTCCTTTTGTGAGCTTGTCACTAGTGGTGTTCCCCAAGGTTCACTTTTGTGTCCTTAATTCTTTACCTGAATTGATTTCTTGGATGAAGGGCAGATGCATCCTGCAAGGTCACTGAACACACAAAGCTGGGAGGAGTGACTGATGCCCCAGAGTGCTGTGCAGCCCTTCAGAATGTGCAGGTGATCAAGCACTGGAACAGGTTGCCCAGAGACATTGTGAAGTCTCCCTCACTGGAGATATTCAAGAACTGTCTGGACACAATTCTGTGCCATGTGCTTTGGGATGACCTTGCTTGAGCAGTTAGATTGGTCCATCGTGGACAAATGTACTGCATAATCTATAGGAAAGTTGGAAAAAAGACCCTTGGAAACAAGATCTTAGGCTAAAATAATATTAACTGTTATGTCTACCCAGTCACAGAATCTTTTTTAAACTTTACCACCAGATGGCAATCTAACATAAAAGTTTGATCATTGCTGAGTAAGGTTTTGACTATCTGTTTTGAGATACTGTTCTTTTCTCATTTTGCTTTAAGTAGTGCTGAATTTGCTTAAAAAGCCACAGAATTAGGCCTTACAAGCAATATTGATACTGTGTTATGAATTCCAAAGCATTACATAGTATACTTTATACTTTCACGTAGAAAGGGCATCAGTGGTTTTATTTTGTTTTTAAAATTTGAGGAAATCTTTGACCAAGAGCTTACATTTTCCACATGAAAATTAAATGCAATTCCTCTAGATAAAATTAAGAAGAAGCTCATCTTGCACTGCCAAAAAACCAAAACGAAACAAAAAAAAAAAAAAAAACCAAAACCCTAACCCAGAAAACTCCAAGTAACAGGACAAAATGACAACAAAAAAACTCCCAGAAGCAAAAAAATAACTTTTTCATTTTCATTGGATAGTCACAGTAGTTTTCTCTTTGGTGAATGAAATGTTCACCTTTTTAAGAGCCTAACATTCATGAACTGAACAAGGAGCTGACTGCTGAAGATAGTCAACATAATGAATTTGAATACTTCTGTGATGTTTTTGTAAAGGAAAGAATTTTTTTGCTATTAATGGCATTTAAAATGTCTATGTGAATGTATTTGTGGTTTTGGGGGTTTTTTTGTACTTAAGAGGCATGTAAAGAATGCAGAGATATGACAGTCTTTTAAGCAGCACCTAACTTTTACCACTAAGCCTGTAATTATCAGTGGAAAATATAGTTTTGATTCTTCACCCAACTGACTCTTTGGTAACTGATATTACCTGTACTTTTAAAAATGTCAGTGTGTGTGTATTACCATTGCAGGTTTTGCAAATATCTTCTACTTGGTATTTGATTCATTTTTGATTAGGCATATTAAATAAATCTTCATAAAGGTAAAATACACACAACAAAAGTTGCTTGCAGATTGTTCAGATATTCCTTTTTTATAGAGTTATTTTTATGGTTTTTGTAATATCCATCTTACTATTTTATTGTCAGGCTACTGCTACTATAAAAATTCTATCAAGGCAAAATGAAGAGTCAGCCTGAATCCCTCCATGAGAGGTGAGAGCTTATGTTGTAGGATAACCATGCTGCATGTTTGTAATGAAAGTTGAAAGGAGATTTTCCTTAAATTTTATTTGTGGACAAGTCCTTCTGATAGCTTTAAAGTACCATGAACTCTGTCCAGAGTGTGTTTAGGACAAAAGTGCTAAATTAGAGGTTGAGGATTGATTGGGATGAACAGAATATCGTCAAACACACAAGTGGTCACAATTCATATTATTGGACCTGTGTTGCTTTCACAGTGGAATGCTGCACTTTGCAGTCATATCCAGTAAAGCAGACTGTGTGTATATATATATATACACACAATATCTACACGTAGATATATACACATATATACCCTGTGATAATATATGATCATTACAGCTAAATCTCAGTCTTGTAGCAATGGGGAAGTATTAGACAAAAAATTTGTCCTGAGATGATGTGTATCTCGTTATGCTGTAGTAGGTGAATAAATTTTGTCCTTAAACATATAGCAGAAGTGCTATGCAATGGTTTTGCATTACAGCTGAAAATTTTAAAAATAGAAATATAACAAAAATATTTTGTTTATAATGGCAGGATTTTTTTTTCCCAAAACAATGCATGGGATGCTTTGTAAAGATAAGTATCAAACCATAGAGGAATTTATAAACAAAAACCCAAACCTACTGGTTTGACATGAATCAGAATTTTGCCTAGCCTCTGGTATAATGCTCAAGGTATTCCCAATATTCCTTTTTTCATATGCTTTTTCTGTTTTTAAAGAAATTCAAAAAAATATCCTAGCATGTTGGTGCCTGCTTAAGGGAAAAAAATTGATACCTTTTCTATCTGCCTGATTAGGAGTTGCAGACATAGATGTCCATAGCTATGTATATTAACTAATATAAGTATAAATAAACTGATTATTTCATTCCAAATTTTCTTAATTTCATAGGAAACATTTTAATGGATACTCCAACATATGACAAAAACAGTTAAAAAGTTATACCTTTTCCCCCTCTTCATTGGATTCAAGTGGATTAATCTCAGCTTTGCATGTTCAGAAGCTACTATCTGGAAATCTTCTTGCATAACTGAAATAAAATTTGGCCAGCACATATACTAAATGACATTGATTTCTATTTGTGAAGAAAATTGAGCACTTGTGCTTATTTTCCCAGGTTTTTAGTTATTTCTTGCTTATAATCTTTCAAAGTAAAGTAGTATGCTACTACTGAAAAAGTTGTTTCATTTAAGATGTTACAGAAAAGGCATCTTTACATATGTATTGCATTTTGCCATGCAATATCTGTATCAAATCCATTGTGCATATAATGGAATAATACAATGGTTTGGGTTGGAAGGGTCCTTGAAAATCATCTAGTTCCAACACCTTTGCCTTCGCCTACTCTGGTCAAGGAAACTTTCTGCTAGAATGTAAATTAGAAAAGAATAGAAATGCATGGCTAAGCATGTGTCATAGTAGGCCTCACTGTCTACTCTTTTTAGTAAAACCACTGAGTGGCATGCTTCGTTTTTGGGCAAATTTTCCCCACTTCTCAGGTTTTTGGGCTTTTTTTTCTGGAATAACAGTATTCTACAAGGAAGACCTGTTATGGCATGTGTTTATTGATGAGGTATCACAGCAGGTTCCAGCTGGGCTGCGCCCGGTGGGGTGCCATGGCCAGGATAACTCATGGAGGCTCAGACCAGGTCTGATCTCCCAAGCCATTTCCAGCTGTAGGCAGCCAAGCAAGCTCAAGTGATTTTAGCTCTTAGTGATTATCAGCTCTTTTTGCTTGCTAGGTGTCTGGCAGCAGATGCAGGGAGAGAGAGGAGAAGGCTGTTTGGCAATTCCACAGGATTCTTTATTAGGGTCTTCCATGAAGGGTCTCAGTGGCAGCTCTTCTCCCAAACCTGGCAGAATTAGGGGTTTTTATACCCTACAGGGGTTTTGGAAATTGTCCAATAGAAAGGGTCAGGGGAAAGCAACCTATAGGCTTACAAAGAGATAAGCAGGGTCTGAAAGGCGGAAGAGAGGGGCTTCTAAGGCCCAGTCATCATGACTTGGCATTTCCTAGCTCAGGCTGCTGACCTCCAAGGAGGCCTTGCAGGCCCTGTGCCTGCTACAATGAGGAATGAGATAAAGTGTTGATCCAAAGATGGCTGGAGTTAGAATAACCACAAAAAACTCTTGACACAAAAATGGATGTTCAAATGCCAACCATATCAGTTTTCTGGCACTGCAGAGAAATATTTTCTGCCACATTGCCTTTGCCTTGCACAGCAACCAACAAAAACTGCAGGATGGGGGAAAGGAAGTGGATGGACTGGCAGGGAGAGCCAATATGACTATACCAACTAAGGGTTCTGAGTTGCTTTTGACCTGAAATTCCCTGTTGCTGAGTAATGTGATTAGCATTATTTTTTGGATGGATTTTCTCAGGGTAATAAGACAGAGTGAAATAAAACATTTTTCAGAGAGTTCCACCCACCAAAGAGAAAATCTTGGACATCTAATTTTCTGGCTTGTGACTATGCTTATTTTAATTAGTGCAAAATGAGAATACTATTAATTTGGGGGACCGAAGAGCGGTGTGCATTGGGTGCCATGTCCAGAGGACAGTTGTCCATAAATTATTATCTTGTGGGCACAGAGCATGTAGTTTCAGTTTTCAGTGTGCTAGACTCCTCCTTGTGATCCCAGGAAAGATTTTGTTCCTTTATTATACTTATGTTATCCTTTGTAAACCATAGATATGTTCTTATTGAGAAAATTACTGTTTGCCTGTGGTAGTCTGTGTCAAGTTAAATAGGGACTACACAAAGTTTGGGTAATTCTTCTCAGGAGTTGAATGTAGGGCTAAGCTGTGATTGCAATCTTATCACAAGATTCAAGATCACAGTGAATTGGCTGGCTAGAACCTCCTAGGCAGTTTCTTCTGTTTCCTTATGTCCTTTTTTTTTTTTCTCCCTTCACTTAATTATTTTTTTTCTAGTGTTTATCTATTTTTTCCTCTTCATTATTTGCACATATTGAAGTAATAAACAGCATTTTTCATTAATTACAATTTTCTTCATTATTGAACTAGAATTTTAAGTCATTTTAAGTTTTATTCTAACATAACTGTTTTATAGATTCTGAAGTAAATATGTACCACCTTCTATAAATACTCAGGTGTAGTTCTAAAAAGATACAGATAAAGCCCTTGAAGTCCCTAGGATACAGGTATAAATACCATGTCAAGAGATAGCACAAATAATTATACATAGTTGGTTCAGATCATAAAGTCATCTTGTAGATCAGATTTGCAGCTGCTTATGCAGAGAAGCAAGAAATGGAAATTATTGCAAGCAAGCTGAAAATACCTGCTGTCAAAATCCGCTTGTCCTGTGATCATCAAGATTACATCCTTCTGCTGCATACTCAGTAGGTTCAGAATTGCTGAATTTAATTTATTTCAGTGCAAAATTTGCTGTCCTTATCTGTGAAAATGGAAGCTCAAGCTCTGCTTTTATTAACACTTCACCATTTTTGTTGTTCTGCCCAGACAGTATCTGGAGGGGAAAAAAAATCAACACTTAGTGATGCATATAATGCTTCCTGCAATACCTTAACAGTAGGGGGTTTTGCCTCCAGTGTAGAGAGAAAAGGGAGAGAATTACTTGCTATGAGCTGGAAAAGCAGCAGCGCAGTTGGCTCTGGCAGTGAGGGGGTTGACTGACAGTCTGCAGTGCAGTGGAGTTAGCTGAGCTCCCTATATGGCTGTGGATTAGCTATATGCTAATACTGATAGGAGAGGAGCAGTACAGAGCGCAGTGAGCTGATGGTGGAGGCGATCAGCCTCAGCAGAGCTGACTCCTCAAGAGCCATGGCTGAAGGGGGTGAAGGAGGGGAAGATGAAATACAGTTCCTACGAACTGTAAGTATCTGCTTTTTATAGGTCATGTAGTACATTATTTTGTGCCTCATGTCTATTTCTTTTCTGTCTTATTAAAAATAAAGTGTTATTTCTGTGCTGGGCTTTGCCAAATGGCAGAATTTATTTAGTCAGTGGATAAAATAAAGCCAGCATAAGAGCTCTAATAGCAGCATGCAGTCTCGGTGTATTCTTCACTGAATCTGCTCAATAGCCAGTTTGGTTTAAGGAGACCGATTTCCGCTGTAATCCCCTGTGTTTGAAGCGTCCCCGTCAACTTTGTACTTGGGTTTCTAAATGTAGCATGCCAAATATGTGACCTCTGAAACTTCTGTCTGGGTTGGATTTCACTGACATTAACAGAAGCTTTGCAAATAGGAGTGCCTTAAAATGATGAATAAACCAAGCAAGCCCCTGATGACCTCTTCTGATAAACATTCACACAGAAGCACACTTGTGTGTAGGGAATACCAACAGATGCTGAAGTCAGGGCTCTGCAAATGTTTGGGGTCTTTTCTCTACTTAAAAGAAGCTTATCTTTAAAGGACATAAGCATTTCTTTGGGAAGGGGTGTTAATTAGTGAAATACCCTCCACTGGGTGTAATTTTTTATAAAGAGCCCTCACACCATTCTTTCCTAAAGCTTTACACAAATCTAGTATGACAACTAATTTGGACATTTAGGCAAGTAGTGTACATGCATTAATTTTTGGGAAGAGGATAACATCCTTTTCATGTCTCACCTTGTGTCTCCTTATATTTACCCTGCATGACTAAGAGTGTGTTGTTGTGTAACTAGCGTGGAAAAACTGCTATTAGATGTGTATATTCCCTTCCCTTTCCATGCTATCTTTACTTTGCATTTATCACAAATAATGTTTCAGAAACAAGCTTCTTTAGAGCTGATTCAACTTTGGAAGAATAAGTCACTAAAATAAAAAAATGCTAAGTTCCCAAAGTAAGAAAATATAAGATTGATTTGTGAGAAGCTGGAGTAAGTTATTTATGGGAAATAAAGGTTGGAGGGAGGTGATGGCTGTGGCTGTAAGTTGTTTAGGTGTGATGAAGTGTCATTAATATCACGGGGGGGGGGGGGGGGGGGGGGGAGGATGGATAATGACAATGAAAAATCTTTTCCAACATTCCTCCACTACACTCTTTAGAGGTACATACTTTAGCAGATTACTCCAGCCTTTAGTCTGAGACTGGAGTTTTAAATGTATATCGTTCACCCTCTCACTTTCTAGGATGTTGCCCTAGAATGACTGAACAGCCCACCCTCAGCGATGGAGTGAGAAGCTTTGCCCTTTCCTAGGTAGCCTGTGTGCGCTACATGAGATGGCAATTTCTGCTGCTGGGATACATTCTCATGCTAGAGTAACTCTGTTGTACTTCTTCCCAATGGTTAAAATGAAGTGCTCAGTAGAGGTGTGGGCCAAAACTGGAAATAGCAAAAGGGAGACTGCAGAAGTGTTCCTTCCATGTAGTGCAAGGAAGTCTTCTACAGGGGAGGGAATGGACTAGATTTTTCTCTTGGAATTTCTAGCTACTTCTTGCTTTAAATAATGATATCAGTTACTGCTGTCTCCTCTCCATTATAGAACTTCCTTCACCTTTGTGGGCAAGGGATGAATTGTTGGTCCTTGGTATACCAAGAAAGGAAACATTTATTAGATATGAGTGCTACAGTGTGATACACCTTCAGTACTAATTTCTTACAGCTTTTATTTCAGCATAAGCAGTGTTTGTGCTTACAAACATACAGTACAGTAGTCCTTAGGAACTCTTGCAGTGAAATTGTTAATCAATTAGAGTCTTCTCTGAATCAAAATATTTTCTGGGTTTTTGGATTGCTGCTGAATGTTTCCAAGGCTTATGCAGCTGAATCTTCCTTTGAAAATGTTGATATCCTTATTTTAATTCTTGAGTCTTTAGAAAGAAATCATTGTTAGAGGATATTTTATGGTCTTGGAGATAGCTCTTTCTTGGTTAGGCATAAAATAAGATTAGATGTCTTTTGGTTCAAAGAGATCACACAGCAATTTTTTAAAAAGCAAGAGAATCAACTCTAAAATAGCAAAAAATAATTTTTAATTTTTAAAAGACAAATGTCCTTTTGTGCTCAATTTTTTGTTGGTTATGACTTTTTTGTCTTCCAGATCTAAGTCATTGTTTTGTTTTGTGTCTCACTTTTATGTTCTCTCCTCATATAAAAGGTCAAGAAGCTTGTTGATGCATCATGATGAAATCTGTATTTGTTTCTATGGAGCAGCAACATTTATAAGATTTGATGGAAAGCTTTTTACTGTCATTTTCTGTTCCAAAACATTCCTTATATTTAATTAGTTTGGCAGCAATGGGAATGAGAAACACCTAAAGAACAAATTCCAGAGAGGATAACAACATTATCATTGTTCTAGGAGTAGTATGTCTTCAGTACTCATTTCAAATATGTCCCAATGCTTGTGTAAAGCCTTTACATGCAATGACAGCATTTCAAGGAAGGTGTTATTTATACAGTGCATTTCTGTTTTGGATTTTTCCCTCACTTGTAAGTTCAGTAAGAACATAAATGTATAAGCACACATTTTTTTCTTACACTGCTACCCTGTTGCTGTGCCTTTGTTATGAAATTTTTGGTGTTTTCTTTTTTTGTAATAATGCCTGGAATTGTTTATCTATTTTTCTAATTGGTGGTTTCCTTCTGGATTTGTCTCTGGATATTCAGTGTGTCATGTATGGAAGGGAGAAGCAAAGCACTTGTTGCACGTGTGTAACATGCAATACTGCTGTGGTTTAGTTTCTCTTTTCTTTAGATGATTTTCCCATATTGTTTATTTGTTACCCCTTTCTAAGGTGTGAATACACAAACAATCAATGTAGCTGACATTATGCAGTGTTAGGTAGGAATACATGTGTTTACCTGGGCTGTTTTAAGATAACATACTGAGGGATATAGAAAGAACTTTTTTGCCCTTAATGTGAATAAGTGAGTGCGAGACATTCTCATTTGAGCCTTTCATAGCTGCTGGGAATTTACTGCTATGGTGAATTGAAAGAGTTCTCTCCTCTCCAGAAATTATTCACAAGTTCCTGCTGCTGCTGAATTACTCAAATGTGAGGTGGCCTCTGTATTGGAGCGAAGAGCTTTTGCCTTCTTTCATTAGAAATACCTAAATAGTAACTTGGTAACAGTAACTAAGAACATGGTTGAGGATGGAGAGGAAGTCCCACCCCTGCCAAAGCACTTTAAATGTAACAAAGTATATAAAAGTTTTTTGCCATCTTATAGTCCTAATTATGGTGGTAACACTAGTTGAAAGGCCTATTGCTTTGCTATTTTTCCTGAAGTTCATGCTATTAATGGAGGAGTTTCTCCCTATTTTGATAGAGATATCTTTTTTGTTGGTTTTTTTGTTGTTGGTTTTTTTTTTTGTGATGGTTCATTAGTCAACAAAATTTTGCCTCATTTTCTGTAAATCTAAATACTGTTTGTGCTGGTGTGTCTGGGCATAAGTGTACATATGCCTTTGTACCTGTGTCTGTGTGTGTGTGATTCTTTCCCTAGCTGGCTGCTAGTCCTTCATTTCTGTGAGTGACAAAGGCCTTACCAACTGGTTCTTCTTTAACTTTTGCTCTTTTAACAGCTTCTCTCAAAGACTTAACTTTTAAGTGTTCTCATAAACCTTTCCAATCACTCTAAAAATTTACAGATAGGAATGGGAAACTGTTTTCTTCCATAGACTGACTGTAATTATCTATTATGCTTAAATAGAAAAATATTGTTGTTACAAAGACGCAAAAAAAAAAAAAAAATTTTTTTTCAAGATAGTTAATATATGCAAAATTACACACTGAGTTTATAGATCTTTTTAGGATCATTTGTGTATTGAGTTGTTGCTCAGAATCAAGAGGATTGAGCAGCTCATACACAAATTTATTTGTGAGTACACATTCCTATATCTCTTGAAAATGAGGTCTTCTACTGTTCAGGTGTTACAAATGAGATGGGAAGTAATCTGTTTTACAATATGAACTGTCAGGTATAGTGTGAACTAGATTTTCTTTTTTTCCCCCCAATCATTTACACAGTTGCCAAATATAAATATAAAAAGTGATTGTCATGAGGCTTCTTAAAAACTATTCTAAGAGTTGTACCAAACCAGTTTATCAGGGATCAGTGTGGCATAAAGCTAGCTCTTTTTAGATGCTTTTAATATGTGTTGTATATTAGATATACATCAAATCTGTGTTCCTAGTGGTGTATCTCTAGGGACATAACAGAGAACATATGAAGTGGAGATATGAAAATAATTTTTCCTTAGTAGTCCAACTTTGTATCTAATAGTAGTGTTACTAACTGCATGCTGGTATCCTGTAGCACAGATCTCTGTGGTTTGATTCAGTAAAGTACAGATATGTCCTATAAAATATCCATCAGACTAATACTTGTAAACAAATATATTGGACAAATGTCCAAATACCAAATAATAATGGAAGATATTTCTAGAGAGAAGTCTTTAGCAGTTCTTAATTAAAAAGTGGGAAAATGTGGAAACTGATCACAGTGAGTTGTGCATGAATTTATAGAAAAGCATAGAAAGGATAGGAAATGCCTTGAGAAAAAATCAATGGAATCTTCCTGATGCCCTTTTTAAGGGAGCTGGAACAAATTCTGTGTGCTTTTTGAACAGCTGTGTGTATTGCACTATATTGTTTTCAAATTAATTAGAACATTTTGTCTATTGTCACTGAAATGTGCTGCAATTCATGACACAGCAGTTCATTAGTCAGTCAATTCCTTTCAAAAAAGAAGTAAAAATAAAGAATAATGTTATATAAATCTTGACTTGCTTCTGAGAGCAGGTGTGTATTAGGAGTTCAGTTATTATTGAGTTAAATGTTTCTGTATCTATTATCTATTCATCTCTATGCATTAAATCTCCCCCTTCTGATCCTGTTGCTGCAGTTGTAGTTGTGTAGCAGTCCATACTTCTAAGGCTTTTAAATAGTACAACAAAAATTTTGTGACAAACCAAAAAAACACTACACCATGTTTCTTCCTCTATTTAAAAAGTGTCTTTCAAATATACTTGTTTTTCCTTGTTAAACTTCAGGTTATCACCAGTACAACTCTTCACATTCACTCTTACTTTCCTTCATTTTCTACCATGGAAGTCATACTTAATGTTGTAAATTTATCCTGGGTTGTGTTTCTAAAAACTTGTAGTGTCCTTCTTTGTAAATAATGTTGCTCAGTTTGTTTTCATTCATTCAACTGCTACTTTTACTTCCTGCATATGTTCTCAATTTTATGAATATTTTTGTCACTATTTTGTCACAATATTTTTGTCATCCTTTGCTTAGGACTAATTCCCTGCTGAAAGTAGAATTGTACTGGGGACAGATTCAGAATATGACAAAATTTCCAGTTCATCATGTGCTGTGATATGCTGTGTTTATTTTTTATAAAATGAAGAATAAATCTTGTGTAATTATTTGCAACCTCTTTTCAAGCCAGAATTTTAAGCAAATGGTCTACCACAGCATAAAGACAACAGTCATTGTTTCAGACTGTAGTGTGTGTTTTAACCTCCAAACATATTGGAGTAGTTGCTTGATATTTATAACTGCCTTTCAATTAATTTGTAATAACTTCTCTTTTGGAATGAAATAAATGTAAATGTGCATTTTAGGCCTCTGGCATGAAATAGTTCTTTGCACCATGTTTAGATGGAAAGGGAAATACTTCAGTAATTTGTTATGTTTAATTTAATGAAAGTGGTTTAACATTTATAAAAAACCCAACTGTAATAAATAATCTGGGAAAAATGCATTTTCTGGGTGATGTATTGGAAGGCTAGATCAGGTAAAGGGGAGCAGAAAGAGGTAAAGGCAAGTTGAGATTTTGCAGATAAAACAGTGAACAATGAAGAGTTGCATCATGATTAATCAGAGGTGAAGGCAGATTTCCTTCTGTCAAATTGAAGGTAGCTGAGGTAGGAATACACTTCCAAAAGTTCCTGACCTTGATCTTGAGACGGTACATTGTTTGGTTGGTTTCCTTGAGACATTTCTTGTGCTTTATTTAGTATGGATCTATAGAATAGGCAGTAATCCTATTTTTTTTTCTACAAGAATGTAGGTCAGTAAAATTCAGAAATGCACTGTAAAACAATATACAATCATAGTACATATATGTGTGATATATGTATGGATATACTCTATACCATATCAATAGAATATATGTCATTATATGTAACAAGTTCCACTTTAACAAGCTGCTTCATGTCAGACCAGTCTACATCAGTTAAAATCAGAGCAACATTATACTACATGAACTCAACCTCATGGTTTTCTACAGCATAAATTTTAAAAATGCTATTTCAAGAAGAAATCAGTGCATATACTACAATGTTAAAAATTCAGTGTATTGTTAGAAAATACTTGTGAGATTAAATGTATTCATGATAGATTTGACTTCTAGGATAGATCTACCTAAGTGCTTGTTAGTTTCCTTTCCTTCTTTTTCCCCCCCATTTATATTTCTGGGGTTATTTGATGCTGATGCAGAAATAACATCAAATTTGTTACAGTCATGCAAAACTCTTCAATCTTGCCTTAGAATGTTAGTGACTGAAAAGCCTTTTGATAGGATTTGTGACCAGGCAATAATCCTAAATTAATACCCAAGTATATATTTCTTATTTCCTCCTAGCCACACTGGTGGTTTTTGTAGCGATTTGTCCTCTGCTCATGGTCTGCTTTTTGGGGTCGAAATTAATATCTTCAGTAATAAATAGTGAATTTGTTAGTGATGTTATGCATTTTTATAGAATGCAGCAAGTAGGTATTCTGATCTCTAGTGCCATGCCATACTAACTGGGTATGATTCATATTGAAATCCAGCAGTGAATATTGCCTCTTCTCAGTTCCCATGGCAGTGCTGTGACCACACAGCCAAAAGCTGCCAGGTGCTTTAGCTACACATTCTGAAAATTAAAACAGAGTTGCAGGCATGGAGGAGATGAAAAATAAAATTGGCATGCAGTTATTTTGAAGCTATTGAATTCAATAACAGAACACTAGCTAAAAGTTCTGCGTCTCTTGACTTCATACACAAAATGCACATTTTTCTAAATGACATATAGTAACACTGCAGATATATAATAGGCACAGATGTCTAAAGGCAGTAAAATTATCATCTCAATTAAAAAAATAATTGGTAACATAAATACACTTTAAAAGATTCAGAAGGAAAATGTGAGGTATTAATATATGCCTCAATTGTTTTATTTTCTCAATATAAGTTTTAAATTTATATTCTGTCTTTAATGTCATGACAACACCACCAGACCATTCCTTCTGTCTATAACTTAGTAGGATATAGTGGGCGTTGTGCTGGAAGATCTAAAATTGTGCACCAGATATTACTTTAAGAGAATGTGTGTTCTAATTTCAGCAAATATTTGCCACCCAAATACTTGATGTGCTTGGCTAGCTTTTGGAAACATGTTTTCTGAAAATTACAGTGATGTTCTGAAGTGCAAATGGCAAATATGTGACACCTCAGGGTGCGTCTAAAGTAGTTCAAGGTTGGGATATGCATTGGAATTACAAAAGCCTATAGGAAAATTGAGATCTGCTCAATCTGCTTGTGGTAGTGTATGAGGCGCCCAGAGCCGTTTGTCAGTCACTGCACACCTGCTGCCAGTCAAGGCTCAATCTCCACAGACGGGGATCAGCTGTGAATAGGAGCCCTTTTCCAGCTCCCTCTTTTGGTACATCTCATCCATGGGGAGGGAGGAGTGTCAGCTACGGTCAGCAGAAGTAACAGTAGAGACATCAGCAACATAAGGTGAAAGAATCAGTAGTAACATCAAGTTTGTTCCTTCTACTGGGCTTTTATCCAAATAAGCAAGCGCTAGTTCCTCAGTGAGCTGAGTAGTCAGCACACGCCTGAGCTGTTTTTAGTCCACAGCAAACATCTCTGTCAGGCTTGAGTATTCCAGCTACTTCAGCATTCAACCATGTTCTCTGATACCTTGTGCCAGAAAACCAACTTCCCCTGGCACAATTGCAACAATTTGAAATCTCTTCAATAATGAAGTAATACAGAAGAATTGAGGCTTAAATAAAATATTTTAAAATTACTTGTACAAAAAATAAAATTTAAACATGCAAATTGAAAAAAACCTTTTTAACAGAAGATGCATAATTAATTTATAGCACTGGAAGTTTAACATGCTTTTGAACTACATCAGCAGTACCACATACAAATGGGAGTACAAGGATCATCAAGCTTAGAATATATACTAGTGCTAATGTCCCAGATGATTCACTAGAATGCCCAAGGCCAAATGACTCCCATTTCCCAAGACTCCATCTGATGTTCATTGACTTCATTGCCTCATATTTTCTGTATATGGAAAATTCTCAGAAGACTAATACACCTGATACATATTAAAGATACTTAATGCCAGTAGTTTGCATAATTTGGAAGCTGATGAAGATTGTATAGAAATAGTGATACAGTTAGTTAACATTCTGACTGAAAGAAAATTAACCTCCACTGCTCAGTATTAAACTCCAAGTTACCAGCCTGTCTTCTCAAGTGCATATCCATTTCTGTTGCACTTTTTAAGAGCTCAAAATCAATAGACATTATAGTTTCTATGTGGCCAAAGCTGGGAAAAGTAGAGTTTAGAATTTGGAAGACCTCAGGCTAATCATGTATATTATGCCTGTATTTGTAGCTGCAAGGTAATGTTTTTTGAAGAACATTCACAGGAGAAAACATTCTTCGCTGCATTCATATTGACCATTACAGGACTAAATGCTGATAAGGATTTATAAGATCTGGTTTTATGATTTGTCTGTGGAAAGTTAATGATGATTGTGTACCAAACCTTCATTAAAGTCTTTGCATTTGCCCTTTGTTTTATTAACTACTTTGATATACTAGAATTAATAAAGAGTGAGGGTTTTTTAAATGCATTGGAAAATATTAACATTTTTAATTTGCAGACACAAAAATCTTTTCTCTAAAATTTGTGAGTTATTACTTACTTGCTTTCTTAGTGAAGTTTGCAGATCTGTTGGAAATCTTTGTTTATTTTAATTACTTTGTTACCATGTATGGAAATAGTTCCAGGTAATCTGGTATAGGCGAAGTTACAAGTGGCTGAGGGTGAGTAGCACTTCTCATGGCTGATTAACTCATGTGTCAGCTGGGATGGTAGATTTTTTTTGAAAAAATGTTTGTTTTTTTTAAATTTTTTGTTACACAATATGACAAAAAAATCTAACTCAAAGCTTACAAAAAATGTCAAGAACTTTCTCTGTGTACTATGCTGGATCCTAGGTGACTCTCTAAGGCAATGTCAAACTGGCCCCATCTTTAATCTACCTCTGTTGCGTGAGTCAATAAAAGAGCTGAGTGCTTGAATACCCAGTAGCATCTCAATAATAACCCTTCAAGCAATTCTTGACTATGAAGGATCACTTATCATTGGTTATTATTTTGAAAGTTTCAATAAAGCCTTGTTAAATATATAAATTTCAGTAAAATTTCTTCTGTTTAAACTCTTTAAAGTAATTCTGTCAATCAACACCTCTTTCTTCAGTCGCTGTGAATGCTGATTTTCCATATTTGCCCTAAGTATTTGATTTTATTCAAAATTTATTTACTGTGTTTATTGTAGTTTTGATCAAGATATCCTTAAATTTGTTAAAATTCTTTCATGAAATGGAATGAGGTAAAATTTTGTATCTTGTACAGATCCAAAATATTTCCACTGGTACAATTAAGTGACATTGCATCTCATATTGTGCCAAGTTTAGAATATTTGGATTATGTTTTTATCTTTGATTTTTTATCTAATTAGATCCATAATATTTTCTTCTCGTGTTTCTCTTAATAAAGTTGTTGATATATCTTTTTGTAAAATAATGACGTTGATGTGTCTCTTGCATAGTTTAAAGCTTTTTTTTCTAATATGTTGATTCTGTAAAGATGGAAAAAGTTGATTTGTACATATATAGTAAAAACAACTAATAGAATTTACAAAAAAAACTTCAATAAGAGCAGTGCGTTAATATAAATTTTTCTTTTATAATAGAAAAGTCAGCAACTATTATGACTCTCTTTCAAGACTAATGGTTTTCTAATAGTGATTTTAAGCTGCACTGCAAAGACAAGCTTAGTGGACGAATTTTCACAGAAGGGAATATGACAGTGTTATTCGATAGTACATGGGATTATATCCTTCACCAGTGATGTGAACATTTCCATTGTTGCTTCAGTTTCATGTGTGAAATAGTAAAAATTTAGTATATCAAAGCTGGCCTGGAGAAGAATCCCTTTGCTTTAATCACACAAATCAGCCTGAGTTTCAGAATTACTTCATTTATACATTTTGCATCTGATCTCTTTATGCACAAAGCGAATGATGCTGTGTGGTATGCTTGTATCATGGTGAAAGTTAAAAGAAGTTGAGTCAGTAATCAGCTAGCCCTAAATAAATGGCAAGGTCCAAAACAATGCATTACAATACATGCCATATGTTGCAAATAGTTTTTATTCAGCCAGATTGTTCTTCCAGTAGAGAAGACACACTGATTGCTGAATTAGATGGTAAAGAGTTTCCCCCAAAGAGGAAAAAAAGGACATCACCTATATTTAAAATATATTGATACAAAAATATGAAAATATATTGATAATGTTAAAAAAAATCTTTATTAAGGAAGAGAACTTTATCAGCAAAGAAAAGGCATTTCTTACTAAGGCTTTTGTCAATTTTTTTGTTTGAAAAGCCAACATTTGATGACTCATTGTGAATGGCCTAGCTAGCCTAACTGCAGATAAGTTACAGAAGCTGTTGCTAATGACCTTTTACTGCTAACCAGAGTATAGTTGCTATTTCTTTTCATAGCTGATATTTGCATGTCACAAGCAGTAAGCTGTAATAATGTATCCACTGGTGCCTTGCTATTGAAAAAACACCAACTTTGAGAGATGCTGAACAAGGAAGTACAGATTTTTTGTGATTTATTTGAAATTCAGGAAGCTTGGTGGTATGTGGAAGATTCTAGATGAATTCAGAGCACGTGAATTGAATTTCATGGCGGAAGTTTTTTATTGTTCAAAAGACACATTTTTTCCTACCAGGCATCTTCCTAGGCCAGCTTGTCTCAAGGTTGACCTTAGGCTTAAATAATATCACTGACGAAATAAGGGCCAGTTTATGAAGCTTAACTTGCTAATTAGAGTGGTAATATGACCTTTCTTTCCATTGCCAATATAAAGACCATTTAGAATCATAAATCCCAACATTCTAAAGGGTGAAATGTGTTCACCATGATGTAAAAAATAGAGGTGGAAGGGGAGCAGAAATCAGCAAGGAAAAAAAAAAGAAGGGTGATATTCTGCTACAGATACTCCATGACATCTATAGAATATTTCCAGTGCTATTTAAAAAATTAATCACATTATTACACAGTTCTATCATGTGTTCATGCAACTTAACTGTATCCTAATTACTACTTCTATCTTTTCACATCTCTGTCTCTTTTCTTTGTTTTTCTAAAACAAACTAGACAGACACCCAATGATAACATGGGAGTTGATGGAAGATTATCCTGACCTCAGGCTACTTCCAGGCAACATTACTTAAGAATACCCAGTCTCTTCTGTGCATCCCTTAAATCTCCAGCACTACTGCTGTAAGGAAACGCCCTATCAGTTAGCTGCATAATGCACCTATATCAGAACACCAGAACCAGATATCAGCTTCTGTGTACTCTGTTTTCTCTTTCTGTCATTTCTTAAGCCAGGTGTTTTCACAGCAACAATAAAAACTGCTTGCTGTTGTTACAATAGAAGTCACAGAGCTGTTCCTCTTAAATGCAACTGCAGAGGGCAGAGGCAAAAACATCGTTGTTATTTTCTGGAAACTAGAAATAGGACATTAGGAAGAAGTTCTTCACAGAAAAGGTGTTTGGGCATGGGAATGGGCTGCCCAGGCAGGTGGTGGAGTCACCATCCCTGGAGGTGCTTAAGGAAGGACTGGATGTGGCCCTTGGTGCCAGGGACAGCTTGACAAGGTGGTGTTTGGTCATGGGCTGGACTCGATGATCTCAACCTAGTTAATTCTGTGATCCTGTAATATTGTACAAACATGGCAAAAGTAGTGAGCTTTTAGCAATGCTGACTTAGCTCCCATCTGACCATGTCACCATGCAAGTGCAATTTTCTTTGATTGAGACGGCATCCCAAAAATAACTTATGCCTGCCTTTGCTTAAGGCAGAGATTTAAGTAGTCAGGATTCTTGGTACATATGACTGTTGTTTGGGTTTTTTGAAGTTAGTGGTTTTATTATAGGATAATTGCAAATTGATTTGTCAGCATTTGGGGGAGTTGGGGTGGGGATATGGAAGGTGAAGGGTTACAATATTTGCAGAAATGCTGTCTTAGACAATGCTGAGCAATGTGCATCTCTCCTAAAATAGAGGTCTGAAGCAATGACAGCACCTGTTTCTTCCCAAGTATTTCTTCTCCTGTTACCATATTCTATACACATATTCACTCTGGTCACTTTGTGTCTAGTACATACATAGTTTTCAGGGCTCTTGTGACTATTAGCTGTGCTTGAATCATTGGCTGCAGGTCTTGTTTTCAGCCATTTACAAGTTAGTGTAAGGTTCATATGTAGCACTTGATAAAATGTTATAGCTGTGTGTAAAGAGTCAGTTGTTTGTAGTTATATGTGCTGAGAGTGTACTGTTGCTAAATAGTAATTAGAAAGTAAATGTACTAAATATGAGAGCCTGTAGACGCAGAAAGAGAGACCTAATGCGACTGTGGTTCAATTAAAAAAATCCAATTGGATATTTAATTTCTATGCCTTTTATATTAAGATTTGACTCAGCATTAAAGAAGTGAACAACCACTTCTCGTGGTGCAATGAGAAGTAGTAATTTCAGTCCAGTTATCTAATGATGGCCAATTTTGAAAGAATTATCTTAAACCATCTCAAGTGAGCCATGATTAAAACCCCTGTTTTAGCCTAATTAATGCGCTTTGAAGTACTCTCTCAATGTTTGCAGCTGTTATTCAAACTGTGGTTTTAATCTAAGTAAACAAAATAGTACCTGTGATATAACACAAATGTACAGACTTTCTCAGCAAGAAACTATTTTGCTTTTCTTTTGAATAGTTTTGATTTTTATTTTGTTGCATCCAGCTAAAGGCTAGGATCTACTTGTGTACAAATGCAGGAAAACTGCATTCCCTGACACAAAATAGATGTGTGGATGGACAGGCTGTAGATGAGTGTACAAGGAATGGTCAGTATGAAGAGGAGTCATCACACATTTTAAATACTACACTGCAAAATGAAGGTGTTAAATAAAAGTTAAATGAAACAGGTGAAACCACAAGAGCAAACAAACAAACATTCAAACAAATCAGAAAATTCTAGTGGGTTACCTCTGCAGGGAATTGCCATCTGTGGGAGATTATAGATGATTCCCCAACCAAAATCTAAAACAAGCCCCTAACCTGAATGTTTTGTAGATAGGCTTTTGTGATTAGTATCACAAACTTAACAGAAATGGAATTTGCTTGATTGAAGGGATGGCATCTAAATTAGTTGTTGTAAAATGTGGAATATCCCCTTATGAAAGGTTGTTCTTTGATTTTTGACTTTTTTTATGCTTTCAAGCCTAATCAACAAGAAGGGAGATTTAATCTGTGAGAGCAGCTAACAAGCAAGCTCCAAGTGATGTCCATGAGTTAGAAACACAAATTACTTGTTGGTAGAATTGCCTTGTTAAGGTACAGAGCTGGACATGCTTCAGCAATCTCAGGCCTAGCAGGAGGTTAACAAGGCTTGGGAAGTCGGATGCCCACTGAAATTGGACACAAAGAATGCAGAATTTATAGAACACCTGGCAGAGCTCCCAAGCTAAGGAAGAAACCAATAAACCCAACCCAGCAACTGCGCTGAAACGGGCTCCGACTGCCTAAAAGGTAATTCCAGCAGGGGGAGATTGTGACCACTGGAACAAGAAACACACCAACTCAAAAAAAGAGAAAGCCTGAGCACAAGGAGTAATCAGTGTGGGAAATGAGAATCATTAATCAACATGAGATAGAATACTAATAAATAAGAGAACTATGCAACTTGTAGCCAATGAACACTAATTCCCTAGTTTGCTAAAATGTACAAATAGTAAAAATTTTTGATAGTTGCTCTGCTTGATTTGTAGAATACTACTAGGCACCCAGGCTTGCACAGCTCTGAAATGAATAATCAGTGTCACTTGCAACTGTGTAAATATTGTCTTGTTGCATCTGCAAAACAAATCTGATTTTTGCGGACAACAGAAGGATGATATATATATCTTGTAAAAGATATAACTGGGATGGGATAAGAAGGAAAAGCCTAAGGTACAATTATCCCACAGAGATTGATTTTTTCCTTCTACAAGAAGGGTAGCAATATCATAGTGAGGAAAAAAAGGAGATTTGGGTGTGGAGTTGACTGGGGAGACAAAGAATTTTTATGTTCAGTCACTGTGAATATGCATTAGTAGTGAAAATTCTCAAGGAGAGACTGACACACCAGTTCATACCCATTTCCCCTTTACCTCTACCTGAGGGTGTAAAAAACAGGGTGAGAACAACTGTCCTGCTGTCTCTTGTTGTTTGATGTCATAAGAACTATCATGGAGTTATAAGAAAATGCAGGCTTTTTATTAATTATTGTATGCATGGCTTGTCAAAATTGTGAGTCTTACCAGGAGTTTGCTTGCTTTTAATGGAAAATTACAAATAGTTAGGTATTTGTCTTCTTCAGCTTCAGAGTGGAATCTACATTCAATAATAACCAAGGCGGTATTTTCTTAAATATGGAATGAATACAACAAACAATAAAAATACTTTGCTGATAATGCTGAAATTTCTCTGTCATTACTCCTCACAGACCATGTTCATAGGCTCTTCTTCAGACTTGCTAAGTCATTGAGACTTTCCAGTCTTTTGGTTCACCTTATTTTTACATAGCATCCATCTGAATTATCTTTTCTGAGATTAGTCTTGAATTTGCTTTCAATTAATGTGGAAACATTTATTTATGCATCACAAGAACAGAAGACTGGGAAGAACTTTTTGAGTAATTGAATTAATTTTGAACTGAGGTTCAGTTTTAGAGCTAATTACATCTTTTCTCCTGCTGCTTTTATCAAGGTACTAGTCCACTAATCTAGCAATCTTCCTTCATTTTTTCAGCTTAAATATTTTTATGTACTTATAGATTTTTGAATGTGTCCCAACTGTAATTTATAAATATATTTATAAAGAAAAATTCTAGTCCCTCTCCAGTTTGTCTATTCTGGAGTAAGCAGACCGAGTTTGTTTAGCTTACTCTCATGTGACTGAATATTTGGTTTCCTTAAAATTTTATTGTCCCTTATTTATACTCCTGCTGTCTCACTCTCCTGCAAACATTGGTGACAACCACTTCTTGGACAGTGACTTGGTAAATTCCTCTTTTTTTCCCAGGACTTGCTCACCTTTCATAGCAAGGCCATACTGAAACATATTAAGTAATATGAATTCAACCTAGATACCAACCTGAAAAAAGAAGACAGGCTATGTATCTAAACCTCTTCTGAAGTCTATGAAATCTCTGACTATGTTCGTAAATTAAATAGCCACAGTTAATTCTCTAGCCTTGAGACAAAGTGGAGGTATATAGCCTACATGCATACAGCTAAGAAAATTCCCCAGCATATCAAGTGTACTGCCTATTGAAAACAGTCTCTAGCCTGCCAAGGTATTTCTGGCAAGATTCTGGTAGGTACAGGGCAGTATATTTCCTAGATTCTTGCTGAGTGTGATCTCCTGCCAGTGCAATTTCTGTGTACTGTCTAAGAGAAACTGGTGAAATGTCAGGTGCTCAAGTAGTCACAAATCTTTATTTACATTGGCATCAGACAGAGAGGACTGCGATACTGCTTTTCATGCTCTTAAGAGTGTTTTTTCAAATATCGCATTTTAGTATTGAAGGAAATTTAATTTTAATTCAGAAAGAAGTAGTTCCAGAAATATGCTTTCTCCTTATAACACCATAGGAAATAACCATAGAATCATCAAGGTTGGAAAAGACCATTAAAATCGAGTCCAGATGTTAAGCTAGAAAAGCTGTGTTCATCACTAAACCATGTTCCATCTATGAACCTTTTAAATACATCCAGGTGTGATGTCACAACCACTTCCGTGGTCAGTATATTTCAATGCTTGTCAAACATTTCAATGAAGAAATTCTTTCTGATACCCAATCTACACCTGCATTGGTGCATCTTAAGGCCACTTCCTTTTGCCCTGTTGCTTGCTGCTTGGGAGAAGAGACTGATTCCCACCCCAGTCTCCTTTCAAGGAGCTGCAGAGAGTAATAAGTTCTCCCCTGAAACCCCTCTTCTCCAGGCTAAACAACCCCAGCTTTCTCACCACTTCTCTAGTCCTTTCACCACCTTTTTGCCCTTCCCTGGACAAGCTCCAGCACCTCACTGTCTTGTAGTGAGAGGCTCAAAAGTGAACACAGTCTTCAAGGTGCAACCTCACCTGTGCCAAGTCCAAGAGGATGATCCTTCTGGCCACACTATTTCTGATACAAGTCAGGATGCCATTTACTGGCTTGGCTCTCTGAGCACATTGTCGGATCATGTTCAGAGAGCTGCTGACCAACTCCTCCAGGTCCTTTTCCTCCAGGCAGCTTTCCAGCCACTCTGCCCCAAGCAGTTTGTTACACAGATTATGAGTTACCACTGAATGACTTAGTTCTAACAGTATTTTCTCACCCAGCTTAATATTTTATATGGCACAGGAATTTATCCGAAATATGCCCTCTGAGACAGAATCAGCCAGAGAAAGGGTCCTTAATGCTTAGTCAGAAGGAAAAATTTAGGAATAGCACTGTAGTTTTCTATAAGCCAAAACACTCTAAACTAGGCTTTACAGTCGTAGCCGGATTTCTGTTCACTGACAGAACTATCCTCGAGGAGTAGGAATGGCATTCTGGATCATTGAGTTTATGAAGGATAAAGTGTGATAGCCCTAATGGTAAACGACTTGTGCTCAGAAAGCCCATGGTGAAAACTTGTATTCAGGCTAGATCATGAAATCTGTGTGCATTAGAGCAGAACTTGCTATACTTCAACAAATAATAGAATAGTTTATTTAAAAAATTCCTAAAATCTTGACTATATCCTTATTACCATGGCTTTAGAGCTGGAAACTCCTCTTTTCTTAGAGTATGTATTAATTAGGTCTGGGACAAAACACGAACATATTCACAAAAGTCAGTGTTGTGCACAGATACTGAGAGGTAATTTTTATAGCAGTAATCCTCTCAGACATGGAATGCCTTTTACATAATCAAATTCAAGAGTAGAAATGCAGTTCTTACTAAGAAGAGGAAAGATTAAAGTCAGCATTCTTTTGTATTGTTTATTGTTTTGTTGTTGTTGGGTTTTTTTTTTTTTACATTCACAGTTAAACCAAGCCCCTCAGTTCACTTGGAACCATTGTTGATAATAAGAAAGTGAATTAATATGTTCATGTCTTCCATTGCCCAAGAAACTTACCTGCAGTTCTCAGTCAAAGATTTCTAAATTAGAAAGGTTATGGCTGAAATAGTCAGTGAAAGCCTATAAAAATCCCTCCCTTGAGCTTCCACTTGCAGGTAGAATTTAAGTGACCTAATTAAGCCTGAAAGTGATACAGTGTCACTTATTTGTCTGCCTGTGCTTCCAAGAAATGTTTCAAAATGCTGTAATTTTTTTTTTTTCTGTGGGAGTCTTAGCTCCATGGTAACCATATCCAGTTTAACTCTTTCAGAATCTGTAGAAAAATCTTATTCAATGTTAAATTTAGTCCAGTCTCCTTTTAACTGTCTTTCTTTCCTCCCTAAGTAAGGTTTTGTTAAAACCCCAAGTAAGGTTTTGTTAAGTATGGATGCAACTGATCCTCTGGTGTAGGATGACAATGACTTCAGAATAATTCTTCATGTTTTCCCCATGAATAAGAGGAGAAATACAGAAAGAGGATTATTTTGTTAGGACAAAGTAATACTAAGATGAGTCAGACGGTAGTCTTACAATTTTCAGGAACAGTACCATTGCCACATTTGAAGTTCAGGACGTGGGAAACAAAGTATTAAGAGTATGGAAATATTCTTGCATGAATTGATGATGAAATAATTGTGACCTTTAGAAAAGAAACAGTGCTGTGACAAAGATGCTCTGTAAGTTACATAGGAGTGCCCGTTCTCTTTCTTAGAATAAAATAAATTTTGAAGAGAAAAGGTGACAAATTCTTATGAATAATATTGAAGTAAAAGTCTCACATTCAAAAAGAAAAAAATGCACTAGAGAATATAGGTTTTCTAATAAGAAATGTACAAGGGTTTTGCAAAGAGTTCTGCACTTCACCCCGGTACAAGAGATATAAAGTAACCTCTGTACATTTGAAGACTTTGAGGAAGTTTCCAGAATGGTTTTAAGATAAGTGACTTAGATTGGTGTGGTAATTTGTGGAGTGTCCAAGGAGGGGGAAGGTTGGTGAATACTTACAATTTTCCTCAAAGTAATGATGTTCATTATAAACCACAGTGACATATCAGAAGCTGATTACCTGATGTAACATACCACTGATTTAACTGCTTCTGAAATAATTTGATCCAAAACCTAATGCTATACATTTTTGTGGATTTCAGTTATTTGCAGTCAGCTGTCTGTGTATAGCCAGGGAGAGAAAGTTCTATTTCATGTTGAAGTCTTATGTCTGGTGCATACTGAATATTGATTTTATTGTTTTTCTTTCTATATATCTGTTCTCTGCTAAGCAGAAATCAAGTATTGGCAGCCTAATAGGTCATTAAATTAATCTCATATTAGTCCTTCTAGTTACACTTCCATTTGACTTTCACTGTAGTATTACTTACTCATTACAGTTAAGCAGTTAAGCCATACTGAAATCCTGGCAACTTGCCTGAAACCTTTATATCCTTCTGTGCTGAAATAAACTCTATGCTGCTATTCTGATAGGAGTCACAATAGGTGGTATAATTTTTTTTGATGTATTTGTTATTCAGAATTATTTTTTTCTTGTTAGTCAAAAACATAGCTATGAAAAACTGGCACAGCTTGAAAACTGCACATATTTTGTTATAGCTGAAATTGTTTTGTAGCTTGCTTGCATCGCCAGTCTTTAATGGTACTACATGTAGTACTCTGGATACTGCACCTTTAAAATATGTCCCACTTCTCTTTACCTGGGTCTTACTAAACACACAAAAAATACTTTGAATTATTGGTTGTCTTTGCCTCATGTTACTTAGAACTTTCTCAGAGAGCATGAATTGCCCTCCTAGTTGAAACTCTAAGTTTGGAGAATGTAGTATTCAATGTCCCCTAGAACTGTGGCATCAGCCATTTGCTAGTGAAGTGAAATTGGTTACATGTCCTACCAGACAGGCTGCACAAACTGATGGGCAAGAATAGGAGGTTCCAGTCTTCTCTGTGTCAAAAATAGCACATTTGAGGGAAGTTGTGGTTGCACTACCAGGCCCAGGGATATATACCTCTGTTTAACAGTTGAAGTGTAAATACAATGTATATTATACTCTTTGTGGCCATCACTGACCAAAAAAGTGCAGGTTGATTTCACAGAATTGAGTCATACTACTGTTTTTTTTCAGGATCTTGCTTTGTAAAATTAACTACAATATTTTTGTGCTAAAATCTCACAGTATGCTTTCCTTTCTGAAATGATGATGTACATATTTCCTTTATATTTTTAGTATAAGCTTTCACTAAACATATTTCATTGGCTAAAAAATGAACATAGTCAGAAATTGCTTCTCTGCCACTGTGATTAATCTTTATCCAGGCTTTTAACAGTGTGAGAGATTTGTGTGTTACTGTGTGTGAAAACAGGTAACTTCTACTCCTCAGTGGGGTAAAATAGCTTTTAGTAAATATTTTCAGGCATACAGAGAGGAAACTGGGACCAGCAATTTTATTACCTTCGTTTTTTTAGGTATTAAAAAGTTGACTTATTCTTTGTATCCCCTAATTTGATATCTATTATACTGGTATAGTAGAATTAATGATAATTGAATGAGTGATTTATTGCAGTATTTTTTAAGTTTGCTGAACAAAGAATTTTATTTAAAATTGAGGTTATTAGAACCTCAAGGAAGAGGAGGGAAGGAAAGTAGAACATAAAGTCCTCTGAGTATTAATTTTGGAATTGCCTTTAAAAAACCCAAAATATCTTTAAGAGAGTCAGCCTAAGTAAGGTAGTTTTGAGTCTGTTTTTTTTTTTTTTTTTAATAATTGAAGCACAAAGTTTATATTCAATTTAGCTACATTTCTCTTTCTCCTATCTCAGATAACACATAATCCATAATAGATTTGCAAATTATACCACTTCTGGTCTCCAGAATTTCCTAATTCAGAACAGAAAATTCAGCTCACTTATCCATATGTATTTTGTCAGTTGTTTTTTTTTTTTTTTTTGTTGTTGGCAGTGGTGATGGTGTTTGGATTTTGTTTTTATTTGTAATTACATCAAAGAGTTATAATCTCAGAACAACATTTGATTATGTTTGGTGTGCTTGAATCTCAGACTACAGACGGTCTTAATTCAAAAATTCAGTCTTTCACATCTGTCTGGTAAATAGCACTTGTGACATTAATCAAACTTTATGTGATAAAATTTAATGTAATGCAAATATCATAATTATCTTATTAAATTCACTGTCTTGAATATTTATTATTAGTTTATTTATTTATTTGTCTGTGTTTTTTTCAAAATTGTTGGTGAAAGCCAGAGGAGACTGACATCTGAAATATATTACCTGGAAGATAGGAAGCAGAAAAGAGATCATTATCATGCTTGACCAGTTCCAATACAAGAAAGAGATTTGGTAATAAAAAACACTGACTAAAGTAATATACTTACTCAGACAAAAGCACTGGCATTAAAATATGAGATTAGCACTGAAACTGTGGAGACAAGTATAGTAATGTACATTTGATACAAAAAGTAGAAAAGTGCCCATCAAGCCACTGCATTTGTGCTCTAAGGCAAACAAAAGAAATCTAAGTAAAACGTATTGTGAAATCTCTGCAAGGGAGACAAAGAGAAGCAGGAGCTTGTACGAACAAGAGAGGCAGGAATATCTTCAAATGCAAAGCAGTACAGACCTCTGTTACTGCCAAGCTGTTTCATCATATTGAGAACAGCAAGGTCAGTTCTGTGGTGCTAAGGTTGAAATGTTTAATAAAAATTCTTAGGGGAAGCACTTATTTCAGGAGATGGGATTTATTTTAAATTCTCAGTATATGCTATCCAGTGCAGAGTGAGATCTATATTGGGACAAAGTGTTTTGTACTTTCATTTTTAAATTAAGACTAACAAGAAGGCTATTCCATGAAGGTTGCTGAAGTCACTCTTGCTCTGAATGTGTTAAGGTTTATGGAATGTAAGTTTTTTCCCAGATGCGAAGTTTAGAATAGGCTTATGTGAAAAAAATATTTGTGAATATTTATCTTAAAAATCATAAAATGTTCACACATTTAGAATACTGGAATTGTAGATTGTACTTTTTTTAATGGTGTGGTCTCCCTGAAGAATGCTTCACTAAAAATATAGTAAGGTATTTTAAGTACCTTCAGGCTTAGAAACCTAAATGTCAGCTTTTCATTATGTCCTAAATGATTTCCAGATAATGCAATACATTTAAAAATAAGTGCTATTTTAGAAATTTGAGTCAATTACTTCTATAAATTACATATAATCACCATGAGATTATAGTGCTAGCTGTAGCAGATGACTCTGTAGTTACTTAAATATTTTGTCTTTTGTCATTGAAGAGTGTTATTCCTTTAATATAAAATTAGTTTTGTTTGGTGTTATTAAATAATTCTCAAATTATTATAATCAGAAAATTTTCTCTTACAACTCCTCTAACACTCACTAGAACCATCAAAGACTTTTTTATACTCCATTTCAAACCAGTGACAGAATAGTCATGTGGAAAGAAATCTGATGTCCCAGCTACTGTGAGACAGGATTGGAAAGTTAGGGAGTCTCTGTTAGGGGATCTCTGTTCATGAGTTATATCAGGCGTGCATTACAAGATTAGTTAATATCTTTCCAAAATGCACGGCTCAATTTTGTTTATGTTGATTTTACATATAAATCCATGTCCAAACTTCCTGGACCTTACAGAAATATTTATTGCCTGTGTGACTATGTAAACCTCTTTGAATTGTTCCATTTATAAAGCACAGCATCTCTAATTCTCTCAGTAAATGCTGCAAAGCTTTGGCAACAGTTTTATGATAACACTTATTTTCTGCAGGAAAAAGCTTTTTTTCATGTTTTATCATGTAAATTACTATATAATTTGGAGCTTCATGCACTAAAACATGCACAAAGCTGCTTTCTCAGCTTTGTTCCGATTTCTCATATATATGCTGTTGCTAAAAAAGTTAGCTTTATATTAAAATAACATAGCAGTGTGTTGGCTAGTGGATATATCAGGCATTCTTGCAGTATAACCAGAAATGCTTAGAGGTTTTGCATATATATGCTGCACAGGAGTTCCACTACAGGCAGGGAAAAGGCTCAGTTTTGCACCACATGACAACCACCAAGCTTGTGATTGGTTTCACTATGAGTCAGCAAAACCTGTCCTTCATCATATGATGAAGATATTTGATGTCATGTCATTACACACCATCGTGTCTCATAGTGTCTCAACTCAGTTGTCGAGAAAATATTAAGAACTAGGAAGATATAATATAACAGCCTCTTTAAAGAATTCTTAATTACTTTTGGTATCTACAAATCAACTCTGCTTTTTTTGGAGGCCTGGATTTATAATTTATTTTATCTGTTGTTTGTTATTGTGCCAGTGTAGGCTGCTAGTACACTTGTGTATAATCTAAAGTGTATTATAATACTATGTATAGCAAACTCCAATTATAATTTAAATTATTTTTTAAATGAGCTTACTCATAAAAAGCAGAAAACACTATTACCTTATAAGATATTTAGAGAACTATGGAATATTCTGATTGGAAGGCACCCGTAAGGATGACCAAAGTCCAACTCCTGGCTGTGCACAGGACACAAGAATCACATCATGTGCCTGAGAGTGTTGATGAAACATTTCTTGAGCTCTGTCAGGCTGGTGCTGTGACCACTTCCCTGGGGAGCCGGTTTCAGTGCTCAAACACCCTCTGGGTGAAGAATGTTTCCCTAATATCTAACCTAAATGCCCCCTGACACTTTCAGGCTACTCCCTTGGGTCCTGTCACTGGGCACCGCAGAGAAGAGATCAGTGCCTGCCCCTCCTCTTCCCATCATGAGGAAGCTCTGGCTGCAGTGAGGTCTCCCTTCAGTCTGCTCTTCAGGCTGAACAGACAAAGTGACCTCAGCCATTCCTCATACACTTGTCCCTCCAGATCTTTCCCCATCTTTGTTGCTGTCCTTTGGATGCTCTCTAACACTTTATATCTTTGTTATACTCTGGCACCCAAAACTGCCCCCAGCACTTGAGGTGAGGCTTCCCCAGAGCAGAGCAGAAGGGACATTCCCCTCCCTTGCTCGGCTGGCGATGCTGTGCCTGATGCGCCCCAGGACGCAGGTGGCCCTCCTGGCTGCCAGGGCACTGCTGACTCATGTTCAACTTGCCACAGACCAGGACTCCCAGGTCCCTTTCTGTGGCACTGCACTCCAACCTCTCATCCCCCAGTCCACCTCCATAACCAGGGTTGCCCTGTTCCAGCTCAGAATCCAGCACCTGCCCTTGTTAAGCTTCATACACTTGTCTATTGTTCAGCCCTGTATGTAAGTCTACTCTTCACATTCTAATGGGATTTGAGGAAAAAAGTAAACTATATTTTGGGATTTTAATTAAAATTATTCAATAATTTGATCTGATGTTTTTGAGACATAATTTTGATATTACTCCTACAAGAGTTTTCTTTCATATATAAGTAGTTTTTTCAGTTAGCAAAATACTACACGTGGTATTCTGGAAGAATTTTATTAGCAGTGGACAAGATACCAGGAAGGGATAGTACTTATCTTACTTCTGTAATTAATGTGCAGTATCTCACAAATAGAAGCTTTCTCAGGCTTAAGATTTCACATATTAAGAAAATAAAGCAACCTATGTGGCTTCTTGTATGGGTGCTGTGAGTACTTAATTTTTCTGAAGTACTTAGACTCAATTATTTGTATGCTGGGATTGCATGGAGTAAAACAATTTGGTGATACAAGCCTTTCAAATTTAATTGAACCCTTGGTTTGTGCTACATATTTACTGAAACAACTGCTTACAAGATTTTTTTTTTTTTTAAATCTCATTCTGCTTTGCTGCCTGTCAGGTTATCTTACCTGATTTTTTGCTTCTATTTTATTTCTGATAAATTGTGATGGAATTCCACATTTTTCTTCAATTCTCTTTAGACTAATTTAAAAAAAATTAAAATCACAGAATTGAGGCAGAATCTTCAATCTGAAGATCTTGGTAAAGAAGGAGAGGATAGAAAATTCCAGTGTGGCAAATGACTTAATGAAGGAGATAGATATGTAGGTTTTGAGATAAAAAAAAAACCCTGCTGCTCTTTTGCAAATACATCATATTTACCCATTTGTATTTCCCATGCAAAATAAAGATAAAGGATATGAGAGACATGGAAACAAAGACCCTGCTAAGCATTAGGGGGCTGTATAATAAGGCAGAAGAAAGCAGAGTAGTGGAGAGAAGTGGCAGAGAAGTAGAGAAAACTGGAACATTTGACATTTGGGCTAGAGAAGGAGGCAGATATGGGCTGTTAAAAATCACCATTTCAGACATTCTTTGTCACTGATGACCATGACACCGGCTGTTTTGGCTTAGATATATTTTATGCTGTGTAGGTCTTTTGTTGGTGCCTGCCTCTCAAACAGATGCTCTCAGACTCCTGCAGACAAGCTGGGAGACAAGTCTCTAACCTGCTACGTTTCTACATTTTGCTGATCCTGACAACCCATGATCAAACAAGTATCTTTAACATATGTGAAGTGAGGTCTGAATGGAATATATGTGACGGCATACTTGAAGAACAGACCTAATGTAAGAGTATTTGTGTTTTGATCACAAATAGAAACAGATTGATTGAATTGATGGAGCCCTTTTAGCACCTACCTGGTACAGAACATGGTTATATTTTTTTCAGTAGATACTCAGTTTAGTAACAGACCAACATTTTGTCATGCTTTAAAAAAAAGCGTTAATAGCTCTATTGTATATTAAATCTTGCACATTTGTTTATATGTTGTACTGTGTTTGGCTGGGATATTTGACAACTATCAAAAAACAAAACTGACACTGATTTAAAGTTTAGATTGGCTTTTTTCCTTGTATTCTTTTTTAAAAATTGTTTATGGTTGTGGTTTTTTTAGCTAGGTATGAAATTTTAATGCAAGATGTGTCTGCATCAAGAAAGGGAGTTTACATCTTAAAAACAGTATCTGAGCATTTGGCATGCCATACACATCAGAAGTAGCCAGAACTCTTCTTCAACTGAGATAGACACATTGGGTATGGAATGGAAAAGGCAGATAGAATGCACAAACAGGGAGAAGTGGTTATAAGACTGATGTGTTAAATGAAGAGTGAAGAAAATCAATATATGGCAAAGACTGTGGTGAGAAATGACGTAAGGAATGGACATGAGGGATGTGCAAAATTGAAAAACAGGAACTGATAGCTGGGCTAGGTAGGTGCAACTTTTTGAAAGTGTTCTTTTAGGATCTTCATGTGTAAGTACAGCTGTGGGGAACACATTTAATTCATTAAGATTTTGCTGATTCTGTATAGGAATTCTGCTAGATGAGGTCCAGTGAATCTTCAGAGACACCTTTTGAATTCCCATTAAAATAAAGACTAGTAAAAAATTATTGGTATAGTCTTAAAGTTGATGTTCTGTGAACCTTGTAAATAGTGATACAATCTTTTAAATGAGGTAAAAATGTTTGAAGTCTGTAGTGATGCATAAAACTTTATCTAGAAAAGGATCCTCCAGGAGTGTTATTGTTCACATAAGTGTATTTTCCTTTAGTGGACATGGGTCAAAATACAACAAGAAAATGGTTATGTAGGAGCTTCAGAGGTCTTTGAACCCGGCACTAATGAATACAGATTAGATGGAGAAGATACAGAAGCATGATTGTAGAATTGAGGCTTTTGCTAACTTTGGGTGTAGTAGGTTGTAAGTTTCCTGTTATTCTAGCCAGTTTTAGTTTGAACTAAGATACCTGCTCTGTTAAAAATGGAGGAGAGAGTGTGAGACACTTGAGTGTGGCAGAGCCATTTTTAACTCTAACGACAGTCCAAAACACTTCATAGTTAACATCATTATTCTCATACCTGCCTTTCTCTAAGTATTCTCTTCTCAAACCTCAGCATATAACCTTTTTAAGAGACTAAAACAATTGATCTGAAAAGAGGTCTGAAATATTTGTATGTGGAAAAATGTTACTTGAAATAGCTTTTTCTCTCTTTTTATAATTAAAATAATGTCAGCATTCTCATCTGAACATTTTAAGAAAAGATAATGAGTGGTACCTTTGCAGTGCAATTGCCTTTTCTGCAATATAAGAGTATGCAATTTGTTTACAGTATATGTAAAAACAATATGTTATCTGACTGTATTAGTAAACAATAGATGCCCATAATGCATGAAATCTGCCTCACTGTAAAATGTGGTTCCATAGGCAACAATATTTGGAAAGTATTTTATAATGATTTTTAGATAAAGCTTTAAGTCCTCTTTTTTGAGTTCTCCTGTAGAACTGCAGACAAGTAATCACTAAGAATGATCAGTATCTTCACAATCTTTTTTGAAAAAAACAGAAACATGTTTCTAATATGTTTCATTCACTTAATTGTCAAAAGGGTCTGTATTCTAATTAGGGGTTTCATGATTTTAACATTCAACCTGATATATTTATTATGCATTTGTCTGCTGTGTTTATGATTCAATTATTTGGCTCTTATCTCTGTGAAGGCAATGTTATTCCTAGCAATTAACTCAGGCTTATCCTGAGGGTTTTATCATAACAACCACACTCGAGAGATGTCATGCTGCTGAAGGTGACTGAAGATATTATGTAGCCTACTTTCAGGTTCATTGGTAGCTTTTTCTCATTTGAAATATACCAGCTGATGGCATGAACAGTCAGCATTTAGTAAAAAACTGATAAGTGAAAAGGTTCATTGTTATTGTCTGTTCAGTCGATTCATACTTAAGCACTGTACTCTCGCATTGTACAACCTGCCTTTCTTGGGCAACCTGATGGAAGGTGTGTACGTGAGGGCTACACTGCCCTAAGCATGCCTGTAATTTTCTTAGTGCATTTCATTATCTTGGTGCTATCATTTAAACAGAACATATCTTTTCATGCTCATTTAGTTTCTAAGTAAGTAACTTCAGTAAGTACTTTGTTCAAGTAAGGGTGGAAGTTTTTCTGTGCTTGTTATCCTACTGTTCTCTATTTTTGCCTAAAAATCTTGTCTGAAGAGAAAGAGATGTACCAAAAGATCTCCAACAGACAGCCAGTTTTTTACCACCATGCATACAGATATACATGTAAAATTTGATTAGAATCTGCATGGTGACAAATAGGTTCAATTTTATCCTTTTATTGTGGCTCTATGACAGTTTCTCGCAGATTTTGGAAAATATTTTGTAAGGCAGAGTGCATTATTGACTAAAGAGAATGAAGGATAATAGAAGGGTAATGGGGCTTGCTGACGTATCAAATAATTTCTATCTGATTAATATCACAATAATATCTTCTGTGACTGTAGACAAAATATGCTGTCGCATAATTTTGGAGTGTGTATGGGATTTGGGTTTTTTGTCATTTTGGTTTTCTTTTTTAGCATTTTAATACACATTCATTGTTGTGTCACAGTTTTAAATTTGGCTGCCAATAATGTATTCATGTTAGATTGAAACATCAATGTTAACCAACTAACATGACATTCTGAATCTGGTTTGAGATCAGTTCAGAGCCCCCTGTGTCCCAAAATCATTTGAAGTAAAATATTCGACTGATCTCATCCTCAGATTAAAAAGCACTTTACAAATTTCACTATATGAACAGGGATTTATACAAAACTATAAGTGTTTTTTCTGTCCAGAAGATTTCACATCCATTCCCCAAATAACAGGAGTAGAAGGTATCATGGCTCTCACTTTTCCCACAAATAGGCTAGAGGCAGGAAATTAAGATCCAGGTTCAGATTTTCAGGAACTTTATGTAAGGGATCCAAGTTCAGTAGACTTCAATAAGAGCGTTCAGGCAAAAATCTGTCTTTGCTTCCTAATATTTGTATCTAATACACATAGTGTGTGCCATCAAGCCTTCACTTTTGACACTTGAATGAATGAAATCAAGTCCAGTAGAGAGTTTGATTATGTAATATCTGAATTTTCAAAAGATAGATATGACTGTTCAATGAGTGATACTTTTCTGAAAGTTTCTCGTGACTTCCAGGTCAAACCACTAGTAATTTTTAGACAAAAGCTACCAAGATGACAGTGTCAGAGAATATGTCAGTAGTAACTGCTGGAACATCTCTTTATTATCTTACTTAAGAATTCAAATTGCTGTACCTTACCACCAAAGAAAAAAAGTAGTATACTAATTTTATTTTGAGATAGTGTGGGATTTTAAATTAATAAATAAATTGTTTATTTAATCTTGAATGAGCATCTGAAAACCTCAAAACATTCCATGATTGTAAAAATGTGGTGGTGGTAAAGCCTAGGTTAGGATGGAAATGGTGGAAGTGATAGCAGAATGTGGATGTACAGATCTTATTTGAGAAAAAAAAAACCAAAAGGAACAAATCTGATAAACTAACTTTAAAGACCTATGCTTTAGACTTCATCCAAATCATTACTGAACTTTTACAGAAATTACAGGCATTCTTTTCTACTGTGTCCTTTGATACAGTTTATAGTAACCTTCAACACCCTGGTTTTTTATGGATCCAAGGTGATAATTAGAGATTATGTTTATAAGGAGACAATAAGAACTTTGTAGAAGAGACAGAATATTTATTAATCCAGGATAAGCTACAAAGGAAGCAAGTACTAGATTTTACAGGAGGTGATGCTAGGTGCATTAGTTTGAAGAGATTTTTCTCTATGCTAATGTTTCATAACTGGTCTTCATTATTTAAGACCTTCAGTAATTGCTCTACTCATTTATTTCCAAGTTTTTGGTCTTGTCTGGACACAGCTTTGCAAAATCTCATCCATTCTCTAACTTCAGACACCTGATTTGTCACTGGATTAATTTTTAATCTGATTTCTTAAAATTATTCTATCAAAATCTGAACATTTATTTGTTTTTCTCTATTTTGTTTTAAAGTCTCTCTGTTTTTCTTGTGTAACTCATGATGAAGAGAAGGTCTAGCAGACGCATTCTAAATCTCTGTCTGTCTCACTGATACTTCTGTTTGAAGTATGAGTGGAATTGATGTAACTTAGATCATTGATCTACCCAGTGGTAATAAAAATAGAATGAGAGGTTTTGCTGGATATACTTTGCAGGTTTAGATTAACAGAAAGTTATAAGTTTTGTGTGAAGAAAAATGTGGTTCTAGATTTGGGGAAAAAAAAAATCACGGAATACTTGAATATTCATATCTCTAGTAATTTTCTTTCCCCAGATGAGTTTTGTAGACATGAACATTTTGAAATAATGGATGTCAGGCAGTAATTTCTGTGGCAGAAAGTCACAGTGGGAATATAACAGTTTCCCTGTAAGACAGTTTGAAGTGGTGATAGATTTTGTAACTTTGTAATTTCCTTTTTCTTCATATGTCAAGAGAGAGATGAATCCAACTTAACATATGTGCAAGCATAAAATTTGCCTCAGTATTCACAATAAGAAAATCTAATTTAGCTCTTAGTGATAACTAAGGTTTTGTGGAAGCAGGCAGTATGAATTTTGAAAGTTCAGGCACATAGTAACTTGTAAACTTGAGGAAGATAATTTGTTATTCTGCAAGAGTGTCTGCATTTGAAAGAGGATATCAGAAATAAGAATTTCTTTTATTTGCTTGCTTACATCTGTGTGCTGTATTTGCATTGGCAATCAGTTGAACCAGGTGTTTATGGTGGTGTAGCATAAAAAACCCACAAGTGTTCTATACATCTTGGGACATATGCCAACCTAACATACTATGAAGACTACCTTTTTCTGATGTACAAAGTGCTCAGTGAGCAGGGCACCTGCTGTTTGTGAAGTTATAAAGTTCAAGCATTTTATAGATTCTTGCATATAATTTCCTTGCACAAGCATCACTAAGATTTTTGCTGAATGTTTTCCTTTTATTCTTAAAACAAGGTGTAAGTGCAGAAGAAAGGATAAGGTGGGGGGGATTGCTACATAAACAAAACTACACAGAGATACAAACATAGTAGACATGGGGAAATGGAGAAAATGGCAAAGACTAGGGTTCTTCAGCTGTTAATTGATGGTCCATTAAGAACATACAGGCAGCATTTGGAGGACAACCATCTGGACTTTGTAACTGATACGGCAGAAAATATGAAGGTTTTTAAAATACTTGAAGCTAATCTCTAAGACTGCACAATTTAGGAAGAGCTGTTTAGTGGAAGGGGAGTGGGAAAAGTGACACTAGGGGATTGACAGGTGGAGCTATAAAAAGGGCTGGTTTTGCATAACAGTGCCCAGTCAGTGTGCCTGCCTGGCAGCCCTATGCCTGATCACAGCAGTTGATCTTCCTACTTAATACTCGCTATTTTCCCTGTGCATGAGTGCTGTAAGGAGTGATGCTAGCAACTGTGGAACCCAGAATTTTGAGCCAGCAACAGGAATCAGACCTCAAATGAAGCAGTCCTGTGTATGTGGTGCCAGCAACTGGAGGAAGTAAGAGCATCTTCAACAGTGGCTCTGGGCTCCATGGATCTTAGAAGAATTGACAGCTTCTGAGCAAACTGGGGTGAGTGAATTTGAGGCAGGAACTGGAATCAGACTTTGGGTGAAGGGACACACATCTTCTGTACCAGCATCCAGAGCAAGCAGGAGTTTCGGCATCAACTGCTGCTGGAGGACCTTGGGTCATCAGTCCTAGGTGCAAGCTGTATGGCTCTGGGTGAAATGAAGTGACGGTCCTAGTGTGAGTAGCTGGCATGAGAACTACACTTCATAGGGCCCACGTGCCTAAGCACCAGCTGCTGGGGATGGCACTGGAGTCAACATTTTCCCCTCACCTTGAACATGAGGGCCATGTGTGTGTAATTTGCAAAGCAAATTTCAAGCTGGCAAGTAAGAGGCCCAAGTATTAGGCAGAGGGTCTGAGCTGACAATTGACTGAACTGCAAATTTTTGTGTGCTTGTGAGTCTAGAGATCTTCACTAACAAGCTTCAATCCTGGTCCTGAAAATAAACTACTTTTTTCCTATTTTGGGATAGTCAAACACTGGAACAGGTAGTCCAGGAAGGCTCAGAAGTCTCTGTCTCAGGACATATTTATAACCCAACTGGATATGGTTCTGGGCACCTCATTGATGTTGATGCTACTTTGAGCACAGGGGTAGAACGAGACAGTCTCTGAAGGTCACTTCCAACTCAAGATAGAATTTTTGAAGTTAGAAAAAACCTCTAAGATCACTGAGTTCCACATTGTTCATCACTGAGCACTGCATTGTTCACCACTAAATCATGTCCCCAAGTGCCAAATTGAACCCAGTGATGGCAATTCTACCGCTTCCCTGGACAGCATATTCCAGTGCCTGACCACCCTTTCCGTGAAGATTTTCCTAAGATCCAATCTAAACCACTGTTACAACTTCAGACCATTTGCGTTCATACTGTCCCTTGTTATCTGTGAGAAGATGCTGACACGCACCAGGCTGTAATCTCCTTTCAGGTAGTGGTAGAAAGTGAAAAAGTCCCTGATGTGCTACCCCTAGGCTTATCTCTAGCAAGCCTGGTTTTATCCCTTTTCTCCTTCAAATCTAATTTAAGGCTCTTTCACTGAGCCCTGCTAAAGCCTGTGTGAAGATCCTTTTTCTGCTTTGGGACAGGTGTGCCCCATCTGTTGTCAGCAGGCTTGGTGTTTTGTAAACTGATCTGTGATGAAAACCACAAAATCCTGCTGGTAACATCAGGCTCAGAGCAGTTATTAATCGGGGTGATTTTCCTACTCCCACCTTCCCCTGCAAGTGCCAGAAGAGAGAACAGAAGAGAGAACACTACTGGTGCTCCAGATCCCTCAATGAGTTATTCCAAAGCAGTGAGGTCCCTCTTGATATTCCTCAGTCTTCCTGGGACTTTATTGCTGCCCACCTGAAAAACCAGTAATGGATGATAATTAGAGGGCTGTACCAGACTGGAGAGTTTCTTGGTTACATCTTTACCTGGACCCCAAGGAAACAGCTGACTTCTCTATGGCTTGGGTCTGGTCAGCATATTGATCCCTCTGTTTCTCTCAGAAGGGAATAATGGATGACTTTTTTGTCATGACTGAGTCAGTCATGGTGTGTCAGGTACACTAATTCACCCTGGACAATTCCCCAACCTGTGAACCTTAGTCCAGCTTGCCATGTGCCTGACCCTCACTCCCAGAGCCTGATTTCCATTGTGCAAGGGCACTTGAGAAGGTGAGGTAAGCTGGGAGGGGATTCACCAATTGCTTTGAGCAGAGACCTGGCTCTATTCCCCTCATCTCTTAGGTCCCCTTCTGCTGCCTGGTGACAAGACAGTTGCATATTCTTTGCTTCATGTGATGTGGCTGGCTGGTTAACATAATTTTGTGTGAATTTGTAAAGTGCAAAGTATTAAGTGATTATTAAATATTTAAATTTTATGAACTTCTCTGCTGACAACTTGTCAAGGTTTGGCTCTCTAATTTGCTAGTGAATGTGCTGGCTGACTTTTGGTAGAACAAGTGTTGCAGAATTATTAAGTGAACCTTATGAAGTAAGCAAGCACTGCTGATGTTATCTGGGACAGGAGCAGTGGGGAATACAGCAACACTGACTTTTTTACAGAAATCAACTTAATTGCAAAATTAAGTGCACTTTCCTTTGGCACCATCTAATTTATGAAAAAACACAAAGCAAAACAATATGTCTTTATTATGCTTTGTAACATCAATAGGTATATACTGAGAAACACTCTCCCTAATTTTATAGAAATCCTTCTATTTCCAGTAATTGTGCTTGCCCTCAATTATAGATCCAAGGTAATGACATCAGTGATTGAGCATGTAGTTAACTCACATATTTCCACTCAGTTTGCTAGAGTGACTGATCTGTCATGCTTTTGGGACATTTCTACTGCTTACAGATTTGTAAGTATCTGCTACTGGAGTAGCAATAATTGTAAGACTTAAACCACTATGCAGGGAAAACTGCCATGCAGCTGCTTGTTGGTGATTTGAATATTTTATTTTGGAGGGTATAGTTGATGGATATGATTCATTTATGCACTTTCAATCTCCTGTCCCTGCCAGTTCTTGTCTAAACCTTGAGTATTTCACTTTCTATAGCCATGCTTTTTTAATATGTGTGAATGCTTGACATGGAATGGATGGCAGTTGAATGTACTTAAATTTTCACATTTTATTTCTGTGCTAGCTCTTCTACTTTATTCAGGATTTTTTTTTCATGTATTTTGTATGAAGACTGCTAAAGTATCTGCTGTGTTTTTCAATCCTGTTTGAAAGATTTCTGTTGTAATTTTCCCTGCATCTGATGCATTTTCTCTTTTCAGCTGTAACAGATGCAGATGATTACCAAGTATTAGTGAGGTTTTTGTTTAAAAGAATTTCCAAAAATATCAGAGTTCACTTCTGAAATAAATTTCAGAAGTCATAATTCAGGATTGTAGTGGATAGTTAAGGTCAAATATACATGACAGTAATTTATGCTTTTCAGATCTTTTTGTTGAAATATGAATGTAATTCATCTTAGCAGACTTCTTTAAAAAGTTTTATTGATAGAAAAAACCCAACAAATTAACAGATGTGCGCATATACATAGTGCAGTATGAACAAAATGAAGTATGGATTAAGAAATGGAAGATACAGCTGGATTTCAAAGGTATTATATCCTCATATTAACCATATTTTTAAATAATTTGTAGGCACTATAGCTCTATAAACAATAAAGTGTCTTTAATTCTGTGGTTTAACATTGGGGAAGTAATTGTGGCTGATGCTGAGTCTTGTGTGTATATATATCCACATAAAGGAATTTGCCATTGAAATGTATCAATTTTCCAGTAATTTTTAAAAACGATGCCCAGAATTCTTTTTCTCTAGATAATATATACCACCATATATGTTTTGTCACATTGTTCTAACATTCTCTCAATAAGGATATTATCAGAGAAGTTTAATTAATTTTTTGAGGAAGAGCACAGCATGTAAAAACTCTTCAATGTCCTCTACACCCCTTAATATATCTGTATATTGAGTGAATGCTCAAATATACATTATTATAGCTGTATATTTGCTAGTACAGGGTAACTACAGGTATTGTACTTCCTTTAGAATTCTTTCCCTGTATAATTTGTGATCCCCCCGATGTACACATATAAATTTGAACCTGTTTCATAGCTTTCCTATTCTTACCAATCCATGTTTGCCAGGCAGCTCATCAGCTTTATGTTCACTGCCATGTTTTTGTCTTGTCTATAGAAGGTTTGGGGAAGAAGCCTCAGACTTAATCTAAACCTCTGTTTAATCAAGAAAACAAGTTACAAAGAATCATTGAACAATTCTAGACCCTGCAGGACCTTGCATTTCTGCTTCAGATTATCTTGTCTCATAATGATGTCATATCATCATTGGGTCATTGACAAAACAATTATTTATACAGCAATATTCCAGCTCTCATGGCTTTCCCCAACCCCCCCCACCCCCACCCCTTTCTCCTAAAATCTGGATAACTACCATGTAAATATTTATTGGCTATTCACAGTCTCACTCTGGTTCTGAGATTTGGTGCAAAGTCCTGGGTCTTGCAAACTCTGTATATGTTTAAATGCTACTGTCTGTTTATCTGTAGTTCTGCTGCCTGCATCTGTCAAGGATGACTTAAATTCAGGTCACTGTGACATTGTAAAATCTCCTCTGAGAATACTATTAAAAAAATAGTATCTGTAAAGGTTTCTTCTATCTTCATGTAGAAAGTAGCTAGCCTACAATTTCATATAGTGCCTGAGCAAATTTTGCTTTTTTTAATCTTTTTTTAGGACTTTTCAAATTTGTTTTGAGTTCCTAAAATTTAAAGTAGATAATTTTTTGTCTCATTGTATGTGCCTGATTTTCAAAGCTGTATGCTAAGCATCCATTTTGTCAACAGTTGATATAGACCATGTTTAAAATCCTAAGTGGTATTGGGTTTTGTAAAAAATCCATATGATTTTTGCCTTGAAATCAGCATTTAAGTTTCTTAGTAAAAACTGTTAGTCCAAAAGGGAAATCTTACATCTTTATCAAAGTGTGGTATTAAATAAATATCTGAAATATTTACAGTTGATAGTTCAGAGAGACTAGTCATATACAGAATACATGATTTAAAGAATATGCTAAAAGAAGTGCATACCCATTCTCATTTTGAAATAGATACGATCTAAATGTTTGTTGCTGCTGGTATCTTTACTAATCTGGTAGTGGTCATGCACTAAGATTCCAAAAGGCTGACGGCTTCTATTTGGATTCCTTCTTGCTGTCAGGTGTCAAGTTTTTTAAATTGGTTCATCTGTAATTGAGACAAGACACTGCCTATTCCATTAATATTTATGGTCATCTTTCAAACAGTAAAAATTTCTAAGCTAAACCCTACAGAATGAGTTTATTACATCAAAATTTCTTGTATTTGTGAACTTCAGTTATGAGTTAATTTCTGAAATGAAATTTATTGTAAATTTGTCGTAATGGGTGTCCTGTGTTATATCTTCTTGTTACTAACTGGTTAGCCTGCTTCACTTGCACCAGATGTAAATGAAAAGGGCAAAACAAACAAAATATATGCAACTACGTATATACACAACAATGTATCCTACATTCATTTCTGTCTCCAAAAGGATGCTCCATCAAAATGAACTATAACACCTTCCTTTCCTAACATATCTAGTGTATTTCTTAATATAACCTTTGCCAGAGGTTATGAATGTGAGAGTTGCAAAGCATGCCAGTTCTGACACCACAACTCATAGAATCATAGAATGATTTGGGTCAGAAGGGAACTTTAAAGATCATCTAGTCTAGCCCCTGCCATGGGCAGGGACGTTTTTCACTGGATCAGGTTGCTCAGAGACCTGCTCCAATGATGGGACATCCACAGCTTTTCTGGACAACGTGTTCTGGTGTCTTATCACCCACATTCTAAAATAGTTCTTTCTTGAGTTCAACCTGAATCTACACTCCTCTAGTTTAAACCTGTTGTCCCTTATCCTGTCCTTACAAGACCTGGTAAAAAGTCTCTCTTCATCTTTCTTATAAGTCCCCTTAAGTATCGAAACACTTCCTTGAGATCTCCCTGCAGCCTTCTCTTCTCCAGGATGAACAATCCCAGCTCTCAGCCTTTTTGATGAGACCATTGTTCCCACCCTCTCAGCCTCTCAGCCAAGAGAGGTGCTCCAAACCTCTGGCTGTTTCACAGCCCTCCTTGGGTCCTACTCTACCATGTCCATCCAGTAATAATGATAAGGTACTTAGGCAGGGTACACGTTTCTTGTATAATTCCACTTTGGTCAGCATGGTGCATATTTTCATGCTTTTAGTCACTCTGCCATGCTGTTAATTAACGTGTATGCTTAATGTTGCTTCCTTTCTGTCGTGGGTTAACCCCAGCCAGCACCCAAGCCCCATGCAGCCACTTGCTCTCTCCCACACCAGTGGGATCAGGGAGACAATCAGAAGGGTAAAAGCCAGAAAACTTCTGTATTGAGACAAAGACAGTTTAATAGGGAAAGCAAAAGCTGTGCACACCAGCAAAGCAAAACAAGGAGTGAATTCAGTGCTGCCTATGGGCAGGCAGGTGTTCAGCCATCCCCAGGAGAGCAGAGCCCCATTACCTGTAATGGTGGATGGGAAGACAAACACCATCACTCCAAATGTCCCCCCTTCTTCCTACTTCCCTCAGCTTTATACACTGAGCATGATGTCCTGTGGTCTGGAATGTCCCTCTGGTCACCTGGGGTCACCTGCCCTGGCTGTGTCACCTCCCAGCCTCCCATGCACCCCCAGCTTCCCCACCAGCATGGTCATATGAAAAGCAGAAAGGGCCTTGGCTCTTTGCAAGCCCAGCTCAGCAATAACAAAAACATCTCTGTGTTATTGACCCTGTGTTCAGCACAAATCCAAAACATGGTCCTGTACCAGCCACTGTGAAGAAGATTAACTCTACTCCTGCTGAATCCAGAACACTTTCTTAAAGAATGACAGGGCTCTGCCTGACAGGAGAGGACATCTTTAATTTGCCTGAGGTGCACCAGACTGATCTGCATAGCTAGTTTACCCCAGCTCCATTAATAAGTCTCCTCTTTCTCATGCATTACAGTTCAAAATCAAAGGAGTGATTTTAAAAGAATATTTAGTACTCAGCTTTAATGATAGATGATAGATAAATATTTTGGATATTACACTTGGTCTTAGTATTTGGTGTGGATGTCCCTTTGTGGTCACTCTCTCATGCTATCTCATTTCCACAAAGAACTGCATAAGGGGAAAAGTGAGATGGCTGTGATACAAAGGGCAGCAAACTATCTAAATGCTTCAATGGCAACTATACCACCTGAATTTGGCTTGAAAATAAAAAAGAAGGAAAATGGTCAATATTATGTAACTGGACTTTCTGAAGCAATTTTTTATTCAAATAGGGGAGTTTTTTGGTTTTGTTTGGGTTTTTTGGTGGAGTTTTTTTTTTTTTTTGTGCGTGTGTGTTTTATTGATGCATATTGCCTTGATATAAGATATGGGAGTATGTTCCAGAGTTATGATTAGGCTTTTGTCCAACCACTGTGGAAGGTGTAGACTGACAACGGAAACCCCAACTCTATTTTTAAAATCTTCTGAGAACTGTCAGAGGGTGCTGTGTGAATTTCCACCAAAGAACTCTGCTGTCATCATAAGGATCCATTTGCAGTGAACAGGTTGTAGTTACTGGGAGAAATTTGTATGCTTACTGGGGGAAGACAGGCCCCAGACAGGCCCCACCTTGGTACATTACTACAAAGAAATAGAGGCTTTTAATTTATAAAAACCAATAGCAAGAACTGGAAGTAAAGCTAAATCTCCTGAGAATCCACCTCCCCATGATCATCACTGATTTAAGATCTGCTCTGAATATTGGTTTCCTTCATTTGTTTGTGGGGTTGTGGTGATTTACAATATGAGGTGTCTAAGCGCACCTCTTTTTTAGATGCTAACACATGCTGCTTACCAAAAGATTTATTTATAGACATTTAAAGCAAAGGAAAACCCAAGATGATATATTCATGTTACCTCTTCCTGATTCAATTACATGACTGTGATGTCTGTATTTTGGGGCCAAAATATTTATGCAGTGTGCACTTCTGTGTGGAGATCCTAATGAATTTTATCATATTGCAGCAGACCTGTATAAACTTTTCTAATTACAGAAGTGAAAAATATAACTTGAATATTTTATGAACTTTTTTTGGTTCATAAGCTGACTCTGATATTAAACCTTGCTTTAGGTTATCCTTGGATACATCTTCTAGTAAACAATATTCCTAGTATAAATTTATGGAGCAAGTGTGTCACTATTTATTGCAAATTTTTTTTCTTCACTATTATAAATGGACAGTGTGGGGAAAAGAAGTGCTTTCAAGAGATATACAGAAGATTCGTGTCTCTTTGGCAGAATGGCAAAATGTAACTGCTGTGAGAAAAAATTGGTAGTTCTGGAAACAGGAAACATTTGCTTTGCTGGCATGTATGTAAGAGAAAAAAACAATAAAAATGTTTTAATGGCTGGAAATGTAGTTTGGGTCTTTTTTTAAAAAAAGGTAATAATTAAATTTGACCAGATAACTTATCTTTCTTAATAGTTTACAGTTTTCTTTAAAAATTTTCCCATTGTAATTTGTGATTTATGTATTTTTTGATGAGCAGGCACAGGTTTTTTCTTCTGCTGCCCGATAATATTATTGAAACTCTTAAACATGGAAATACCGAATAGAATATGACAATGTGAGTACCTGTTACACAGCTTTTTAAGTTGAATAGAAGTATAAAATTACCTATAAGAGCATTTGAAGTAGGACAAATAAGTATGTCCAAATATAAATTTGAAAATAATTATTTAATTTCTAGAACTTTTTAAATGTTCAACCAGCTTCAACATGGGTCATTTACATTGCATATTGCCTCTTTGTTCTGCTTGTTTCTAATTTTATAAGGAGGCACAGGATTAAAGCTCATATTACTCACATTAGCTTAAAAAGAGAGATTTGAATTGTTGAAGAACTTGGTGACTTGTCATTGTTTTGATCTGAAGAAGAAAAGGGAATAAAAGCAGACACAATACACTTTATTTCCCTATGTACACTCTTAGTTTATGTCCAAAGAGGAGGATCACAAGCTGTCCTCCCTGTCAAAGTCCACAAGCTAAGGGTGATGGCTCCTGCTCCTTCACATGACTGTTTCTGTAGCACAGCACTGTTTCTTTCCTCACGTGCTTAGTGAGGCAAAGCTGCCTCTAACAGCCACCCACTAATCAGGGGACCTCAGGATTCCACAGACATCTGTAGTAATGTCTGGGCACTGCTGATCAACGCTGAGCCTTCTGTAAAAACCTGAATGCTAGGTTGCATTTATAGTGTAACCTAGATAAGTGTGTAAGCCTTATAGTGTGCAGTTAATTTTTGTTTCTTTCTTTGTTTCTATGTGTTTTGGGTTTGGGTCAGTTTTGAGACTTAAAAGTGTTTTTTGAGGTTTTACTTTATTTCCTGTTTCTTTTTTGTCATGACTAGTCAAAAAAAGAAAGAAGTTGCTTTTTATCTTGAGAAAGAGCAGGCAAAATGAAAAATCCATGTCATAAACTAGCTGTGTAACTATAATTAAAATTATTTTTCAAGTGAGAAATGTCTTCTAACAAAAACAAAGTCCAAAATATTCAAAACTTCAATTAATCAAATCTGTACTGCTTACTGTATGTGAGTGTGGATGCTGAGAGAGAGAAACTGATAGTTTCCCAGGCGTGGTTCTGGGAAAAGCTGAGAAACTCAGAGGAAAGAATTATAAACAATTCTTATCTTATGTTGCTGCACCTGGTGTTTGTGAACATTTGGAATGTGTTATGGAAATACTTTTACCAAAGGGGGGTTTCTTAATTAACCAATCATGTGAAATGTATGGATTAAATGACCACTCAGGTCCACCTGTGTCAGGCGAAGATATAAAATAAGATGGCTCAATAAATGTGAGACCTTTTACCATTTTGCCTTCTGATACAACTCCGTGTCATCTCTGACTCAACAGTGACACAGGAGTGTCAGTCATAGTGTAAAAATGAACAATTATTTTCTTTATTAAGAATGGAATTGTCTTAGCAAATAAATAAAAATTAATACAGCGGAGCTTTTGGAAATTTCCCCCAAAGAATTTTTTTTAAAGGTTACAATTCAGTTATTTGGCAGAGAAAAAGTGATATGACCATGAAGCAAGGTTTCTGATGTAGTTATGTACTTTGCTCTGAATCTGATGTCTGCATGGACATGTGATACACAATTGTTCTTAATTGAAGGAAAATTATTTTTGCAGTACAGGAACCTAAACAAACTGAATTGTTCTGGCTAGATGGCAAATGAATACATTAAGTTACTTTTTTGGATCATAGCCTCAAACCTAAAACAACCCAAGTAAGATTTAATCAAAGAGGCTTTTAATTTTTATGAACTTAATTAGGAAGTCTAAATATTTAAGACTGTGTTGCCTTGGTAAATAATAAATTCAGCAGCCAGGATTTTTCCACATCCTTTATATGAAGTAGAAGAGCAGTAACAGAAATAATATGCCATACCAGAACTATTTTCTGTATCAGTTTTATGAAATTAATTGACAGTGTAAAAGGGAGAAAAAATACACATTGGCCAATTGTTGCAAGTAACAATAGCTGAATAATAAATCCCAAAAATAGTGTATGAGTTTATAGGTTTGAAAAGTTCTGTTCTTTTCAAATGTGGAAGTAGTGGAATCCTTTAATGTGGTGTTTTATGAAGTTTCTGTCTTAGAATTAGTGGAATAATTGACTATATCTACTAAGAAGCTGGAAACTAGGTAAATTATGGATGCTTTTTTAATGGATCATTTAAATAGATTTATACAACAGAAACACATAGTTAACTCACTTTATTTTAATACTAGTATTTAGGAAGTCTTGGTATGCTTTATCAGATTGCTAATTTGAGTCACCTTTCTTCAATTATCATCTTTAATGAGCAAACCAAGGAATGGGTGTGGCAAATGTTTCATATACATCATCAGCCTTATACCAGGTGTAAAATTTGAATACAGCACAGATTGATCACTCTACCAAAAAAAAAAAAAAAAAAAAAAAATAGATCAAGTGAAAAAGCGCTTTGACTTCTATATTTTCAGTGTCTGGTGATGGAGACTCGCTTAGCACAAAACACTGTCTAGACATTCAATGGCCTAACCTACAGCTTTTATTAAAGCTGCTGTATTACCCATGCCATAGGTGGATATTGATTATATAATCCTGCTTTTTTTGAAAAAAACTGGCCATGATGCATTCTTTTTTGAGAATAAGACTTAAACTGTTTGTATAATTATTATGGACATAAATAATACAATTAAAAATAATTATTTCCTCTAAGTGAAGTATGTATATGAATATGCATATGCTGAGCATGATGTCGTATGGTCTGGAATGCCCCTTTGGTCAGTTGGGGTCACCTGCCCTAGCTGTGTCACCTCCCAACCTCCCATGCATCCCCAAATTCCCCAAATTCCTCATCATGCTGTGACTGTAGAAAAAGTAGGAAAGGAAAAAGCCCTATTCAGCAATAACAAGGAACTGGTGGGTGCAAACAAATTCACCAAATCCATCTTTGGATAGAAGATTGTCAACTCTGCATATAGTTCCTTATTTTGTGAAGGAAAATGTAGATTGTTGTAGATTGTAATTTCTGGCGAACTTCACTTGTTTTCCAAGATTATTCCAGAAAACTCAAAAGAAATGCAGTCCTGTAAAAGAATAATTTTGTAGCCAGTGTTCAAATGCTATCAAGATGTTTATTTACATCCTGCACTTTGTGCTAGAGGGAGAGATGCAAGTAGAATGTTGTCTACCAAAAAGTGAAGGTGGCAGTGGATTTTTACTTAGTAAATTTTTTTGCAGCATTGATCTATAATCAGCAAGTGTCTCACATTAATCAGGCCTGTATAGAGCATCAGCTCAATATGCCTGCTTGTTTTACCATGTTTTACAGATATGTTTTGGCCTTTTTTAATGTAATATATATTTCTTGAATGAAGGGGTGTATTATCATCATGGTTTTCTATGGTTTTACAGAAGAATGTACTTTTAAAAAATTCTGTATCACTTTGCATTTAAGTTAGTCATTCCTGGTAAAGTACATATCTGAATGTTTATTGCAGCTGTAAGTAAATTATAGGCAAAATATGTAATTTGTTTTGAGAAAAATCTTTCTTCTTGTAATATAATAACAAAGTTGATTAATTATCTAGAACTGAATGATTTTCAATGCCATGTCAATTTTATTTTAGCAGTTTATTTTCAGCACTGAATATTATAGAGATTAGGTAGATGTTGACTCAGTAGGTAATAAACTAAATCTATGGTATAATTTTCCAGCAACATTTGCATGTGTATATTTACTGTATTCATGTTTCCGTGCTTGATAATATAAAATATATTGAAATGTGTCTATTTTTGTATGCGACCCCTATTCAGATTTATGTGTACTATATAAATCACTACAACTCTAAATTATGGAATATATATGCAACACAAATGAGGAAGGAGTTTCACTAACTGTTAGAATTTCCTTTTTCTCAAATTCTGCATTGAAAAACTAGTGAACAGTGCAGGAGCAAGGTCATGTCAACAATACATTAATTCACCTTTGATCATTGAATTCCTTTACAGCAACTCAAGTAATTGAGTAATAAAGATCGATTTTGCTTATGTTTTGACTTACTATTTTGTCACAGGAAGCTCAGTTTAAGTTCACCATCACTTTATACTATGAAACCTGAGGACGAAGACAGCCAGAACGTCAAGACAAAATAGTGTTTGGTCATGAACTACTGGACTGTGATCCTTTAAAACTCAATTTTTAAAGTTATATAGTATACTGCTTAATTCTGTATTGCTGAAGGCTAGGAATAAAAGTTTTCTGTTAAAAAAAAAAAGTTTAAATATTTAATGTATTCACAAAATACTTGCTTTTGTGTAGTCAATTTCTATTTTTGTAACTTGATCATTCTTAACATTAGAATATATTAAATTTGTAACTGTTTTAGAAATACCTTTGTTTCTCAGTTTATATTGACATTACTATATAGTCAAATTTGGAATACAGCATCAGCTCTAGCCAAAGCAAGTAGAAATTTACTTTTGCAGTACACAAAGTTGTGTGGTTGCCTATTTTCAAAAAGAACTCCAAATCCCTGCAACTGTCTTTTTCCTTTTTGCAAAAGTTATGTACCATGAATACATGAATGAACAATGGATGGTATTAAGACACATTCACTACATTACACTAGGTAAATTCTGCAGTATTTTGGACCATCTGAAATATATTTTAACAATTTCAACATGTTTTAATATATAAACCTTCTTTGATTTGAGATGGAGTTACTCTGTGTGTGTCCTTTTGCTAAAGTGCTGAGAGATGAATCTTAACCAGATAAAAGATTTCTGGACTGAAGAGGAGAACTTCACTTCCTCTTCATTCAGAATAACAAAGTGAAGAATTGCTATGCATCTGTATTTGTGAATAGATGGAATCATGGTAGTCTAGAATGTATCTCATGGTTAGCTTGATGATGTCAGTGGTGGAAACCAGTTATTACTAAATGAGGCTTAGAATATGTGTACTTTTTGAGGAAGAATAGCAAAAGCAGTTTCTTGTGCCCATCTGTAGTGGACTATTGTTTATGGGACCACTGTTTATAGGTGTCCTTTCCTTCCTGTGATTCTGTGAACTCTAAGCCTGTTTTCTTAAAAACTAACCCACCAAAACAAACAAGCAAACAAACCGAACAACAAAACCCCCACAAAAATCCCCCACAAACACCCCAAACCCCCAAAATAAATGGACTAGAATATGGCAATGTCAGAGCTGCTAGACGAGAAAAAAATGCATTTTAAACACTTACTGAATCAAAACAATTTAAATTTGTTTAATTCATGGTTCACAAACTAGGTACTGAAAACAAGGTACTGAGACATGGTCTGCATTTTCATGATAGCACAGCAACTCCATAAAACTCATTTCTGTTAGGATCTTCAGGCCAGAAAAGCAATTACAAACCTCAGCCAGAATGATGTTTTTTTCAGTGAGAATATGTCAATACTGAATCATCTTAACAGGGAATAATTGTCTCATTTGCAGATTGTATAGGCTTGCTAATTCTTTATGCTCAGTCATTAATTAATACTTTTTAAAACTTTTCTGCAAAGCATTCTGAAATACCATATAACATAATATCCTTGCCACTTTTAATAAACTATTGAAATTTTTAATCCTACATAGCAAATACCCAGCTTGTTAAGTGGTGTAGCACAAATGAAAGGGCACATTGGCCATTTAGGGGAATAGCATAAAACATCAGTGTTGCATGAGGCATACATTTCTTGAGACATTCTGTGCTTGTATTTTGAGATTACTGCACTTAATGATTGATAAAGTTTTTCTGATGCCAGTGTAAATTCTAAGTGTTTATTTTCCTGAATTCTGGAATATTAAAATATTAGTTTCTTTATATTAGGAACTCTTGCCCTTTTATGCATGTGGACTTAAAAAGCAAATAGTTAATTTATTTAATTCTCATTTTAAGTAAGTTTTACGCATGTTCATAGAATCATACAACAGTTTGGGTTGGAAGAGATGCTCAAGATCATCCAGTTCCAACCCCGGTGCCATGGGTAGGGAAACCTTCCACCAGACCAGATTAATCAGAGCCCTGTCCAACCTGGCATTCAACACATCCAGGGATTGGGACATCCACAATTTCTCTGGTCAACCTGTGCCAGTGTACTTCTACTGTAAACCTACATTCTTTCAGTTTGAAGCTATTACCCATTATCCTATAAAAGATAGGATGTGCCCTTGTAAAAAGTCTGAAGACATAATTTTATTTTTTAGGGAAATATGTATTGCAATAGGGCTACTAATATACACTCTGTGGAATGATGGATGCTTTAGTGTAGTAGCGAAAATAAATACAATTTGAGTTATATAGAAGTAATGCAATTATAAGTGTGTACTAAATTGCAAATCTCAATTTTATTCTAAATTTTTCTATTCATATATTCATGTTTTAGTATTTTACTATTTTTAGCTCTTAAATATTTATTTTCAAATATTAATACAGGAACCAGATTATGAGAAATGTTTTAAACATCTTTATTTTTATCTTACATATGTTCTAATTTTTTCCCACCAAACACACGATTCTGAGGTAAATTTTTTAAAATTCATGAAGGGAGGCATGTACTGAGTATTTAATTGTACGGGTAATATTTTGCAACTTATTACACTGAATAGCAAAAAGAAAAAAATTATTTTTTTAATGAACTTGAGAGTGGAAAATTTCAGAGAGCACTTTATAGAAATGGAAGCAGAACCAATGGGAGAAAAGATAATTTTTTAGCATCAATTAATTCTGTCTAACTGCTACATTTTTTAGAATTGGTTGCAAATATGTCTGGAATTCTTTTTCTATGCTGTTGAAACCCCTATTGATTTTCATGCAAAGCTAGATAAGAAAAATACTTTCTGTAACTGCTGATTAGTCTGAAATGTAATAGTTGCCTATTTCCATAAGAAGTGGTAAGCAGGCAGTGAAGGGTTGCCTTAAAAAAAAGCCCTGTAACTTGCACACACCTGTGAAATAACACAAGTGGAAAACATGCTTTTGATTTCCCTTTTTAAAGGGTGTGTCACTCAGCTGCTTTGGTGAAAACTGCTTTCCTTCACCCAGCTTTTATTTCAAGTGCCCAAAGCCGTGGCAGTGTCATAGTCTTGCAGTTGCATAAGGGGAGTGTAAATAGCAGTGCTGCTTTTAGAACATAATTGTTCAAGTGATCTCAGCGCTCAGCACAGGCGGCTGTTGTGTATCTGCTTTGATAATAATAATTGACACCAGTAGGACTTTGTAGCTGGACGGGACAGTGACATATCATATCACTCCTGTTATATCAGCTTCTGCCCCCTTAAGAACTTGTCAGGCAGTGTCTTTTGGTAAACAAAACATACATGCCGGTACAAAAATAAGTGCTTCTACACGGTACTCTCAGAGGTTTTTTCTTAGTTAGTGGACAAGTTTTGGAAAATAAAATTATTTTTAATTTTGTATATAGCTTTGACACAGTCAAACACTAAGATTAATCTCTTTTGGCTTGCTTATATCAGCTTTAGTATCACATATTGAGAGGTGAAAATGGGCTTGGCACTTTATATGTTTGGCATTGTATTATGCAGCAATTTGTAAAAGTGCTTTTCCAGAGTGTTTTTATTCTTGGGATACGCCTTTTGAGGATCAAGTTCTTGTGAATGAACTTTCACCTGAAAAATGTCTCTTGTATCTTTGATTGTACACAGAGATTTCTATATTGCATGAAAACTTAAAAGTTAAGGTTCTACATTCTGAGGAATAATGTTGATAGTTTACTGTGCTAACAAATAGCACTGTTGTTTGCAAAATTGCAATAAAGGTTTTTGCTGTAAGAATTAAAAATACTTAGCTGAGTAAAACTGAGTAACAGTGTGCATACAGTTTGTTTTATATTGTTAAAGAAACAAAAGGAGACAACAGTTGCAAAAGCCTTGGAGAGAGTGTGCAGTCTTCGTCACTTTGATAAAGCCTTGAATATAAATTCCTATACAAATATTTACATATTTGTAGATCTGTTATAGATATACATCAAAAGAATCTCTGCATATGATTTAGAAGTATATTGCATTAATTTTCAACAGATGTTGCAGGATTTGTTGACATTGTAGTGAGCATATAACTTCAAAATAATAATTTTTTTCTTGTTCTTTGTATTGTGACAGGATGATGAAGTAGTACTTCAGTGTGTTGCCAGTATTCACAAAGAACAAAGGAAGTTTTGCTTGGCAGCTGAGGGACTTGGGAATCGCCTGTGCTTTTTGGAGCCAACATCAGAAGCTAAAGTAAGAAGCTGATACTCTCAACTGGTGTAACTGATCAGTGAAATGTTAACCTATTTATTCACAACCACATTTAATTATGGTTTCTTAAATATGATGCTAGAGGGACCTTATGTATGCTTTTTTCCTGACTGCATTTTAGAATTGTTTGCAAAAATTTCCTAGAGCTTCCAAACGAATTTTGAGGCACACCTAAGAACAGTGAAAAGATGCTATTCTTTAACTAAGAAACTTCCTGTAACTGAAATACTACCTATTTTCAAGATTAGGTCTCCAGACTGTTATTAATATTTAAGTTCACTGAACTCCTATATTTCTGTTACTGCTGTAGGTTCAAATATCAATAGGATTGATCATTTTGGAAGCATTGTCACCTGTCAGTTGCTGGTATTAAGTGCTATTCCTGACTTCATTATCAATCAGGAAGTTAAATGCAAAGGGACAAGAATGATTAGATAAAAGAGAATTTTAGAAGATTAAAAATGGAAAATTGAAAAAAGAGGCTAGAGAGATATGAAGAAAAAAAAATCTCCAAATCCCCCCAGGGTAATTACCAGAGCTTGAGAAGGGAAAGGCGAGAAGCGATGAAACTGTAAACCTCTACTAAAGCATAATGTTAGGAATAAGCCAATCAAAGGAAGACCTCTTCTTTCTCTTTGGTTCTCTCTGCATCTTTTTTCTTAATTGTTTTTATTTCTTCAATTTTCATCACCTTAAAATGCAGTATTATCAAGACTTTATTCTCTCTTGTCACTCCAATTTTAAAAAGAAGTGCATATCCACTTTAAGGCTCATCTGCAGCCATGATCTTTATCATGAATCACAGAAAAGGGAGTTGTTTAAGCTGGGAAGAGTCTCTGAAGGTCATCTAGTGCAAAATCTACTTAGGATAGCTTCAGACAGAACAGATTGCTTAGGACACTGGGATCAGTGTTCTAGTATCTCCAAATGTGGAGACCTTACAACCTCTCTGGGCAACCTGTTTTACTGTTTACCATGCTCACAGTAAAAGTAGGGAGATTTGTTATATTTAAAACTATTTCCTGTATTTCACTTGGTATCAATTTACTCTTGTCCTTTCACTGGGTTCTGCTGTGCAGTCTCTGGATCTGTCTTTGTGCTTTCTGCCATATATTTATGTACACTGTTGGTTCCCCTTGAGACTTTTTTCTCTTGAACATACCTTTCTTTGGACATATCAGTGCCAAGATATTGGGAAAAAAAGAAAAAGTGTGCTGTGAAGTTTCATGTTTCATAAACAGCAGACATATTGATTCAAAAATTAGGATTTCCTTAAAGAGTTCATATTATTATATAATAAGATTTTGAATTTCAGCCATCCAGTTACTGCTGTAAATATCTTATATCAGCCTCGTATGATATAAGATATCTTATATCATACGTATCATACATATCTTACGATATAAGATCATATACATTCTCTTCTGTTCTGTCAGCGACGTTACAGAACAAATACAATATCCAGGGTGTCATTCTAAAAGACAGGAAAACAATAATACATATGGGAAAAGTTTTTGCATTTGAACCTGAAGAAGTTCCATTTTACTGTGAGGAATACAGCTCAAGGAAAGTAAAAGTGTTGTGTTGTCAATTCATGAAGGATGCATATATATTGTTTTCATAAAGGAGAGTAGCATGTACCTCAAAAAAATAATGGAATAGACATTAAATATAGATTCAAAAATTAAAATAAATGCATGTTCCAACACACTTTTCATCCTGTTTCACCTGTTTTGCTGATCTGTTCGTGCACTGTTTAATTTATTTTTTACAGTATGTCCCTCCAGACCTTTGTGTCTGTAATTTCGTCCTTGAACAGTCACTATCTGTCAGAGCCCTTCAGGAAATGCTGGCCAGCACAGGAGATAATGCTAGTGAAGGGGTAAGTAAATTGACCTCAAAGAATGTTAAATCTGAATACAGATATTCCTCATTTCTCTCCTTGTCCAGGATTATCTAGAAGAGGATCCTGATGTTGTAGTATTCTTGGGACATTATTGCTCCACCTCTGTAATCACATTAATTTCTCTACAGCAGTGAGGAGCTGGTGCAACTCTTTTGAATAATTGTGATCCACAAATCAAGAAACATCATCAATTTGATTGCTTTGACCCTAATTCTCCAATTTCAGCTGAATCAAACTGAATTGAACTTTCATTCTTTTACAAACAGAGCATAATAAAACTCTATGGCTTTACATATTTTATAACCTAATGGCTTATTCTGTGCTTCAGATCTTTAACTGGCACATATTATTGCGCAGATGTGAAAGATGGAGTTATATCACCTTTGATCTTGCATTGTCAAGCTTTGCATACATGGTTTTCAGACTTCATTAATGCTGACCTTATGCTTTCCACTGCATAAAAAAGTGGGATTCTTTATTTTTGAAATTACATTGCATTCTATAAAATAAGTTTTGATGAAAATAAAAACTATGCTTAGGAAATCAAAAGATCAATTTAAACATTTCTAGGATTCCTAAGAAATTACATGATTTTTAATATTTTCAAAATATTCACTCCAAACTGCAGCTAAAATATTAAATCTGATGTTAATAATGCTATAAGAATATTTTATTTGGGATTGGAAGTAGAGAACATATAATCTCATTGGTAAAAATGATCACACTCTTGCTTAAGGAACAGTAGACAATAAAAAAGAATGTAATCCATTGTGCTGTATTTATTTTGAAACTATCTTGTCCTTCATTTATTTTGAATTTAGGTACAATCCATTGGAGAAACTGTAATAGGAACACAGCAGTTCATACTAAAAGCAAGGCTGAAATAAAAAATTATTTTCTTTTCATACTAAATTTAGTTTGGAGCAGAGTTCTGCTGCTGGTTTCAGATTTTTCTAGAGAAAGACTGTAGCTTATTCAGTTTGGAGGTTTTGTTCTTTTGGTTTTGTTGTGTTGTTTTTTTCTTTTGTATTTGATTTTTATAATAAGTCAAACTTACAAGTGATTAATTTAAAAATGTTCACTAATAAAATAGCAGAAGTGTTTCATTGCTTGTTCTCAGTATTCATGTATTTATTGCAAACTGAACACATGTAATTTTCTGTCAACCACCTGTTTGTAATTACAGTTGACTTTGCTGTTGTTTTCCTTTTTCATTAAAAAAAAAATAATGTATAAAAGAGGTATAGTCACTGCTATATGTTTTTCCAGTTTTCTTCACCAAACAGTGACATGTTCCTGAAGGATTAAAACCATTTTTTATGAATGACATGTTTTGAAGAACCTTGGTGGTAGTTTAACTTATGTATTGCTCACAGCATACAAAACCATTTGCCTACACATGTATAACCATTATTTGAGCTTTTGGAATATCCCTTAATTATCTTTGTCCATTTCAAATGAATCCAAGGACAAGAACTGACCTTAAATGCCATCCAAAAGGAACTAAAAAGAAATTTACTTTAAAGGAAGCAAATGTAAAATCCAGTTTTGCCTCTCCCTGTCTTGTCATAGTTTTACATATTCAAAATTAATAACTGTACTTGTTTAAAACTGTGGAGACAGTTACTTTAATGAATTTGAATTATGTTAAAGATTAGTATTAGCAAGTAGATATTCTCAGTATATGCTTAAACTATTCTGGACAGTAAGTATATTATTTTCTCTTTCAGATTTCAGTTTCTGTGTATATATATGTATTTATGTTGTTGTTTTTTTTTTTTTTTTTAATGCCTGCATGAAGTTTATAAGAAAGGTAAGTGGTATTTTATGTAACTTAAAATATGTTTTTGCAAATACTGTGTTTTACTAAATCATAATAAAAATTAGGTAACGATAAAAGTCTTTGTCAAAGAACAACACTTTTTCCTTTGGCAGATATTTGGCTATTGCTGTATCGACTTCATTATTATTTTTTTCCCCAGTGTGTACATTTCATAATTTGTTGGAACATTTGCACTCCTTCCCTGAACTGCCACAGCTCTTCATATTGTTGTATAGTTCTGATCATGGTCCTCTCAGATCAGTGGAGTTCTGACCTTCCTGTTCCCCATCCTGTTCTGCAGGCAGCCCAAGGGGGTGGCCACCGGACCCTGCTGTACGGCCACGCCATACTGCTTCGACATTCCTTCAGTGAAATGGTAAGTGAGGGAGCATCTGCACAGAATGAGTAGCACAGATATGAAATGTCTTTCACCAAAATAAAAAACCCTAAAAATTTAGAATAAAGCTCTTTCCAAGCTATCTTCTGCACTAGATGAGAAAGAAGTTAATAAATTGTGGTGTCTCAATGCAATAGACTTATTTAAATTCAGATTCTTGATCTAATTCAGAATTGTAGCTGAAAGACTCCTAAAATCTATTATTTCTGCATCTTTAAGGAATCCATTTTAATGATACTTCCATTAGCAAGTACTTCTACAGCAAATTAATTTGTTCTGATATATGTTATTTTTTCCCTATCATATTTTATAAGATAAGGTGTTCCATTTGACATTCCATAATTTCCATGGATTATGCCCATGAAGATGCTGTCTTCAGGATGCCTTGTATAAACTTCATAATACTGTATTTTACAACTGAAAAATTTCAGCTGTTTTGAATCTTTGACCTACTAGGGCTCATGTAAATACACCTAATACAAGGCTGAAGAAATGAGAAGTCAGGAAAATGCTTTCCTTCCTTTTTCCTGTACTGGAAAATGCTACATTAATCTTCAAATGCTACATTAATCTTCTATGTTGCTTATATTTATGAACCTTGAAAATTATAGTTGCCTTGATATACCAGAGCTGCAAGTGTAATTACTACCTTTTGGTATGTTTTTTGATGTTTTCATGAATCAAATTTATTATGATAGGGTTGTAATTAGATGTTTGCCTGTTCCTGTCTGATGAGCTGTATGAAACTTCAGAAGGTAGAAGCTAAATTGCACAGCTGAAGTGGAAATGTGGAAAAGATTTTGATGTTTAAAGTTCAGGAAGAGCTTCTGTATGAATAACAACATCATCTTTAACTCATTGAAAAAATCAAATATGGTAGTAAGACGAAGTAATGTGAATATATTAATTTGATATGTGTGTTAATGGATACTGTTGGGTTTTTGGTTTTTTTTTCTTTTTTCAATAACATCACTGTTTTGCAGTATTTGACATGTTTAACATCATCAAGATCCCAGACAGATAAACTTGCATTTGATGTGGGATTACGAGAAAATGCAGCAGGTATGGCAAGTTATTTTTGAAGCTGAATGGGTTACCCATTTCTGGTTTTAAAAGAGGCATTGAGTTTAATGTAACTGTAAGCTTATGAGTGGGATCCTTCCTTATGTGTTCATCAGAAAAAAGATGACTGAAAGAAATGACAGTACTAGTAACTTTTGGCACATTAAACGACGTTGTGTAAGAATGTGAGAGAGTCGTGCAACTAAACTGACTTAACACAACTGCAATAAAATGCATGATGATGGTCAAAGTAAAAAAGGTATGTTGAATAAAACAAATTTGATGGTTTTGCTTAGTGTTTTTTGGGGGGTTTTTTGGTGGTTTTTTTGTTTATTTCTTTGGTTTTGTTTGGGTTTTTTTTTGGTTTTTTTTTTTTTTGTTGTTGTTTTTTTTTTTTTTTTTTGTTTTTTGTTTTTTGTTTTTTGTTGTTTTTTTTTTACACTTAGAGTACAGAAAAGCCATGTACTGGTGTATTCACAATATACATTGTAACCAGGTAACAAAAGACATTTGCAACTTGTAGTGCAGGAAACCAGAAAATATGTAGTGAACACATTGTTAAAAGAGCTGGATAGAAATACATTTGTAATATGGACAAACCAATAATGAGACAAAGTGGAAGAGATACAAGACAAACCTGACATTATGAGAAAGATTTTAAATCTAATTAATGTATTTCTGGGAGTACTGCCATTACCATTACTGCTGGCAGAAATATAAGGAAAAAAATTGTGCTCCCATGAAAACACATATAAATTATGAGTTGCCACTGGAGCTATATTAAATAAATTTAAAGGTAAGTTAGCAAAAAAGAGCCTTTCATGCTGCTGTGTACAGAGTGCTCATGGTTACTGAAAGTGATGAGTACTCCTCAGAAAGCAACAGGTTACTCTGTAATAATTGGGCTCAGACATATGTCTTGAAGGGAAAATCTAAGTGCCTGTATACACACTTCATTCATGTCCAGCTCAAATAACAAAATATTGTTTGTGTTAATATAAATCTGTGTTTTCTACTGTTTTTTCATTATTTTTAAAATAAATTAAAATCAAATAGAGTAATTGATGATGGAGAGACACTGGCAGTGTAGGTGTTAAAACCTTTGTAATTCATAATCTTTGAAACTGTTCAGGTGACACTTTACAGAAGTTTGTCTTTTGAATGAGTGAAGCTTGTCTTTCAGGTGTTTATAGCCATACAGAAGGTTGCTTTAGACAGATATTAGCTGTCAGCTCCTTGGCTGTCTTTCATTGTTGCCTTAGATGGAGAACATTTTCTTTAGGAATGTTGAGAAAAGGAATGTATGTGATAAAAGAAATATGTGTGTTTAATTGCTACTAAGATAATTTCAGTGAAATTTGGTTTTATAATTTTATAGGTTTTTTTCTTTTAGAGTTATTGTACATATATCTGCTTCTATCTATGAGGTTTTATAACAAGTATTTGTAGTTGTTTAAATGATATTTGCTTAACTGTACCTACATAACAAAGCCCTTGTACACATAGGTAAGACAAAAAAGCTTCTGCACAGAAGGCTTTGGTAACAATTGCTTGTCTGGAAAGCTCATAAACTGAGTGCCATATTATCAGTTCCCCTTGCTCTACTCCCTCACCTATGAAAATGTGCTAATGAATTGGTATCTGCTGCAGGAAGAATTCTTCATGTAGCAGAGGGAAAAGCCAGTGGCTATAAAAAATTATTCCCTTTGAAGATTTAGCATTTTACATCTGCATGGATGTAACTTCTATTTATTGTCTTCACGATAATTAGTTTCATAATCTTCAGATTTTATTTTAAGGAGGTTTTACATGAAATATCTTAATCAGTCAAACAGATTTCTCTACTTTGATTCTACCAAATTGCTTTTTTCTCCCCCCCCACTTTTCATTGTCTGGTGAGAAAGTTTTATTCAACTTGTTTTCTTCAAGGTCTTATCTTTCACACTCTGAAGAGTGTGAAATTTTGAAATGAACTAGGTAATGTACCCAGAATGTCTGTGTGTGTGATTCTCTGTGTGCGTGTGTGTGTCTGTGCAGAGTAACCTGGAATCTTACCTTTCATCTGTAGCAAATGTTCTATGGTTGTCACCCTTAGGCTTGGCTACTTCGTAATTATATGGTCTCTAGGGCTAGTGGAGCTGCTTCCAGGTTTGTCACGCTATGTGATACAAAGGTTGTGAATTAAATATGACCATTAAATAAAAGAGGAGACAAAAGGTGATAAATACGACCAAGGTAGGTGTCAGCAATTTCCTAGTAAGAAGAGCCTCCTAGGGAGAGCATTTCTGAGTGGTGTTTTGTAAACAATCCCTTTAAAAGTACCTGAAAAGGGAAATATCATATATGCCAAAGATTATATGACAAAAAGTTTCAAGGAAAAAGAAAAGTATTGAAAATGATTGAAAAGAGAAATGATGTGATTTTATAAAGTGAATGTCTCACAAGACAATTTTTATAATTATATTTTAGTGTTGTATAAAGATATCCTTCTATTTCTTGGGAGTTGTCTGTTTTGTAGAACTTTGATTAGTGCCTCTGTCCTTTAGGTGAAGCATGCTGGTGGACAATACACCCTGCTTCTAAGCAAAGGTCAGAAGGAGAGAAAGTTCGGATAGGTGATGACCTTATCCTGGTCAGCGTGTCCTCTGAAAGATACCTGGTGAGTTTGTTTCTTTAAGTAGTGGTCAAATGGTGGGAAAATACAAAATTCTGTGGGGATATCAGAGATTGGTTGGGATTCTCATGAATTATTTTCTTCTAATCTAGGGAGCAATGGTTGTAATGCATTTTTATTTTTCTGTACTGAAAGTGTTGTGTGTGTGTGTGTGAGTCCATCCTCCAGAGCAAGACTGCTTCCATGCCTTTTCCCCAAATTTTAGAAGAATACTAATTTTAGAAGAAATGTGTGTATTTACTTTATGATACATCCTCTTCTGGTGATAAATTAATGTACTAAATATTTTAAGTGCATAATTTTCATTGTTTCCTGTTACCATTGTCTTGTTTCAGCATCTCTCCGTGTCAAATGGAAATATTCAGGTGGATGCCTCCTTTATGCAGACACTATGGAATGTCCATCCTATATGCTCAGGAAGCAACATCACAGAAGGTTTGCCGTTTTATTTATTTAGACATGTACATAAATTAGACTAATTTGTATGCTTTTGATAAAGAGGAAATTAAAAACCAAATTCACCTCAGAATGTCAACCTAAAAGTTTAATGAAAATAAAGAAAAGGAGCTTGAGAGAGAAGAGTTCTTGAAAACAGGGAAATACAGATACATCAGCTGAGTCTAAAACTGGATTAGGAATTAGACAGTGTTGTTTCTGTAATATTTGTAAAACCATCAAGAAAACATAACAGAAAAGTACATTTTTTCCTCCATTGTTTCTTTGCTTTGACTTTTATATTAAATGGAACCAGTTACAGTTTTCCTCATTTACAAATTTATGTTGAATCAGCTGGAGAGTATGAAAGCTTCCTTCTACCCCTCCTCCTAAATGTGTGCTCTTTTTAAAAGGCAGTAACTTCACTTACAAGGTCAGAATGGTTTGGACTAGGATCTGATGAGTCATTCTCCTACACCTTCTTTGTCTTTTTATTTTTAATGTGAGGCAGAGTGCCTGGTTTTGACCTGTACTCTTGCGTTAAATGGGTTGGAAAGTTAGCTTCCATTAAACTTAATCTTTAGATCTGCAAAATGTTTTTCTGTCCTCTGTTTCCTGCTGCTGCTGTGCACCTTTGATTTTGACACAAATGGTAAATTTCAGAAAAAAATTATGAAATCATGAAAATGCTTTGTATTGAAATAATTGAAACTGTATTAAGGGAGAGGAAACTATATTATTATCTATTTGATTTGGCTTTTACCTAAAGTATTCAATTTCCAAAGCCATAATTGTTTTTGTTGCTTTAAAGAAGATTTTAACTTCCCTTTCTGTCTCAGAATCCTAATTTGAGTTTTAAATGTTAAAAGTTTTCTTTTGTTTTGTTTTCATTTTCAGAAGAAAATTTTTTTTTAATAAAAGGCATTAAAAATAGTATGTTGACACATTAAATTTTTTCATTAGATTAGATTTAGTTTAGATTCAATTATGAGTGAAAATGTGGAAAAGAGGTGTCGATCTTGAATTTTTTAAGCTTTCCTGAGGGTGTTATTTTCATAGTCAATGTTTTAGCTTGTAAATGAGCTTCTTTTTCAGGATATCTTCTTGGTGGGCATGTAGTACGTTTTTTCCATGGCCATGATGAGTGCTTGACAATTCCATCTACAGACCAGAATGATTCACAGCACAAGTAAGTGATGGTACATTTTTTTAATATTTCCTTCTTTCAGAAAGGACACAGGATGTCAGTTGAACTTGAGGTTAGGTAGATTTAGCACTCTTTAATTAGGCAGTGACATTATACAAGAAATTGAGACCTATTAAGCTGAAAATCAGTCATGAATTCTTTCATTGTTGAAATTTCAGTAGTTGATTTTCACTGAGATTTCATCCTGTTATGTAGCTTGTCTCTAGTTCATACTGCTATAAGTAGAACAAAAAAGTGTTAGCAGGAAGATGGTAATGTGAAAAACAAAAACCATGAAAAATCTCTGTAAGTTTGACCTCTGCAATGACTTTCATATTTTATATATTTTGCATTTTTTTACAAATTTTAAGCTTTCTCAAATCTGAATAACATCTTGAAAAAATTACATCATACTAGCTAGACTAAACTACTTTTGTATTAAACTTATATCTACATATATCATCTATTATGTTGCTTTATTATTTGAATTTTTCTGTACTTTAAAATTTTTTTGTTAATCAGAAGCAAAGCAAGCTAATAATTTTGCTATGCAAACCTGCTAGCTTTAAAAATCATCTTCAACAAATAAGACCTTTCTACCTATTGGGGCAAATAAGTTATGCCTTAGGTAATATGATACCCCAAGTAACATTCAATTATGTCCAGTAAACTTGTCAGCTCTAAATTTGCCATGTTTACATTTCTGACAGGTAAAAATGCCTCCAAGTCCTAAAGGGAACCCAAACTGAAAACCAGCAACATTTACTTTGTGAATTGTTAGACAAGAGTGAAGATTTCTCTTTTCATGAAACAAAAATCTTATTTTTGAATGTTTCTATAAATAATGCTTTTTAAAACTTCACAAAGAGACTATTCTCTGACAAGAATCCTAAGGTCTTTTTCTACAGGTCAAATGGAAATACTTGGGGTGGACATATTGAACATCAAAAAGACTGGCTTGGCAAGAAAGAAAAAAAGATGGATACATGGAAACAATTAGATGAAAAAGTGCTGTTGTGAAAAAGCAGCAATTCTTTTTTACATGCAGTTTTGTTACCCAAAGAGCAGGTCACTAATTCTAGTCCAGCGTTGCATATAGAGAAAGCTGGAAAAAGAGCTGATTTTTTAAAATGTATAGAAATTAAAAGCATAAGAATTGAAGAGAGGCTATGACTATATCAGGTGAACTGAACTGTCTCTATGATACTGAACTACACCTATGATAGTCCTTTAGAGAGAGAATGGTTGTGTTGGGCCAAGGAGACGTGAAGGAGGCCCGAGAGAGTGGAAACGAATACTTAGTTTTGAGTTTAGTTAGGATTTAGAGTCTGCCAAAAGTAAAATCAGTAAGGTCAGCAGGACCAGAGGCATAGAATGAAAATTGAGAGCTCCAGATATTTATTGTGCATTCAGTATCTTCAGAGAATCGTGTAACAGCCCAGGTTGGAAATGACCTTGAAAGATCAAATTCATAGAGACTGGAAATGAAGATGAGTTGAAAGCTAGGGATTTTTTTTTAAATTTTATTCTAGAGTACCAATACATTTTCATGCAAGATAAGACGTGTAGGGAATTTTACTACCTTTACTATGAAGAACATTTATTCTTACTCTTCTGGTGAACTAACATTTTGAAATATTTGATATCACATGTGTGCCTTAAGTGTGACTCCTCAATAAAGTAGAGGTGTAAATACAAGGCCATCATCTTATAAAGCTGTTGGGTGCAAATGGTTAGTCATGCTCCAGTATACTTCATGATTCATCCAGGATTTTATTTGTTTTGCTCAGAAAAGAGACTCTTAAGTGTTCTCAGTAGAAGAATGTGCAGAAATACTTGTTCAGATAAAACACTTGTTCAAAAAAATAGAATTTTTGGTTCAAAAGTTGATTTTCAGGTCCATAGTCGCATAAGAACAGTACTAAACAACTTTTTAAATTTTTGCCTACTAGCTCCCAAAAATGGGAAAAGAATTTGACAATTTGAAAAGCTAGTTAAAAATCTGCATTTCAAACTGCTATTTTAATTCAGCTATATAACATCTAGATTGTGACATCTTTATGCATGCATTTGCTGTATTCAGTCAAGTTTGCCAGAGCAGGAAGGCAGATTTTAAATTCCCTTGCTGCACATTTTTTCAGACACTTAAGTACAGTAGAAGGTCCAGCCTCTGTGAATGCTAGGGTGGATTAGTCCTTCTCAGAGAAATAATATGTAAGAAAGTTTTTCATCTTTTGGTAGGCATTCAGACCTTTCTTATTATCCTGTTATCCATTATATTTCCTATACTCATTATAAATGAGAAAGTATCTACAAATTCTGGTGATTAGATGACAAAACATGAATGTTTAATGAAACATTTAATAAAGCATTTAATAAAACATTAAAAACTTCCTGTGAACAGGGCTAATCCACCATAGTTTTTCTTTGTTTGTATTTGATTATTGAGTAGAATATTATTTGCTGCGCTAGAAATAGACATCAGCAATATCTAGTTAGACAGTAGACATTACCAATCCTCAGTTCAAGAAAACTAAATTATAGTAGAGGCTTAATCCTTGCCCTTCCTGTTTTTCACTTCTCTGAATGCATTATCGATTTTGTGAGGATTATAATACAGAATTTTTGTTATCACCACAATTTCTGACCCTTTAAAAAGAATCATAGAAATAATTTTTGGAATTATGTCTATGATGTTGTGTTCTTGATGTTTTAATCTGAAAATGTATATATTTATTTTAAAATATGGCATGTATTTAAAACCATTGGTAATGTAGATTAATATATTGGGATCTGTAGGAATTACGTATTTTTTATGGCTGATTAAATGGCAGGAAAAGTTTACCAGACACTTTCAAGGCTAGGCATTTTATCAGCTCCTGAGAGGAACTACCTTAATGGAAATAATCTAATTTACCTGGGACATTTGGTTTGTTTATCACAGTCTCACTGATGAGTAGGAATCTTCTGTCCATTCAATGATGTTTATTTACTGGGAGAAAAGTAGCAAGTCATGTACAGTTTCCAGAGAAGTAAGTTATAAATACTTTATAAGCACAAATAAACACAAGAAGATGGTCTTCTGAATCTTTTCTCTAGGAAAGTATTTTATGAAACTGGAGGAGCTGGCATTCGAGCAAGGTCATTGTGGAGAGTAGAACCCCTTCGAATAAGGTACTGATATTTTAAAAACTTTTTTGGTTGGCAGCTTTTGTTATATTAATAGAAATTTGGTTGTTACAAGTGCTTAATACAAAATATATATTCGCCACACTTTATGATACGTGTTAGTAAGCTCTTTGTCAATAATAAAAAGCAATATACTGTGATAGAATAGATTTTTTTTCTATCTCCCATAACAAAAGCAGCACTGTCTATGAAATATGTGTACTTAAAGCATTGCTTCTTTCCAAAAGTGAAATGCATTCCTAGTTTTACCTGGAGTTTTATAAGCATGAGTGGAAATAAGAGCAATAATACCTACCCCTTCTGTATTTATTGGGGTTTTTTTGGGGTTTTTTTAAAGATTATCTCCTTCCTATGTGATTGTCTGTCTGTTATTTCCCTGCAAGTGAAATTTCAGTATATCTTACAAGAGTATGTATGATCTTTGATGGCCATCTGAGCTGTATGTTTCTTCTACCCTTGGTGTGCTTGTGATTGTAAGTGAAATACCCTCATAACTAACACAGATGTAGGATAATTCTGTGGCATGTCGAGTCCTCCTTTAGGTTTAATTTGTTTGTTTACTCAGTCAACTAAAATACGGTAGTTAATCTACACACGTAGGATGTTTTTATGGACATCATATGTAACACCCTGATGAGATGGAGAGAGGGTGTAGAAACAAGAAGATGGAAGCCAGACTCCTTTCCAGGGCTCCCTTTGCAAATGAATTAACAGTTTTGTGTCTGATTTAATGCAAGTATTTCAATCAGAACCAAAAAAGGAATATGTATATATAGCATACTCTATTTTCTGAACATCCTTTAAAACCTAAAGAAAAAATTCTAATTCTACTTACTTCAACTATTTTTTGATGTCTCATGTTTAGCTGGAGTGGAAGTAACATCAGATGGGGGCAGCCTTTTCGTCTTCGACACATTACAACAGGAAAATACTTGGCTCTGAATGAGGATGAAGGAGTAGTAATATTAGACAGAGAAAAGTCAGACACAGCATCTACAGCCTTTTGTTTTAGAGCAACAAAGGTAAATAAAAACAGTGCAAATTTGTGCTGAATGTGGAGCACTCAAACACTAAGTCTGAATTGTTTCAACAACTCTATAAATTGCTTGTAATTTCTAAATTGAAGCTAATGCTAGAGATTGTGCATTTAAAGTAAAATGTAAACAACCTGTGTCAAGAATAACAAAGGTCTCATGGAGGAAAAATAAGGGTGATTGATAAACTTTAGAATAAACTAAACTGTAACCAGTTTTTAAAAAGTAGATTAAAACCAAATACAGTGCAAGGTATGGTGGCTTAATATGAATACTTTAATAATTATAGACTTATTTTAGTTGGACAGAATCTCATTAGAGTGTTAAACATTCCAGCTCTGTCATAATTGAATTCAATTGAATTCAGTTCAGTTGCTATTCTTTATGCAGTGTGCTGATACGAAATGAACTCAATCAAATTTTTCCTAAATGTAAGGCAAATATAGCAATGATTTTTAAACCATATGTTTTCAAATTATGCTCTTTAGTGAGCTGCTAATTGCATGTTATTAGCTTTTTCATTGTTTCCAGCTGGGAAAAAACATTGCAAGGGTGAGACAATGAAGAATGATTATGGAGGTAGGCAAAATTAAAAACTTTTTTTTTTGGTCCAGGATGTGAAAGGTTTTATAATCAAAGATGATCCAATTTTTTTATGTTCTTTCATGATTTTACTTATAGTTGCAATAGCTGATACAATAGAGTTTTTTATTAACTAAAAAAAGTTAAATTTTCCACATAATTCTGAATGATATATGATCATATAGAAAAAAGAAATCCCAAAAAGAAGAATAATTTTAAACTAGTTATAGCTAGATAAAATCTAACAGTAAGACATTTTTCTAGCATTGACAAATGCTAGACTTTTGTTAGTATAATAAATCAAATACTTCTTTTTAGCATGTTAAAAATAATGATGTTTATTAGTGTGTCTGCATATGATATTTCATGAATTTTTATTTTAGCCAATCAAAATAATTGAAAAGCTGTCAGGAAATTTTCTTAGATTGTTTAGATTTACTTACAACATAGTTTTTCATTTTTTATTCAGTGTAAAGGCTATGCACTATAGATTGTACATATGATGTTGTGCTGGAGAATTTATTACAGATGTAATTTTTTGCCATTATTGGAAAATCATTGGTAAGAATGGTGAGTATCACAGGAATGCCACAGTTACTGGTTAAACATTGAGTTAAAATTCCTCTGTTATGCTCACTGCCTAACTGGACACCAGCTGTCCTGCTGTTTTCCAATATTTTTATCTATGCATATAAACGCATAAATTTTGAGTATGTAAATTTAGTGGTTATGCATGCACATTCATAAAATGATTTCTGCTATGTTGAGTAAACATGTCCTATTTTCTTACTCTTTTTGTTAAGGTGAAATTAAGTGCAGTGCCCAAAATGACTAAGCTAAAGTACAGTAGTACATACTTCTGCATTGATTATGCAGAAGTCATTCATGCCTACTGTGTTTATACATAATATGGTTGTTAATGTACATTTTTATATTAAATCCAAGCTCAGTGTCTCATCATCCTGTCCCATTTGTGCTGTCCTACACAGAAAAGAATTTTTTTACCTCATGATAGGGTATGAATTTGGTACCAAGAATAAGAATTGTTATTTATTGTCTGGGCACATAAGAGCGGCACATGGGTGGAGACTTTAGCGTTTCCGAAGGTGAGGGGAACAAGCAGTGGTAATTTTTCTGAAGAAAGAAAAGTGATGTTTGGGAAGGGAATAAACCTCAAAGATTGACTTTGACTGTAAGAGGGAAAGGGCTCTTAAAGTGAAGTGTTGCTTGCACACAGATTGGGAGGAAAAGGACCATACATGTGTATATATATATATATATATATATATATGCATATATATATATATGCAGGTGTTTTTATCTTAATTTCTGCATATATGTACTTGTAAACATTTTATTGGTTTGTTTTCTCAATGAAGAAACCTTTTCATTTGCATGTATCTTAACATGGCATGAATTCAGGGAAATTTCAAGATATCTGTCTAATGTCTTCATTCCAGCTGTGTACAGATTCTTAAAAATAGGGTGCTGGATACCTGTCTGTTTACAGCACTCTATCCCTTAGACTAATAGAATAATTCTGATTGAGAAGGACCCTGGGCAGCCATCTAGTCCCACCTTTTGGTCCAGGTAGGGTCAACACCAGTTCAGACCAGGTTGCTTACAATAAGCATTGCTGCTGAGTATCCAAAAGGAAATGAAACATATCTTCCTTGCGGTATTCTTTCCAGTTTGGAAGCCAGCAAAAGGGTTTTATAAAAAAAAAAATATATTATCTTTGCCAGAAAGCAGAGCTATGTGGATATACAAATCCTCAAGGCTACCCAGGAGCCTGTAACACATGACTTAAATAAAGTCTTATTTTCCAGCAGTTGTTATAGAGACCCTCTTGTTGAAAAAGCACCTTCTTCCTCAATACTGTTATATTCCACTTCAGCAATCTTGTGTGTTCCTTGCTTGTCAAAACCTGTGACTGCATTCGTAGTGTATTTTCTTTCACTGTTTTTTTTTTTCATTTTGATGGATAACACTGGAAATTGAAACACTAATTTTAAATTATAAAATTTGAATCAGAGTTTTCTTTAACATGTTTTTACTAAATAAGAACAGAACGGAAGTTTTAAAAAAGTTAAGGTGTATGCTAAAGAACATTACGGTGCTAATGTCAATGAAAATAACATATGTAATACATGCCTCTTTTGCTTCCTAATTGATGCAAACTTATCTTACAAGCATCAGAAATTGATGGACGACCTCCCACTCCAAATTATATATTTTATTGTTTTTAATATAGAGCTTACTTTTGACCAAGTTTGAAAATGTCAACCTTTATATTTTAAGGCAACAGATCTGTAATGCCTTGTGACAGCAGAGACAGCAGTTTCTCTACACCAGATGGAATCCTGTTTTGAAATGGGATGTTCTCATTCCAGCACAGTACTTGGCTCAGTATACACTGCTGAGGAGAATCTTGGGTCTGCTAACAAATTTCCTTGAGACTAAACACAGTGGAAACAACAACATATTTAAAAATAATTGTTTATTTTAATTTGTGTAGCCCAGCATTTATATTTGAGATTGCATATTTTATTTTTGTGGCAGTATGTGCAATTGACAATGAAGAAGTTATTGGTATAGTCTTGGTAAGTAACATTCTGACACATTAAAAAGTCACAGATGACTCATGCAGAAGGATTTGATAACATTTTAATATTACTGCCAACATGTAGCTGTCTTAGGGACTCAACATGGCATTAGGATGTCGTAATAGTATGGTAGTAATCATAAAGTTTAATTTGGTTTTGTAATCATAGGTATTGCAAAGGCCTTTATCTGCATTTGTCTCTAAAAGTTCAAATACTTATATTTAAGTTGATATTTCATAATTATATTTTCCCAGTAAGCACTGCATTTCAAATGCAGTATTAAACCCTGTTTTCTACTTATTTTTTATGGGAAAAAAAAACCAGGTGAAATGAAAGTAATTTTTTTTTCTTGTCTACTGGAATGTGCAAATGTATATATTGTTTGTCCCAGGGCCAGTTCTCATAAGCCCTAGAAAAACACTTAATACACCCAAAGATAGCTCAGCTACACTTTGGGGGCATAAAATAAGCAGGATGGCTTCTGCTGTGGTGTTAGAAACCAAAAAGGTTTAATAAAGGCAAAATAACAAATAGAGAAACTCGAGCCAGGTACAGAGGTCTGCCCCTGGTAGAAACACTTCACACAAAAGCCCCTCTTCTCTTTTGTTCTGTTCTTTTCTACTTGATTGATCAGGCGGGACTTTTTGGCTTCTATCCAATTAGATGTGTTCTGGGGTTTGGTGAAGTCCCTGAGGCCCTATGAGGTGGCTTTCCACCTAACAGTTGAGAGAAGCTTCTGGGCTTCTTTCCTTTTTTGGGGGACAAAGGTTAGTTTTGCCACTCTGTCATTAGGGGGCGCATTCCTACATGTATAAAGCAAAGTATACAGAGTACATTAATGCCAGTAGCAACCTCTTATATCTGTAGACTTTTTATCTTTTTCTTTTGTTGAATTGGAGTATCTCTGGCAGTACTTTTAATACAATAACAGTGTGCAATATCAAAAGATAAAATTTTAATTCACTCATGAAAATTAGATTTAATAAGAGTTCAGCAGATAGGTTGTTTTGCCATTCTTAGGACTGTCTAAACAACCCTTTAAGCCTCTTTTTAAGCTGGCAAAAGTGTTTCCCCTACTGTGTTTTTATTATTGTGAAATCCTTGTAAAGAAAGTTGAGTTTATTTGTTCTGTTCATATTGCCATTCCTCATATTCCTTTTACCATGTAGAAATCTATGATTCTTTCTCACTTTCTAGTTCTTGCCCTTCCTCTAGTATAGTAAACATCATTTGAAAATAACTTTGACAGTTTTGCCCTCAAATTCCTTTGTTCATTCCATCTTTTTTTATTGTTTGGTTTGGGGTATTTTTGTTGTTGTTGTTGTTGGCATTGCTTTTCCTCACGAATTTCCAGGCCCATGGTGTGGTTTTTTTTTTTTCCTTTGATTTAATTCATGGCCTGAGGGAGTTAAACTGAGACTAAGCTGTGAAGAGAGGTATTTAAAAGTCAAAGTGTTTGGGTATTTTACTGTTAAGATATGTACAAATATCTAGATAAGAGAAGGTTTTTTTCCCCTTCTACCCCAGTAATCTTTATCTGACTAGACTTTTCAGCTGTTGTAAAATACACCGTGTCTTTGCACATTACGATCAAATTACTTGGCTGAAATCCTAGAGAAGCTGGACAGAGTGGAAAGAGCAAAACATGATGAAGAGGAATTTGTGCTGTATTTTTCAAAGTGAAAACAGCCTTCAGGGCCCTGAAATAACTCTAAAAATTTATTTCTGAAATGAAAAAATATTGTTGGGTTTTTTTTTTTTCACTATGTTTAGTATTGTCAAAAGCGATCAGTATCTCTCATTTTTTTCAAAGTAACTTTATTAGGATTGATTATTACCACACTATGATTTTGTTATCTGAAATGTTCATTGATGCTTGGTTGTTGATGCAGACACAATATGTGAAGAAAAAAGTTTTAATCTTCAGGTTACGATGTAAAGACAAACAATAAATTGCTGACTGAACTTGTTCTATTTTATTGTATTTTTCACTTAATGTCCTCACTGCAAATGTGCATTGAAATAGTTCATTTTTTTCGGTAATGTCAGTGCAGTCCACACAAATATGATGTGACATGTTTTCCCCATGCTCTTGACATTGAAATGGTAGCCCCAAGGAATGTCTTGTAATTTCATTCACCTTCATCTTGCCATTATAATGTTACCTGTTTCCAGTGAAATTATTGTTGAAATGTGACAGTTAAATTACATATAAATGAAAGTAGATTAGCATAGATATTATCCAACTCCTGTTTACTCCCCAGAGGATGAACATTATATAAATTGAAATGAAATAAAAAACCTTGTCACACATATAAAACCAGCACAATCACATGTATCCATAACTTGCTATTACAAAGTTTGCACCATAATTCTGTTCTTATTCCTGAATTCATCTTTTAAAGGACAGCTGCTTTATTTTAAAGCACTGAAGTGTTTAAATCCCCCAACTGTAAATGAAGAATAATGGGATTAAGAAATAAATTTGGCTTAAGAAATGGGAGTTCCAGCCAAGCATTGAGCAAAAGAGGTTTGAAAGAATCCAAATCTTCTTACAAAGTTGATAAATAAAAACATTATTTATTCATTTATTTATTTATATAAATAAATGTAAAAAAATGAGAAATGCAAAAATAAAGCAAGTTTAAAAGAAATATTGTCCTTTTAAAATAATGAATATTTTCTTTTTTGATGGTATTTCAATACAGAGGCATTATTCTAAGCATAGTGTGTACCTTTATATACAAATTATAAACAAAAAATTCAGCATAAAAATATTTTAGCTACTTTGCTAAAACAGGTTTATTTTTCTTTTTTATGTCTAAGCTAATATTAAAAAATTTTGGCTATATAGAGTACTACAGATTGTTCAGATTGTTAAACTGAAACTTTATTTACATCCATTATTGAATAGGTTAAGATAATAATTTAAAGATTTTGTTGGCATTAATCCACTGTAATCGATCTTGACTTGATTTTTCTTGCTTCAGTGAAAATGATGCTTCAGATTGAAATTGTTTTTAATCACAGTCTGAAAGATTAATTGGATAGAAGCTGAAGTTATGTGAATTGAAATTTAGCTGCATCTTAAAAGCATAAGTACTATAAATAGTGTTCAGTATTGTAATATATATCAGTGTAGAATTCAATGCTTTATCCTATTCCAATACAGAGATTAAATACCAACTTTATTTTATCTCCTTAGGAACTGAAAGAAAAGCAGGAATCTAGTCTCAAACGTGACATTGATGGAATGGGAGTCCCAGAAATAAAGTACGGAGATTCAATCTGCTTTGTCCAACATGTGGCCACGGCCTTATGGTTGACTTACAAAGCACAGGATGCTAAATCAGCACGTTTAGGTCCCTTGAAAAGAAAGGTAACATTTGGGGTTTTTTTAATCACTTGCGAAACCAATTTGTGGGTTTAATTTTTATATTGAAAATGTGAATATTTCACTCTGAAAGTGAAAACAGTGCTGCATATTAATGTAACCATGTAATTGAAGAAAAACTTCATCATTAAGAAATGTATTTAACTACTTATTTTCTCAGAAAAAAATTATTAGTTTATACTCAATTTTTATTTTTTACACCCAAAAAAGACAGAAATTCATGGTTTGGATAATTATTTAAAATATAAATTTAACTGTTGCAACTGGTGTAAACTAATAAGTCATCTAACATTCACTGGTGTTTCAGGTTTTTTTAATTAGGTGTATTATGTGAAATGGCAATTAAATTTTTCATTTAAGAAATGGCCTTAGAAAATAATCAAGTTTCTTAAGGGATGTTAGAGAATAATTTCCTCCCAAAATGTTAAATGTAATTGTGATGTGACATCAAGAAGGTCTTTCTCTCAGTCTTTTGATTTTAGGGTACAATTATATTCTTAATTAGTGGCATATGACCTCTTATATCTTCAAATTTTATGTTCATATTTCATCCAGTGTTACGGCGTTTAGTACTAGTTTCACATAACTTCATAGTTACCAAAGGATTCCTTTATTCTCAGTTTGTAGATTTTTACAACTTGAACCCAGCATTGGAACATGAAAAAGAAAAAAATTAAAAAGTACATTACTGAAAAGAAGCTGGAATTCTTCTTTAGTTACTTGCACACATGTACTTTCATAAGAGAGTACCCGTACACAAGCACTGCAGTACAGAACCATGAGGTGCTGCTCAGAATCCCCAGGCACAATCACATTTATTCACAGGCAGCACACATGGTCATCATCAATGGGCAGTGAGTGCCCAACCCCTTCACTTCTCAGCAATCTGGCTGATCAGAGAAATTCTTTAAATGCAAGTCATTCAGTATTTTCTTGATAAAAAAAATTAAACCACACAATGATGGCCTCTTCTTTCCCATGCCCACAGTTGGCTATGTCATTCAGTTTCCTTAGAGGGTCCAATTTTACTTCTTGAAAAGGGAACGTGTGGATTCTTCCTCTGTATTCAATGAAGAATTTTCCAATAGCTTCCTGCGGCATATTCAGTATTTTGCTTCTCCAGTTTTCTGCTCAGCAGCAAGGGACTAAAAGAATCTCCATAATTGCCTGTCACTTATGTTTTCCTTTGAAACTGTTTCCTTCATGTTCAAAGACTTAAAATCTTTTGTTGCCCTCTCACCTGGAGAATTCTGTCTTGTTAAGTGCCTTCAAACAGAAGAAAATCCAAACCTTCTAGCTTCATGCAGTTAATATTCCTGTGGAGGCAAGAAACAGTTTTTCATACCCTGCAATATATGATACTAGGCTATCATCTTGCAAGCAACTTGAGATATACATCACTTTCAATTTCATATAAAAATTAGTTTTTCTACATTAGAACCGAAACCATTGCTTGGTATTCATCCTCTGCCATCATGTCAGGCAATTTTCACTTTCACTCACTGTATTCCTTCTGAAGCTGGCCTGCACGTTTTATAGCATGACTCATTAGCCCTAGGAAGATTGAGAGGTACCCTGCTTTTGCAAGAGGCAAGGGATGTTTTTCTGACATAACCTAGCTATTACCACCATCAGCTTCTGTAAAGCCATAGAGAAGAGAAAACAACTATGAGATTAGTTCTGTTATAAAATACTAAAAATTCCTGTTGTTTGGCTTTGGTGTAGCTTCATGTATCTAATTATTATACTAAAAAATATGTAAGAAATTCTGGCATCATTTGTGAGGCTTTTTTTCATGATTTCTCCCAGAATTTTTATTTTTTGTCCGTCTCTCTGAGATTGTGGTAACCAAGGATTCAAGATTTTGCCAGATAATTGTGATTACATCAGTATTGTAGTCAACATCCCTCTACCATCCAGTGAGTGATGGATGTCTATCTTTTCATTTTGCTTTTGTGCAAGCAATGAACTCCTGCAGAGCTCCAAAATGCTACAGCTCAGGGAACAGAAAAACACATGCTACGTGATTTGGATCCATGATCTGGAGCCCATTGCTCATAGTGTTGGTCAGTGCCTTGCTGTAATTCAACAAGCAAGGCAATGCCAGGCACCCTTTTCTATAAGCAGACAAGTGTTTTATCTGAGGAATTGATGTAGCCAGTGCTGGATGCGTCTGCCTGTGATGTACTTAGGGGAATCCTAAATAGCACTTTCCGGTCATTGTGATGTTTCTGGACGATTTAGTTGCGGTTTGGGTTGTTGGTCCTCTGGTTGGTTTTGGTGGGTTTTTTTTTGTTTTGTTTTGGTTGATTGGGTTTTGGTCAGAGAAATAGGAAAGATTAGGTCCTTCCAAAAGACTTTTCCCTCATCCACAGTGCATGCTTAGGGAGAAGAGTGCATATCTGCTCTACAATAATAAAGATGCAATTATTTTTCAAGGCATGACAGCTTTAATACCCTATCTGTCAAATGTTTTCATTCCTGTAGCTCCAAAATCTGGAGTAACATACAATGGCCTGAGGACACATTCTTTAATTGTCGAATGTTTTTCTTACTAGTTTTGTGATGGAAAGAGTAGAATTTCACTTTCCAGTTTTGAGACCTCGGGACCTTCTCCATGGAAACAGTAATATTTAAGCTAGAGAAGTCACCCACAGGGTGATTCTATATAAAGAAGTATCTGAAAAAAGAGGAAAGATGGCCAAATTTTAAACTAGTTTCCTTTAAGAAAATATTATTAATGCAATGATTCAAAAATATCTTCCCAGTCTTCTCCATCCATATTTCAGTGGATTCTGCTGTCTAGATAAACTCAGCATGTTTGAAGGAACAGAGAACAAGTGTAGTGCAGATTCTGCCAAGCATAGAAGAATATCACTTTCCAGTGCTTTGTCACACTTTCCAGTGCTTTATCACACCTATATGCTAGTATGTACAAAAGCTGTTGATAAATAACTTTCCCATTTGTGGCAGCAACCACCTGTATAACATTACTTGCGTCTTTGTTAACTATTCATGCCCTGAGAATTACTCTGCTATCTGAGAAGGTGGGTTGCAAATTTTTATTAACTCAAAGCTAAAAAGATACAATTTTTTGATGGAGAATTCAGTAGATTGCCTCTTGAACAAAGAAGCAGGATAACTCACATTTACTTCAACTGAAATTGATGTAGGATTTTAATGACTCAAAATGACCAAGACTTTTTTTTGTGACACCTAAAAGTGATGCTAGCTTTCTGTGACTTTGTGTGCTTTTTCAAAGTGAAAGATTGAAAGATTAAAATCCCATAAATGGATCTCTGTTATTGCTTGAAGTTCATATGATGTTCATATCTGGTTCAGATAAGAATACAACATATTGTGTAGAAATAGTTAAATGAATCAGAAGTTTCTCATAAACACTATTGCTCCTTTAGCAGCATTGTAATATTTGTTTGTCACTCCAGCTAGATTTTTCTTGTCAGTAGTCTTAAATCATAAATCCTTTCATAAATGATGTTTAAGAAAGTGAAGTTCCTCTTTCCCTGAGAGCTAGAATATAGAAAAAAATGACATTTTTTGTTACAACTTGAAAATGTTTTTAAGAGTATCTTTTTAAATAAATTGTGGAAGAATAAAAATACATCACATTGTCTGCTCTGAATAACGCATATGAGACTGAAAAACCTGTAGTTATTTAATGGGTGTCTAGATAAAGTGATTAACAAATCTGTATATATACAAATCACTTTTTTCAGTGCAGTATTGAAATAAATAAAAAAAAATTAAAATCAAAAATTGTTTTTAAGTAATTCTTGTGATAATTACTGGCTCCCAATAGGTCATATTACACCAAGAAGGTCATATGGATGATGGTCTTACATTACAAAGATGCCAGCGTGAGGAATCCCAGGCTGCTCGAATCATTCGCAATACTACAAGCTTATTCAGCCACTTCATAAGGTAGTTTTTACCCTGTTTTCAAAGTATCCCGAAATGATAAGAATTTCTCTAAAAGAATCCTAATGTTCTGCTTTCAAGTGTTTGAATTTAGAATGTATTAGAAATATATTTTTACTGACTCAAATTTTAAATTTTGATTAATAGTGCCGTTAAGTAGATAGAACAGTTATGTGAAATTACTTACATGAAATCCAATACCTTGAAGCCAGAAGCAAGCTGCATCATAATCCAGTTGAAGAAAACCTGCTAACTGATGTTAGTCTAACTCTGTTAGTGAGTATTCAATGATACCTAGACCTTTGTGTAATTAAATCTATAAGAATGTATTTTGTACTGAAGAAATTTTTTTGTAATGCTTGTAAAACTTGTAAAGTTTTAATTATGATGAAGTGTTCACTCTTGTAATACTTGCTGCAATATTTTATGAAAAACTTTTTCAAGTTTTTAATTATTTGCTCACCATATGAGCCTGTTTTAAAAATATTATTACTTCAGTATCTGAAGAACCTGCACCACTCCCTGGTATTTCTTGAGCTGAGGATATAAAACAGAGCCACCTTTGCCAGCAGTCAGTGCCTGCTAGATGATGCTATGTATAGTAGCCAGGCTATGAAAAACTGGATTTTCGCACAAGGTTGAGAAAATACTTGAACAGAAAAAGATATTATTTTCTGACAATAGAGATTCCTTGAAATGCTTTATATTTTTAAATCCCACTCTTCTTTATTTACTATATGGAATAGATGCAGAAGATCAAATTCATAGCTAGGATTACCTGCTACTTTTGTGCTCTTTTTCCAGAAGGCCATGGATATATAACTTCAGTAACTGCTCTGTTATTGTACATCACACCTATAACTTTAATGGGATTTAAAGTATCTAAACAAAATCAATTACTGTAGTAAAATAACTTTAATCGCCTTTTCTTCTTTTTGCTGAATTACATTGCTTCTTATAATTTTTTTCCTTTTTTTAAAAAAAATCTATTCTCTCTGTTTATATCAGCACAGAAAGGGAAATATGATTACACTTCTGGAAGCTCTGAGTGCTGGACACCCAAATAACAGCTGTTTGAATGATGTTCAGTTCGGATCATCTCTTGCTTATATTCACGTTAGACATGTAACAGTACTTGATTTAGGAACCAAAAGAGAATAGGCTGCCACATAATACTGTAAATTACAGTGGGGAAATGATTAATGCTGCCAGTCTTGTTGTTTTCCATAGTGGGAACAACAGAGCACTGTCACCTAGCGCCCTGCCTGTTGAGGAGATGGCTCAGACTCTGCAAGACCTGATCACTTACTTCCAGCTTCCCGAAGAAGACCTGCAACACGAAGACAAGCAAAACAAACTTCGCTCACTCAAAAACAGACAAAATCTATTCAAAGAAGAGGTACAGAGAAAGAGATTTTTGCATTATTTTAAGTGTATTGCCTCACAAACTTTGAGAGAAATTTAGATGTATGCATATTATCATCTAGATATGATCTATAATGTAATGTTCCTAGCTGAAATATATATATAAGTAAGTATATTAAACTTGTCACAAGCCACACACTCTCTCATAAAATTTGGTCTTCATACTTCCAAACATCTTTAAAAGGATCTCATTTTAGAAAAATTTCTTTTTCTCTGTGTGAACTTGTACAACCTGGATACTCCAAATGAATAATAAAACCTGGGTCAATAATGGACATTATTTCTGATGTCTTTTCTGTCCTGTGTATCTGATTATCACTTTTTTATCTCTAGAAACTCTAAGAATGTCAGTTTTAGAGAAAGTTATGTAGAATTTTTCATCTCTGAAAATGGAATAACTGCATTTTTGCAGAATTATTAAAGGTATTTTATGATGTGTTTAGACACATTTGAATTGCTTCCAGGTTTTCAATACTATTTGAGAATGCAATCAAAGTGAAATTACAAATCTCTTGTAGTATTTAAAAGTCTTTGGTTTACAGATGTTTTATGGGATAGCAAAATTTCCACCTTTTTTAATCAATGAAAGTTCCTTTTTATCTAAATTTAAAGCCTTTTTTCCTTATGCAAGGAGGATTTTACATAGAAAAGAATGTGCTTAAAAAGTGAAAAAGCCTTTATTTTCATATTTTTATTCCTTATTTTTCATAATACATAGTTGTATAAGGAACCGTATGGAATCATTCCCCAAAATTAATTCTTTTTATACAGAAAAATACATAGTCAAATCCTTTAAGCACAATTGGTTTGTTGCTTGGGATTTCTTGATTTAAGGTAATGCAGCCTTCCAATTTATACAGGAAAAAGTCTTTAAAGAAACAATGACCAATGCTTTTTCATGTGCAGTTCACTTTCCCCTCTGTCGCACGTGTTTAGGGAATGCTGGCACTCGTTCTAAATTGCATTGATCGCTTAAACGACTACAACAGCGCAGCTCATTTTGCAGGAATTGCAAGAGAAGAACATGGTGGTACATCATGGAAAGAAATTTTGAATCTCCTTTATAAATTGCTAGGTAAGTTCTTCAAAAACCTTCTAAAGTAAAGAAAACCCCAGAATGCCCCAGAAGCATGGAATCCTACTTGCTGCCTCAGTACCAAAGAATGCTTTGAGTATTATTCACTTTATTCTGTACATTACAGAATTTCTTACATATAGTTACTGCTAAATAGAGTTTCTTGAGCAATGATGCATCAGAAAATTTGATCTCAGCCAGGAAAAAGCCCTGTGAAGCATGTCGAAATCTTTTTTTAAAAATTTAAATGTACCTGTGATATGCAAACAGATGTGAATTATAATTTTTAAAATTAAAAAAAAACGGGAAAACAGTTTTTTCAATATCCATGCCAGATTTTCTAGAGCACTGCTATTCAAGAGCAAACTGCTTCTGAGCTGTAGAGTGACCAAAATTACGGAGCAGAATAAGTATTTATATGTGTATTTAAATTTCTTATTTGATACCTAGTTTGTTATTCCTCATTTAGGAGAATTTTGTCTTCTGATGGCGATTAAATACATTCTATTTTTGTCACAAAGGAAGGTAGTCCTGATCCATAGTGAAAAAGAAAGTTGAGAGTCAGGGCAAGAATAAAAGAAACCAGGAGAAGTGTTTTGAAGCATGAGGTTATTCACATAAAACAGACATGCAGGTACTTCTGATGACATCTCATTGCCTTAGAAACAAAAAAGTTACCACTGGCTGCTTTTTACTACAGTCTTATGAGTTTAAAGAAAAATAAGATGAAAAGAAACTCTCTCTAGTACTATGTGGACTTTTTTTAGATTTTATCTTGATTTTCATCTGCCAATACATTTTGAAGACTGTGGTTGTGATGTAATATTTTTTGTGCTTCATAATGAAAATCATTGACAATTGAATACAAAAGATGTATTTTTTGTTACTCTTTTTTCCCCCTATGATCTATGACTTCTAGAAGGAACAAAATGAACTATTTCTTGAAAGACTTGAATGTTGGTGAACTTTCAAAGTGGTCTGCACTACTGAAAGACTAAAAAAGCTGTGCATTCTACAACATTGTAATCAGAAAGGAGAACTAAACACCAACATGCCTAACCTGCTCTTGACCTCAAACTCCTGCATACGATCTTCCCACACTTGCTAGGAAGAAAAAGAAAATGTTTCAGCCCCATGATCATGACCACGCTTGCCATCAAGCAAGAGTGCTGGCTAACTTCTATTTATATTTAGCAAAAAAATAAAATATAAACAAAGAAATTTTTTTGCTGAGATTCTTGTTTATTCAGGAGACCCCCTTCAATTTCAAAAACTATGTGCTCCTTAGAAATTATGTCAGTTGCTGTTTTTCGAGTGGTGGAAATTCCAATTCTTTATTATGGTAATATACATGGACTTGTCTGTTCATTGTTTTATTGAGCTGCTCTAAAAAACGTGTTAAAATACATATAATAATCTTTATTGATTTAAAATGGAAATCTCCTGCTTTAAAATGATATCTTGCATTTTTTTCCAGCTGCTCTCATTCGTGGCAACAGAAACAACTGTGCTCAATTTTCTTGTAACCTTGATTGGCTAATCAGTAAATTGGACAGATTAGAATCTTCCTCAGGTGAGACTCACTTTTACAATGTAAATTAACTATCACTCAATACCTGTTTTACATTATTTACATAGCAGTTTTCCTTGTAGCCAACAGATATTAGAAAACAAATAAACTCTTGGGGTTTGTTTGTGTTTGTTTGTTTGTTTGGTTGTTTGGGGCTTTTTTTGTGAGATTTTTTGGTTTACTTTTTTTCTTATTTTTGGGGTGGGGTTTTTTGTTGGTTGTTTTGTTTTTTGTTTGTTTGGGTTTTTTAATTGTCTAAAGTAATATATTTTAAGAAACACTCCTATGGAATTGTTTTGCTTCAATACATTTGTTATGTGCAATACTACACCCAGTCAATGTTGAACGTGACCCTGATGAATTGAGGGATTGGGTCAAACAATATCAAGAGTGGTGTACCATGAAATTACATGTATTTGTGGCATGCATATAAACCCCATATAGATGTAGCTTCTAGTTGTTTTTTTTTTTACAGTGGAGTATTCAACAAAATATTAATATAATATACAGTGTTCCTTTTACCTCTTCCATTGAAAAGAAAGAGCTAAACTTGCAAATTTCTCAAGTGGTTTTAAAGTTGTGGCTATAGCCAAAAGAAAAGAGAAATTAACATTTTTATTATGCATTTGTTCCTAATATACCATGTTCATATCATTACTCCTTAGAAGTTGTTTCGTTGTCTTTTTAGGCCAGAGAAGCCATACCATCTTGTAAGATTCTCGTTTACTGAGCTTTTAGGTTGTGTTCAGTGGTACAGGTGGTTTAATGACAGCATTGTTTCTGTGGCCTTCATGTAGGTATTTTGGAAGTGTTGCACTGCATCTTGATTGAAAGCCCAGAAGCTTTAAACCTAATATCTGAAGAACACATCAAATCCATTATTTCACTGTTGGATAAGCATGGGCGCAATTACAAGGTATGTTTGGAAACACTAAGGATTAACTAATGTTAATCATACAATAATTTCTGGGGGAAAAAAGATGAGAAATGTCTACATGGAAATATTTGATTCTAATACCTTTGAAGGAATAAAATAACCTTAAAGTACACTAGCAATTTTTTTTTTGTTGAGATTAAAAGAATGTTTAATATAGAAATGCTTTTCAGAAATTTTCAAATACTAAAAATTTGTATGACAAGTAAACAGTTAAGAAATATTGGTAACCAGTCAGAACATTGGATTTGATGAGAAAATGAAGTATTCTGGTAGCTGCAAGAAAGTGGGCAGAGTAGCTTGCTTTGTGATTCAGGGCTCTGGAGAAGTAGTGGACTACCATTGCATCCACAGATATAGAGAACTATATCCTGCAAAGTCATTCCTAACTTGAATAATAATAATAGAAGCAGAAAAGAAAAAAAAATAAATTGGGAAATCAGAAAAATAATCCAAATATCTGAAAACACAGGTGTTCTGAAGAAAGAAAAAACCCCTGAGTTTCCAGAAGATATACTGGATGAAATTAATTTAGACACCAATATGCAATTTATTATGATAGAAGAAGGTGAACAGAGTTTCTGGCTGCAACCAGGATGACATCACAACACAGACGAAGATATAGGTTTTTGTGTGATTTTCTGATGTGAGTTTCCTTCCTCAATTAAAATTTTATTTGAAATACTGATAAGCTCGAGGAAGAACAGAGGAAGTTTTTGTGAGCTGAAATTATCTTCTCTTGCAAATCACTAATACAGAGAACCTAACCAGCTACAGATACAGGAAAGGAGAAAAGAATTTTTAAACCGGGTTAGGGAGTATGAACTGATATAAGTAGGCATAAGAAAAAAAGCTGAAATTACAGCAGGAAGTTTAGCTTACTATTTTTATCTCTTAACAAGATTACTGTGTTATACCAGTCACCTAGAAAGAAGTTTTTGTCTGAAACATCTCAATGTAGATCTTATAGTGAGAACTTAGAGCAGAAACAGAAAATGTACACAGGAGAAGAATTATACTGGGTAATGGATTTGTTAATTTCCATTTGTAGTGTCTTTGGCTATACCTCAGCAAGTACTGAAGAGTGGGTGGGGAAAAAAAAATTCATCTCTTATTCCACAAATGGTATATCTTGTTCTCCTGCTAGATTAGAGATTCTAATCTTCTGTAGGGATTTAGGAAAATAATAAGCAAAATAGTCCTGGAAATTATTGAGTTGAAGGCCTATTTAAATTAAAAGCCTTCTGTCAGAAATAGATTCAGTAAAATCACAGCAGTTATTTAAACATTTTATATGTAAAGTCTGAGTTGCTGGCAATCATTAATGTTACTAAGATGCTTTACAGCTGAGTACTGCTCAGCTTATGTGGTTCTTTAAATTATTACCTCTATCCTTATGCTAGATCGTTTCTGACCAATTGCAGAGGTGATAGAAAGGAAAATGCTGGGATATAGAAAAGAGCTTAAGCAAATATATTAGCTTAAGCAGTGTAAGCTGTTAATGGTGGGTTTGTGTTCAATTCACTAGTCAGACAACAGTCAGACAACATTTAGGAGTAGCTAAAATGAGTTTCATATCCTTCGTGGAGTTGTACAGTAGTAATAACACAGTCAATGGTGTGAAGATGCGTCCTTTGTCCTGGAGGTGGCATGTAGCAATCTAGACCACTTGGGCTCATTGCTCAAAAATTGTTTGTCAGCGGTCAAGCACACATTGAAACTTCTCTGTTTGTTTCTGAAAGTGTGCATCTTTATTTCTCAGCATTAAGCAACATTATGTTACTGTGTTTTCTTTTCCAAAACCACCTGCTCCTGTACTCTGTAAGAATGTTATCAATCTCTTTCAATTTTCAGACTCAAGAAAAAAAAAAAAGAAATATGAAGTTGTAAAACATCTTTCTGAAATTGTTTTGCTTTATATTGAGCTTTTAAAACATCTTTCATTTTATAAATAAATTAATTATTTCTCAAATTGAAAACATTGTTTCTATAAAGGACTCAAAAGCAGTCAGTCTCATTGCTATTGAGAATTATTCACTAATTTTGCACAGGAATTTTTTTAGGCTGCAGAAAAATTATCAAGGAATTTAATTTTATATTCAAATTTTTATTGAGATTTAATTAAAAAGTCTTAAAGAATTGGCATATGGCTGTTTTAACTGTTTTATCTGATCAAAATGAGAATAAAGAATCTTAAAGGAAGGTTTCTGATGCATTCTCAACCCCTGTGCTCTGATTTTATATTCCACAAATATTTGATATCCTCTATCAACAGTACAGAACACACTTGGTCCAAATATGTGAGAAGTATATAGAAAGCAATCATGTATATTATATCCCTTCCTTTAGGCCTATTCTGAATGTAAATTAAGCTGACAACTGAATAAAGGTTTATGCTCCTAGCTGCCTTTGTCTTACTACTTCTGATTTTTCTTTTAAGGTTCTCGATGTACTTTGCTCTCTCTGTGTCTGTAATGGAGTTGCAGTCCGTGCCAATCAAAATTTGATCTGTGACAATTTACTGCCCAGAAGAGACTTACTTTTGCAAACACGTTTGATTAATGATGTGACAAGGTATAGTGATATGCTATATTAGAAAAAGTTATTGCTGTTATATTAGAAAAAATTGAAATTCCATGTCTTCAGTAATTGAATAAAAAACTGTAACCTAAGAAACATCCCAAAACTTTCAATATTGAGAAACATGCCTTAGGAGGTGATAATGTGTTATGTACTAATTTCTGAAAAAACACATTTTTACTGACAATATGGCATTTGTATGGAAACTGAGATCAAATAGAAATTGCTAATTCATAATCAGAGCTGCTCTAAAATGGAAGCTTGAAAGTTGCGTGTTTCTGAATCAAAACATACTCTGAAATACTTGTGTGTTTTAAGAGGGACTTGATTTCCTGGCAACCTCACTCCAGGTTTTGATTTTAATAAATGATCTTGTCATTTCTCTTTTGACTGTAAGTTTTCCTAAGCATGGAACCTCTACCTTAGAAGATGGTTCTACAGCAGCTTTATTAATTTATGCAAAGTGGTTCACTTAAAAAAATATTATAAACAAAGTGTGGGTACCTATACTTATGTCATACTTGTAAAGAGAATTTGACAATCATACAGCAATATAATTCCTATGTCACACTTTATGTTTTCACTAACTGGTTTGCATTTTCTTTCTTAGCATAAGACCAAACATATTTTTGGGTGTTGCTGAGGGCTCTGCACAATACAAGAAGTGGTACTTTGAGTTAATAATTGATCAGGTTGATCCATTCTTGACGGCTGAACCCACCCACTTGCGGGTTGGATGGGCCTCCACTTCAGGCTATGCTCCCTATCCTGGAGGTGGAGAAGGATGGGGTGGCAATGGTGTTGGTGATGACCTCTACTCTTTTGGGTTTGATGGCCTTCATCTGTGGTCTGGTAAGTACTTTGTGAGCTCCCACTTACTCTTACAGTTAACATTTACCTACGTTTACCTTCCATTTTCTTGTATATATAACATGATATTTCATAGTGAGCTACATTCAGAACTCCAGGTTATCAAGAAATTATTTAGAAGTTCAGATCAGACTTCTTGTCTGAGATGTTAGCCAATATTGAATTATACCAATTAGGCTTTTTAGCAGATTGCCTCTGTTTTCGTGATTTCAACCACAGAATGGCATTTTCCAGATCTAGATCAATACTGACTTAATTCTATCTGTCCAAAATAAACGGATGTATTAGTCTCAGATAAATTAATTCTATACAAATTGACATTTGCATTATTATTTTACTTTGAATCTACAGTTGAAGGAAAATGACAGTTATTTTTAAACCTGTTGACAGATCTATTTATCAAATTGAATTAAAATATTGAAAAATAGTTTCATAAAAGTTTTGCCAATAAAAAATAATAATTTTTATGCTACTTCCAACTTCCTTATTTTAGTCCTTGTGTGTAGAGCGTTTAGTTATGAAGTATCACATTACTTTTTCATCCAGATTTCTCTTGCATGCTCAATAAATGATGGTTATTTTTTAGCTTGCTCAATTTGTGGCTTATGTTTTAATGTGCAATCTTCAAGGCATGTAGACAAAATCCTTATCTTCCCCATATTTCTCAGTGCCTCTAAATGCCATATACATCTAGGTATTCTTTAATTACTCTGAAAATAATAGAGAGGGGTCATGCAAATGGAAGGTGTTTTAATGAGAATGTATATGAATACACTGAAGTAAAGTTTATGACATTAATTCTAGTAATTAATAATCTGAGAGTGTTTCCTTTATCAATTATATTAACATTGTTCTAGCATTGGGTTTTGTATACAAAATATGTGTGTGCAGACACAAATAATTCAATATTTTGTTCCAATACTACTGAACAATTATCCAGTGTCAGAAATTATCTTTCTTTGGAGAAGACTAGGAAGCGTCCACAACATACTCCATTAGAAATGGCTGAATAAATAATTTTTTAAAAATGAAATCTGCTTAAATATTCTGATTCCTAAATACTTTTATCCTAGGTCGGGTACCCAGAGCTGTAGCATCTGTCAATCAGCATTTATTAGCATCTGATGATGTGGTTAGCTGCTGCTTGGATTTAGGTGTACCCAGCATTTCATTCCGCATTAATGGACAGCCTGTACAGGGAATGTTTGAGAACTTCAGTATAGAAGGGTTTTTCTTCCCTGTCGTAAGCTTGTCAGCAGGAGTAAAGTAAGTACAACTTGATTTTAGTTGTTTTCGTTGCTGTCTTATGACACAAAATATTGTCCAAATTCTAGTATGATTTATTCTGTTTTGCTGCTTGAGTTCTGCCCAAATAGCAGCTGGAAGGAAAGCAGGGAAGTAATGATTTGTTCAGTGATGATTTCGCTTAAAACTGTCACGTGAGCCTGTAAACTACTTGATCAGGTCACAATGTCTGGACAGCATTATTTTATGGGTATTTGGTGGTCTAGGGGAAATTAATTTTGTTTCATTCCTATTATCAGTGAAAAAAGCATGTTAGAAATGCAGCACCATATTTTGCACTAATTAAGGTTCTCACTGTCTTTCTCAGCAGGGAGTAAAAAAACCTAAATCATTATAAAAATGGATACTGTGTTCACAGTAGGAAACAGAATTGATGAGAAACAGTTTTGGAATCTCTTTACTAATATTCCCCATTTCTTACCCCTTCTATAGCTAAAATACTGAGATTCAAACTTACTGTATACAATTTATATGGTTGTCTATGTTCAATGAATTCAGAAAATCTCCTGAAGAATCAAACAGAATAAATGAGGGCTGGGAAAGGTTTAGTAAATAAATTTCATTTATTCCCCTGGAGTGACTCTACTATGTAGCTGCTTTAATACAAAGCTTTTGAAAACATTCATTGCCTTTTACTGTAAGAAATCTGCCAAAATCAGTGTAATTATTTTCTTTTTTTTTCATTCTTATTTGATGTTGCTTTTATATTTTGTGAGAGCATTTTTCTTTGTAGTTTACAGTAACTTTATAGCTGATGTTAACAGCAGATGTCATCACCTGTGTCTATTACTACTGGAGAAAATACTTTTACATGGGGAATCCTGAGTTCATGTGTTAAGGAGGGTATTCTGGAGTCTTTAATCTTTTTTAAAATGTCAACAAAATATGCTGATCTGTTCCAATATTCCTATAGGCTTCTGGTCACTCCATCACAAAAAATGTAAGGGCTAATTCCTAGAGACAACACGACTGATTTTTTTTTTTAATTTTTTTTTTTTAGCATTTCTGTGTTTGTTTACCTCTAGAGTTTGCTCACTTGAGGACGAAAGTATGCAGCTGGATAATTTTTGTCTTTGTTGATTTCCTGGTATATTCTTAAATTTATATGACAAATCTATATCTGAGGAAAAAAAGAACATTTTAGGGGTTTGCAAAGAATCCAGAGCTTCTGGAACTCATTCCCAGCTGTAATATACAGTATAATATTGCTTGTTTTCCTAATGTATTAAGGTTTTTAGTGGTTTTCTTTATTATTTCTCTCATATGCCAAACTGTCTGCATGTGGTCACTGGGACGTAACTTTAAAACTTTCAAGTTATGTATCCAGTCTCAATAGTGTTTTTAGAATAACAGTCCAATTTAAATTAGATTTCTGTTTCCAAATCCCTTAAATCCACTTAAAAAAACTCAACTTACAACCATTTGATTTTAATTGAGAAATATTTCAATATGCCACTATGCTAAATAATCAGTTTTGCTTTGGTCAAAACAAATTTTCAAAACAGTGTTGAGATGATGGTTTTACTGACAGTATCTGCTAGTATGAATGCTTGATAACCCTTTGGTATTTACCATAACATGAAGCACACATGCATTTTTGTAAATGGTAGTAAAACAAATGCTTAGGCTTCTACACTGTTTATCCATAATCATAGTATATGCTGATTATTTGAGTTTAATTTCTTCATTGAAAATTGCACAGAGTTCGTTTCTTGTTGGGTGGACGTCATGGAGAGTTTAAATTTCTGCCTCCTGCTGGCTATGCTCCCTGTTATGAAGCATTGCTTCCAAAAGAGAAGATGAAATTGGAACCAGTCAAAGAATATAAAAGAGATTTTGAAGGAGTGAGGGATTTGTTGGGTACAACACAATTTCTCTCACAAGCTTCTTTTATCCCTTGTCCAATAGACACCAGTCAGGTATGTGAAACTTGCAATAATGGAATCTATAACTTTTGTCTATTCAAAACTTAAATTCACAATATTAAATCTTCCCTCTTAGCAATTCTTCAATTGCTTGTTGTGATGTACTAACTAAACTAAGTGATCTTGGACATACAAGGTGAGGTAACTGAAACCTCTTCTTACTTCTGGAATTGTTATGCTCTTTCTTTAGATTGCTCTTCCTTTTCATCTTGAAAAGATCAGGGACAAACTAGCTGAAAATATCCATGAACTATGGGGAATGAATAAAATAGAACTGGGCTGGACATATGGCAAGGTATGTTTTGAATGACCTGCCTGGGTATAGTCACCTGTATTAGGTTAAGTCTTCTACCAGCCCAAACCTTGACTTGATATTTGAATGGGGTATGCAATGGTGGTCTATACATTACCAGCAACAGGTGGCAATGTAAGCTGGAAGGAGACAGCAGTATTAACTTTTTGGTGGCTTTTTTAAACATACAAATTCCTCTAATTTTTTTGTTTTGTTTATTTCATTAATTATGGAGCAGTATTTATAGTATGCATTATAAGTGAATCATGGGAAAAGGAGATTATATACTTATGAGTAGCTGTCACTGAACAAATATAAATGGTATTGCTTATATTGACTTCATTACTGCAAAGAATTTACTGGGTTTTTATTGTGAAACTTGATTCCACCAGGAAAGTACTCTTTTCTGTTATTCTTTTGCAGATACGGGATGATAATAAAAGGCATCATCCTTGCCTTGTGGAATTCTCAAAACTGCCTGAGACAGAGAAGAATTATAATCTACAAATGTCAACTGAAACCCTCAAGTGAGCTTTAAATAGAAAAGAAAATAAAGTTTTAAAATTTTATTTTTATTTATGTGCATCATACTATTGTAAGATATAAAAACCATTCAAATATCTCCTTTAAAGATATTCTGCTAACTTTACTAGAAGTTCCAGGAACCCAACCAGACTGATGTAAAAAAACTTTTGTCTCTACAGACAAAGAAAAAAAACACCACCAAATCCTCTTGGTTTTAATAAAGTGGTGGAAATCTCAAGTCATAGATTTGTGCCTTTTTAGTCTTTGAAGGCCTTATTTGTTATCTCTGATAAATTACTTGTGGTTTTAAATACCATTATTTTGGATTACTTCCATATTTTTAAATATAATTTCTTCTGAGTGTTTTTACAATGCATGAGAACTCTAATGTTGTGTTTAACTAATGCCATTTTTATGCCAGAACACTTTTGGCCCTTGGATGTCACATTGTTCATGCTCATCCAGCAGCTGAGGAAGATCTTAAAAAAGTCAAACTTCCTAAAAAGTATGTACCTTATGGTAACAGTTACATATTATAATATTTATTATAAATATAAAATACTTAAGTTCATTTAAAGTATAGTGGATATGAACCCCATACATGATAAGGTCTTAGAGATCTCTGGTTAGGCCTTTACTTGACTGTGATGATGTTGAAATGTGAATACTGCTGTGCTACATCACCTCCTGAAGTTGTTGAGAGGCAGAAACAGTCACCTACAGACAATTGTAGCAGTGTTACATCACCCTAGAACCGAGACTCCAAAGTTAAATACAACATTGCAGTGCTTTTCTGTCTCATAGTAAAGAATAGTCTAGTCATATGATGGTAAATCTATTTACTTGAAAGAGAGTTTACCACTTTACCACATGAGACAGAAGCAGCAAGTTGGACACTGGCCATTTCACATCAGTTTATCAACACACCATATGTCTTTTTTTTCCTGAAAGAAGTTTATCCATGTGAAACAAAGTCAGTTGTTTAAAGTGAGCAGTAAAATACATAGTTTTATGATGAGAGATGGTGATCTCGATCCAGTGATGGCTTTAATCAAATAGAGCTTTTCTCAAGATTCATACTGCAGGCAATCTATCATAATACTGGTTTGCTATTATTCTCTTGTTGCCTATATGAAACATCCTAATTAATGGAAACTGACTTGAGCAAAAGAGAATCTGAATATGTCTAAAAGAACAGGTTGTCCTTATACAATGTGGAAGGGCTGGAGAAGATAATGGCTACTGCTGAAAAATTACTAAACAATTTATTCAGGCAAAAAGTGGTAAGAACAATAGTTAAAATTTTTTCTTCTGTTGGAAAAAATGGTAATGCAATCCTTACGGAATAGTTAATTAAAATACCATACTTAATGATACATAAGAAAGTTTCATAAGAAGTCATCATAAAGATCTTTAAAATAGAAATTACTTGAAATGTTTAAGTGACAAATATATTTATATATAAAGTAGTCATTCAATAAAAATTTTGTTGCTTTATAGCAACCGTTTAGGCATGTAATATGGATCTGAGTCACATTTAATTAACTATTGTGCAAGTAGGTGGAAAATGAGATGGTGTAGATGACTAGAATCCAGTTTATGTCCTAGTCAATAACCAAACACAATGGAAGATTTTTGCAAAGAAAAGGTGGGAGTCGGAGATTGAAAAGTGGAGAGAGATAGTGATTCCCACCCTATGAATGCCTCATAGAAAGATTTAAATACCATAACTGGGATATCTTGACTCTCTGTTTTGCTTTGTTGACTTACAGTTACATGATGTCAAATGGATATAAACCTGCCCCTCTTGATCTTTCTGAAGTGAAATTGTTACCTTCTCAGGAACTTCTAGTTGACAAATTAGCAGAAAATGCTCATAATGTCTGGGCAAAAGATAGGATAAAGCAAGGATGGACCTATGGCATTCAACAGGTAGGAATTTTACATGCATTTGGAATGAGTAAAGAATGTGAGATTTTTGGTACTTCAGACCATCATTTGGGAGGGAGTGTTAGTTAAAATGACAAATACTGACTGTACTGTAATAATTGGAAAGCCAGAGGGGGCTGGGAGCAGGAGAAGAAGCCCTACATATAAAAGTCTGGATTGTCAGACCTGTACGGTTGCAGCTGCTGGATGTATGAGAATATATTTCCACCCTTCTCCTTCATTCTTGTATTTAGGTTTTCAGTGTTACTAACAGAAAATTAATCGAGCTTGCATTCATAGAACTCTTCTTCATTAATGCTGCTTCTCTTCTATAATCATTACATGATGCCAAAGTGCACTCTGTCTCATTATTCAAAGTCTTTGTGATGTCTAAACAGACTTTTCTTCTTGTTGTTTTTTTATAATCCCTTTCAGGATCTCAAGAACAAACGTAATCCTCGGCTAGTGCCATATGCATTATTAGATGAACGTACAAAAAAATCAAACAGAGACAGCCTCCGTGAAGCTGTCAGAACATTTGCAGGCTATGGCTATAGTATTGAGCCACCTGACCAAGAAATAGGTATGTATTTTCAATAAGATTCATGGCCTTTTTTAGTGACATTTGTAGTTTCATTTTATTATTAAAAGAGGGGGGGTTTTCCTCTGTTTATTTTTACAGCTGATCAAACAGTGGAAAAAGTCAGCATTGACAAGATACGATTTTTCAGAGTAGAACAATCCTATGCAGTGAAGTCTGGAAAGTGGTACTTTGAGTTTGAAGCTGTGACAGGTGGAGACATGCGTGTTGGCTGGGCCAGGCCAGGCTGTCGACCTGACGTAGAGTTGGGAGCCGATGACCAAGCATTTGTATTTGAAGGAAGCAAAGTCAGTACACCTTTACCTCTTTTGATCTATGAACAGGCTACACAGAGAACTAAAACATATGTTTCCTCTGTGTACTCCACATCAACTACCAGCATGATTTGATTTGTATAAATATGTCTCTGAGCTCCGTTTCACAATGAATAGTACCTCCATTTTGGTTCTGGTCATGAGATTATGCTAACAAAGAAGTGTTGCTTTATATGTATCTTCCTAGGCTATACCAAACGAAGTACAGAAGTCTGTCATAATTATAAACAAGATACAGCATTCACTTCCATTTTATATAACTGGTGTTTCACAAAAATCAAAAAAATGTTCTTCATTAGCTGAGAGAACCATAGTCTGTTTTTCCTTTTTCTGTTTTTTTCTGGTTTCTGCATGTACTTTGTTCCTAAGCTTGACTCCTAAAGGACCAGAAGAAGGATGACCCTGTGTGTAGGAAGTTGAATCCAGTGAACAGTAGTTATCAGGTTCCAAATTGCTGAAGTTAGGGTGCCTTACTCTCTCCATGTCCCTGTTACCCCCAAGGCAAAAGTCATGATCATTACTGTTAGCAAATTATTTTAAGATCCTGGACAATAAAATATCTGGGTTTCTTTATTTCTTTTGTCTTTAATTTTTAACTTTAGCACTGTATTTATTTTCTTGGTTTAACATTTAGGGCCAGTGTTGGAATCAAGGCAGCGGATTCTTTGGACGAAGCTGGCAACCAGGAGATGTGGTTGGTTGTATGATAAACTTGGATGACAAATCAATCATCTTTACTCTGAATGGAGAGTTGCTTATAACCAGTAAAGGCTCAGAACTTGCATTTGCTGACTTTGGAATAGAAAATGGTAACTTCCCCTTTAAAGTCACATGGTTATTAGAAGACAAAATAATAAACAGAAAAACTAGTCTGTCATGACTCAGTGAGCTGAGAAATCATATTCCACCGATACGAGCCTTCAGACTGTGCTATACATTTACTTCACAAAAATTTATTTTGAGAGTTCTTGTGTGGTACAAACTGAATTTATTTTCTCCTTTAACCACATTAATGGGGTTTCAGCAGTGTGGATGAATTTTCTCAGTGTTGCTAGGCTTTCTCTCAGGACTTCAGTGCTAAGAAGTGGTAATAATAAGCATCCTGAAAAATTACCAAAACCTGAAAAGGTAGTCTCTGATAATCCCACTGGAGTGTAAATATATTATGTTCATGTCTGTGAAGGACAAAATGAGTACTGTGTGGTGAGAGTCTACATCAAAAGAAAGATCTTTGCAACATGAGTCTAATCTTTATTTTCTTTCTCTCTCCTATTCATAACTTATCCAAAAATCCTATTTTCCTGGGCTATTTTTCCTCTTTTGTTTTTGGCCTTTGATTTTTCAAAAAAGTAGTATCTACATGATTGTAGTAAAAGAGTTGGGGAATGTTTTCAAACTGGTTTGCTTTATGTTTTCATTGACTTTTTCTTTGTATCTCCTCCAACCAGTAATAGCTTCATACCTCTTAGTAATTGCCAGAAAACTTTGCAGTTGCTCACTGCCCTTCTTTGATCATACTGTTGATAGAGTTTTCATAAAGGTAAAGAATGAGGGACTGCCTTAACAAAGCTGTACTGAAGTCCCAAAATTTAGGAGAAAAAATCTCTCCTTTAGAGGTTGAACGTTTGGCTTTTCCCTAATCTTGCTCTGAATTCTGTTTTTTTGGGGAAATGGTGAAATAAGTCAACAGCCTTTTTATCCCTGTCTAAACGTATATAGAGATCAAAGAGTTGAGTCATAAAAAATGCTAGCATTAAAGGAGTGTGTATTTGTCCATTGTGAATGATAGAGGAATGAAGGCTGGCAAAAAAAAAAATTGCACCTACTGATGATAAAGTAAATTTTCAACAAATGTATTGAGATATTGAACCTCATCTCAAAGTCCTTTTGAAAATTTTGTACCCTCAGAAACCATACTTAACTTTTGTTGATAACTTTGGTCTAGCCAAGGTTGGCTTCCAGTGACCAGCTTGTTGTATAAAGCCATGTTTATTAGTCTAAAAATGAGAAAGATAAATATAAATGCAATAGTGCCTAAGTTCTCAGGGGCTTTGGTAGCAACTATATTGAACTTAAACATTTGTATTTAAGGTGGCTTTAAATCCTTGCTACTGTCATCACTTCATGCACATTACTTGTAGTAATGTGCATGAAGTTTAGTTCACATTAGATGTGATTAGGCTTTAAATCCTTGCTACTGTCATCACTTCATGCACATTACTTGTAGGAGCTAAAGTTTAGTTCACATTAGATGGATCAAAAAGAAAGAATGTCTGGTTTTAAACTAAGTTATTAAGTTTTGTTGGGTTTTTTTCTTTAGGTTTTGTTCCAATCTGTGCACTGGGCCTGTCTCAGATTGGTCGCATGAACCTCGGAATGGATGCCAGTACATTCAAGTATTATACCATGTGTGGCCTCCAAGAAGGTTTTGAACCTTTTGCTGTTAACATGAACCGAGATGTTGCTATGTGGTTTAGTAAACGCTTACCAACATTTGTCAATGTGCCAAAAAATCATCCTCACATTAAGGTAACGTTACATGTCAGGGAGACACCTGTTCAATGATTGTTTGTTTAGCAAGCTGAGACATTAAACCCTTACTAATACTTACTGTCATCAGATAGTTTGTCATATTACTCTATTAAGTAACTCTTAGATAATTCCAGATGATCTTGTCGATCTTCTTTTTCATTTATGGTAGTATGTATTCCTATGGATGGCCCTATCTGGTTTATTATATGACTTACTTTGTGTTGGGGTTAGCTACTGGAAACATGTTAGTTATGGAGGTTTTTTATATTCTATCTTACATGCACTTTCACTTTCTAAGCCTTCTCTACTATAAATTTTTCTTTAATATCTGAAAATTTTTCAGCTGAAGTCTGAGGACATTTAAGTGCACCTGTGGTGTCACAGATTCTTTCATTGTGATGCACCAGTGATAGGAATTCCAAAACTCTCTAACTAATCTATCCTAGAATAATATATTCTGTCTTTTCTATAAATTGTTTCAAATTAATATATTCCAAAATTATATGTTTGAGATCCCGAGGAGACTTCTTACTACAATTTCTCTAGGCCATTTACTTTAATTTAGATGTAGCAAATTATTCTCTAATGATTGTCTCTGAAAATTTCACTGAATTCCAACTAAATTATTTCAGATTTTTTTTTATTTTATCAGTATTATTTCATCACTATTCATGTCTAAAAGTTTTTAAAATATTTCTATCACTGAATTTGAAGATGCATTTTTCAGCTCAAGGGAAAGTAATATAAGACACAAAGTCTATAATGACCCTCTGAATAATTCTAATTGATATTTCTTCTCATTGTGGTGGAAACTTACTGATTCTTGTAATGCAGTTTTTCAATGAATTGTGTACTCAAAATGAATTAGTTTAATAAACTGTATTTAAAAAATTTTTTTTTTACTCTTGAATGGAACATTTTGAAAATATTTTATGTAGTCAGGATATACTGAATCTGTTGATTCCCTTGCTCTTCAGGTTAAATTCAGTGTCAGAGAACAAAGCTGCACAGTTTTGAAGATAATTATGAAAAATTTAAGTTTCCTCTTTCAATTTTCTCATCCTCTAGTTGCTTTATGGAAGTTTTAAGCATTTTTTTGGATAGAATTATTTTAAAATATTTCTGTTATTTTTAGATATGGAGAATTGATGGGACCATTGAGAGTCCACCTCGGCTAAAAGTTACTCACAAAACATTTGGCACACAGAACAGCAATTCAGACATGATATATTGTCGTTTGAGTATGCCTGTTGAGTTCCACTCATCATTCAACTTCGGCATGGGTGTGGAAAACGCCTCCTCTGATGTTTTCCAAAAACGGTTAGACTTGGATTTGGTTATCCTATTTCATGCTTTCAGTGTAAATGTATTGTTGTATTATTTTTTATTATTGTACTTTATTTTTATACTGAAAATTTCTGTGCACTAAGAACAGATTACCATAAAATGCTATGTCCAGACAAGAGAGAACCTTTTCTAAACAGGTGCATCACAAGGTCTATAGATCTTTGCCTAAACAGAATTTTTTTCTGAATTATTATGATTTGCAAAAGCTACCCTGGAAAAGCAGCTCAAAGTCTTTGGCCCTTTGGTTTGTTGCTCATCAACATCATTGCTCAATAAAAGTGCCTAATTCATTAAAAGAAAAAAGAAGGTGGGACAGGTTTTTAAAGATACCAGGTATTAATGGGTCCTGCACCTTTCAGAGGTACCTCTATCTTTATTTTACTGCCATGAACTAGCCTCTTCTCCCACTTTCTACCTTAATTGCAATCAACTACTTTACTTATATATTTGTATTCTGTACAGACTTTACTAATGCATACTCAGTACCAAGCAAAGCTGGTTAGCTAGTTAGCTAACTTACAGTAGTTAGCTTTTAAGTATACTTAGCCTATTAATGACTAATTTTTTACTACTTTTTAAAAAATTATTTACTGATTTTCCTTTATCTGTAGAAAGCACAGCCAAGAAATTGCTCCTCCTTCTACTACGGTAAGTATGTTGACATGCTTAGTTCTTCTAATGTTTTGAAGTAGATTTATTTGTGGCAACAAGTTCATTAGAAATCAGTCTGTTGAAAGAAGCTTTTTTAATAATTTTTTATAACACCGTTTAGAAATAATGATGTCCAGAGCTGCATGATTTGCAACTTGTAGAAACATAAACCTCATCAACTTAAAACACTACTGTGTTTATTTAATTTAAGAGTATTTTAAATTACTTATTAGAAGAATGTGAATTACTATTAAAATTTGATATAGAGGAGATTTGATTATTCCTTGATAAAATGCTTTAAATTTCTATTACTAACGTGCTCTTTTCCTCCTTTCAGTATTTTTATTCACTACGGATATTTGCTGGCCAAGACCCATCCTCTGTCTGGGTTGGCTGGGTAACACCAGACTATCATTTTTACAGTGAAAATTTTGACATAAATAAAAATTGTACAGTGACAGTTACTTTAGGCGATGAGAGAGGCAGAGTTCATGAAAGGTAAGGAATTATTTATAATGTATGAAAGTTTTTAGTTTAATATTATTTAAAAGTCAGATGTTCATGAGCTTTATGATATTTTAAATATTAATTTAAACTAATAAAAAAATTGATTATGGAGTATGAGTTTTCTTTGCTCATTTATATATGAATGTCTTTTAGGTGGGCATGTTAAAGTGAATTTATCATTAATGTTCTGTTGCAAAGAAAATTTCTTTTGGAAAGAATTTTAAATGAAAGATTCTTCTTTAATGTCTATATTTACTCATTGTGGATGAAGCAGTTTGTTTAACTGTAACTTACAAGTGCACACAGAAGCCTGTGAAATTTTTTCGTCACTACGATAAAGAAGAAAAAGGTATTCCTCCATTGAAAAGCGCATGTCCACCAAGTTCAGTGTGACCTATGCTTTGTTCTTGTTGCTCTTTCAGTGTGAAGCGCAGCAACTGCTACATGGTTTGGGGAGGAGATGTGATTGCTAATTCCCAGAGATCGGGTCGCAGTAATGTTGATATAGAAATTGGATGCTTTGTTGACCTGGCTACTGGAATGGTGTCATTCACAGCCAATGGAAGAGAGCTTGGCACTTGTTATCAGGTATTATCAGATTTTCAGGAGGCTATCTAGTGAGATTCTTGTTTTTATGCTACTTCTCTTTTCCAGAAATCTAACTGGACATCATTTGTGTGATGATAAAATGTTTTCCTATAATCATTCTCTTTTTTCCCTCTTTTTCTCACTTCTTATAAGGCTATGTTTTTTTGAGTTGTTTAAATATGTTAAGATAAATATATTTTTTACATCTCTATGTGGTTCAGAATTTTGATTAATAAAGTTAATTCTTTATTTTTTCAACTGAATCAGTTATACAATAAAGAGGAAATAAATATTTTAACTAGCAGAAGGTCAAAATTAGATTTTATATGTAATTTTTCTATGAATTGAGAAGAAAAATTTAGTTAATTATTACCAGGGTTTGTGTCTTCTGCAGATAGCTGTGATTTGGTGACTGTCTGATTTGATAAGTTTCAAAACCTAAAATTCAAATATGCATTAATGCAGAAAGCCAGAATAAGTGGGGTGGGCCCTAAATGCTATTAATACCATCAAAACATGGTGTCATTTTAAAAATGGATCAGTGGCTGACAGGAGTTTTCAGCACCAGATTGTTGAGGTTTCCTCTCAGTAAGATCAGTTGTCCATAGTAAATCACTCACTGTAGAAGAGGTTGTCCAGTATTAGCAACAATTCATTGCTTTCTTCTATGTCAGCCCCTCAAACGTGTAATACAGACAAAACTGAAATGTTATTTAACTAGATTTAATGGAACTTTTATACTGACTCCATTGAAAATTAATGTGGCAGGGTTGCACACAGCCTCTACGTGGGTATGGGAGGTTATCTAGTAATAGTGATTTTGGAATATTTTGTAAGAGTTGTGAGTAACTTCAATGCCATGCTGGGAGAATATTGAATGTCAGCACACTGGCAAAAGAAAACAGGTGGTCAAAGTGCTTAAGTGCAGCTTTGTTGTTTTTCTAACCAGATACAAACCAATACGAAAGCTTCTGAGCAAAGCCATGAAACTTTGGTGTTCTTCCTTGCAATGGATGTTTGTGGGGTTTTTTTCCACGGACAACCTTTTACTTGCAAGGCATGTATGAAAAGACAGATGTGAAAGATGCACATTATTGAATTTAGTGTAAATAACACTTTCAGACTTTTCTTTATATGACTTGCAATTAATATAATAATTTTCTCTGTACTAAATTTAAATCTCAGAAAGTACCATTATTTCTCCTGTGTTTCTTCTCTTTTTCATGAAAAAACACCAGAAGTTGTTTTAGGAAATATTTTCTCAATGAACCTGTTACACCTGATCTGCTGAAAAATGAGGCTATCCAGCATTTTCTATTGATATGAAATAGTATAACCCAACAAGATTGTTACAAACAAGGGAGAAATATATTTTAATTTTACCTTACTTTGAGTAATTTAATTATTTACTCTCTTTTTTAAAGCAATGAAAATAATATTATGTAGTTTTCATTTCTATGTCTTGAATATTTTACAATAAAGTAAGACCTTTAAAATATTTTACTAAATCAAATCTCTCACTCCAACTGCCACAACTAATTTATATTTGTCTAGTCTAGGTAATTTTTCTAGTCTTATAATAGTTTTCATATATTTTTCAGTTTTCTTAACTTAAAAAGAAGGACAATATTTGTTTGCTGCTTTCATTTTAAAAGACCTGGGGTCAACATATTTAATAGAGGAAATTAATTTTTCTGTAGTTCTTGATCTGACTATTGAATGCCAGGGTGATATTCAGAAAAAAACCCAACACAACAAGCAGAACAGAATGCATTTTTTTCTGGAATTTGGGTTGTGGTTTTTTTAACTTACCAAAATTTTGGAATGTTAATACCTACCTCTATATTATTTTGCCTATGCCCATAGTCATAGTCCTGAGAAAACAGTTTTTGGAAGATCGTTGCCCTCAAAGTTAGGAGTTGTACTCCTTCGCCACACAAATATTGTATTTGTGTTTATTACGTACAACATCTGTACATGATACACAAAATGCACCATGATGTGATTAATATATTTAATTGAACGTCTGAAACTTTGACTTAATTGCAGAGATGTACTTTTTTCAGTCACCCTGGAGCACTGAATTTTTAAAAATAGTATACTGTTCTATAATTATAATTTTAATTCTTTATTTCATGGCAGTGGTTCCCCCTATAGGTGTTGAGAGCACTTAAGGCTACAAAACACCTGTCTCATAAACCAGGTGGTCCTATAACAATAACTGCAAATACTTTGCTATATTATAGGTAGACACTATTCAACACTTTATTTAGTAAAGTACATACATTATTGGGTAATGAAGTGTAAGGTATGCAGTATTTATTTTATATCATATTCAGAGAGAATTTTTTTCCATTTTTACTTTTTAAAAATTTTTCATCTCATTTCACTTCTAGGTTGAACCAAACACAAAGCTTTTTCCGGCAACATTTTTACGGCCTACAAGCACTAACTTGATTCAGTTTGAACTTGGTAAATTAAAGGTAGGAAGTATTTTTGTACTCTATAGATAGACAATTTTTATTTAAATGTTCTCTTTTAAATCTGTTTATTTCCATGCAAATTCCTGCTCTGTTAAATTTGTTTAGGAAGGTTGAGTCAAAGGCATGACTTGTAATTTGACTTCCATGTTTACTTCTGTAAATGTTGTTATTATATGCAGTTAAATGATGATTTGCAATTGTCAAAATAAACTAATATTATCTGAAGATAACACCATTAATGTTGGGGGATTTTAATAGATTTGATTTGTTGCAATAACTTCTATCTTTCTATGATTTCCTTGTTATTTAAAAGTTATACTTCTTTTTGGTGTTATGGGTTTATTAATTATTACGTTTCAAAAATAATTAATACATATATTTGTTTCAGAATACCATGCCTTTATCAGCAGCAATTTTTAAAAGTGAAGAAAGAAATCCTATTCCTCAGTGTCCCCCTCGCCTTGATGTACAGACGATCACACCTGTTTTATGGAGCCGGATGCCAAACAGCTTCCTCAGAGTAGAAACCGAGCGTGTCAGTGAGCGTCATGGCTGGGTTGTACAGTGCTTGGAACCTCTGCAGATGATGGCACTTCATATCCCAGAAGAAAACAGGTACCTTGATAATGAGATAAAATTACTTGATGTGGACAAAATATACTGAAAAAAGGTGTCAGCATATTGATTAAACCTGCCTTGCTGAATATTTACCTTATAGCTGTCGAGAATTTCTGATCTTACCTGATATCATATCAGATATTATTGTATTCATGAAACCTAAGTACAAGAGACTGAACTTTAATGACATGTACCAAGTTTTGCATATGTAAAAGAAAAGCATGACTATTCAATTTTATTTAATTTAAATTGAATTAGCATTTCTTAAATCTATATGTCTTTAAACATGGAGATTTTTCTCAGCTTAACAAAAACAAGCATAAAGAACATGCAAGTACTATTTTGTCAATTTTTTCTGTAATAATAGAAACCTGTAATCTCTTCCTGCTTCGTCTGCACTGAATTTACATGAATTTAAGTTCTTATGTTCTTATTGACAAGATCATGCCTTTCTTTGATTTTCATTAGGTTTTATCTTCAGAGTGAGGATAGTAAAGATCTATCCAAATGTCAAATGTCATAACCAGTGAAAAATCAAACTATCAGCAAAAGCATAGTAGGAAGATCATTTAACAGCTGTACTTTTATTAGTAATTATTAAATTTCTTTTAATGATTCAAAACTCAATTTTATTTATTGTTAATAAAATGGAATTCAAGGAAAGAGTGGAAAACATTGGTCTTGTGGAAAAAATGAACCAGAAATTCTGAGTAAACTACAAAGGCACTGTTTAGGAATGGTAGTAATGCAGATTTTCAGCAAGCCTAATACACCTATTTTAAAAAAAAGTTCTAATTTACAATAGATTCCAAAGAAGAACTTCCATCTTAGATTTTGGGGTTTTTTTTCCTATGGAGTAATAATTTTAAACAGTCTCTATAACTTATTCCCACCATTTACTGTATTTTAATGATGCACATACTAAGATTAGTTAGTATCAACTTTTGTATTAGTGGTTTGAAGAGGAACTGACCAAAATGTTCAGAGATTATAAAACTTTCCTTTTCCAAAGTATTTATTCATGGAATTGAGTGGTGTTCTAATTGTTTACTTCATAACAGGTGTGTTGACATTTTGGAACTATGTGAACAAGAAGATTTGATGATGTTTCACTACCACACTCTAAAGCTCTATAGTTCAGTCAGTGCTCTAGGTAACACTAGAGTTGCTTATGCACTTTGTAGCCATGTGGATGTATCTCAGCTATTTTTTACAATAGATAATCAATATTTACCTGGACTTCTACGTTCTGGATTCTATGACCTGCTCATTAGTATTCACTTGGAGCACGCCAAGCAAGCCAAGCTCATGATGAGCAATGAATTTATCATTCCAGTTACAGATGAAACTCGAAATATTAAATTATATCCCGATGAAACAAAGAAGCATGGTTTACCTGGAGTAGGGCTTAGCACCTGTCTTAAACCAGACTTTAATTTTTCTACTCCATGCTTTATTGCGACCAGCGAAGATCATCAGACATCCATCCCAGAGATACCCCTGGAGATACTTAAATCCAAGGCCATAAGTATGTTAACAGAGGCAGTGCAGTGCAGTGGGAGTCACATACGAGACCCTGTGGGAGGACAGGTTGCATTCCAGTTTGTTCCTGTTCTTAAACTTATAGCAACACTGCTTGTAATGGGTGTTTTTGATGATGATGATGTGAAGCAGGTGTTACTCCTCATTGATCCCACTGTGTTTGGAGATCACAAGGAAGAAACAGAAGAGAGAACAGAGAAGGAAGAAGTGACACAAGTTGAAGAAAAAGCTGTAGAAGCTGGGGAGAAAGCAATCAAGCAAACAAAAGCTCCTGCAAAGGGCTTGTTGCAGACAAGATTACCAGAATCTGTGAAGCTTCAGGTGACCATTTATTATAAATATGTTACTTACATTCTACTCTTGATAAAAAAAAAGATTGCATTTTTTGTCTGTTCTCTACTTAATAAGATTTGAAGTTCTGAAGGTGTTTAATTCCACTTTGTCTTAAAACCTCAAATTCATTAAAAAAATTGATGATGATGCAGTTCTTTCTACATCTATCTACACTCAAATAGATTTGTGAATACATACTTATTTCATAAAAACCAGAGCGTTATACAAAGTAATCTTTAAAGGACCCTTCCAAGCCAAACTAGTGTGTGATTTCTAGATATTTTGAGTGCATGGAGTGATAGATTGTGTGTGCAATATATTATCAATCAGATAACGAAACCACCATTTTTGTATCCTTCATGGTGTTGAAACAAAAATATGGGAAAATGTGTCTCATTTTTACAGTCTGATGCAGTGTATAGTATGTGCTCAAGTTCTCCCCCAGAGTTTGTAAAGCTGTTGATATTGTCTATTTTCTCTACCGTAGATGTGTCATTTACTCAATTATTTTTGTGACTGTGAACTACAACACAGAGTGGAAGCAATTGTATCGTTTGCAGACCGTTATGTATCCAAATTGCAGTATAACCAGAAATACAGGTACAATGAGCTCATGCAAGCCTTGAACATGTCTGCTGCATTGACTGCCAAGAAGACTAAAGAATTTCGGTCTCCTCCTCAAGAGCAGGTAATATTATAAAAAAAAAAAAAAAAAAAAAGAAGATTGAACTAAAGGTTAAAAAAACTCTTTATGATGACAAAATAAAGTCCTGACTCACTGGAGAACCAAAATGAATTTGAAAATAAATTGAAAATAAATTTATTCCATGCCACAGTATACTGAATGTCAAAATGTTGAAACTTGTGTTTTAGAACTTATGCTGTAAATTGAAGTTATAAACAGGTAAAGTATGGCTATATACTAGAATAAGTCCTAGGCTATTTCAATGTTTTAACTGTGCTTTAAATCCCTTAAAGATTAACATGTTGCTGAATTTTCAACTGGGAGAGGATTGTCCCTGTCCAGAGGAGATTCGGGAGGAACTATATGAATTTCATGATGATCTTCTAATTCACTGTGGTGAGTGGCAAGTTTTTGATACATGTTTTGTTTGTCTTTTTGGCACTTGACAGATCAGCTGAAAAATATACTAGCATGAGAGGTTTTTTTATTAGATGTGCTACTGCCTACAATGTGACTTTACTGACAAACTTTGTGTATATTACAAAAATATGGGAAGCCTTTGCATGGTTTTAAGTTTCACTGTTAAATCTCTACTAAATATTTTCTAATATTATTCTGTTTATATACCAGTTTTAGACTTATTGGGGAACAAAGTAACGCAAAGATTGGGTTGGGTTTCCTTAAAAAATTTATATAAGCACATGTATGAGTACTAGCAGATAAAAGGTTTTGAGGGAACACAATTGCTACAAAGCTGAGCATCAGAAATTTAGTTTTAAAAAAAGGAGATGTGGAGTTCTCTACCTGCTTTAGCTTGGTTTCCTCTTATATGCATGACTGTGAGAATCAGCCATTATAAAACACTCTTGCACTGCATACTACAGCTTGAATTGTCCCCACCCATTTAATTTGGATTTTCTGTAAAATTTTATGTGGATTTTTTTATGTCTGTTTTTTTGTTAGTTTATTGAGTTTGTTGTGATCTTAGTCCAATTCAGACAATCATGAAATTATTAACATTTGTAGTCTGAGTCATCTAATTATTACTGTTCATTGCCAGCAATTATGCAGTTAAAACTGAAATAAACAAGATTTTCCATCGACCTACTTGGTAGATATGTTCATGGTTACTCTTTCAGTGTATTGCTTAGTTCTATGGTTTTTGGCATCCACCTTGTCCAAAAAGAAGGGGCCAACATCATTACAGTGAGTAGACAGTATCTCAATTCATTCCCCAGGAAGAGCATGATATTCCCAATGGTTAGTTCTTCCTTGTCCACCTTCTTGCTTGAGATCATTATCAAATGTTTACCAATACAGTCTTATAAATCTTCCTTTGCCGGTTATCCCTAAAACCAATGTTACCTGTAACCAAGGTTGCCATGGAATGGTTTTGTTTTAATGACCTGTAATTAAGTTTATGTTTTCTGTTTGGAGGCATGGTGCCTCCTATACCATTCTGTGCTTGTATTGTTAAGTTTTCTGATATTATTTTGCACTGTTATACCTGAGTACCCTCTTAGAATCTCCAGCAATCAGCAAGCTGTGATTTCATGAAAAGTCAATTGTAATTTCTCAACTACCTCAGCCTCAGCTAAAGATGAGTAGGTCTGTGGATATCTAAGCTGTGCTCCATCAATTTACTTCTGAGGGTGTTGTACAAGAAAGAATAAGAAGTCCTTAAAAACAAGTTTTGTGTCTGTAAGGCAGAAATTTAGTTGGTTTATCATTACTTGTTTTTCACAATCCTCTGTTAATTGTTATTCATCATTTCTTCTAATTGCTTACCAAAAACTTTCTTTCATTCCTTAATTTTTCTTTCAAGTGTTAAAGTGAATGGCTAGTATCCTCCTATTTACTCCTCTTTCTCTCTGTTTTTATGACATCTACTATAATAAATAATTATTACAGCCACCTCCATTGTACAGTCACTTAGCCCTTGATCTGACCTCTGGTTTCCAAAGGTAATGGCCATTTGGCAGCATAGAGTACTATAACACTCCAGGATGGAGATTATGAAAGCCCTACAATTTACTTGGACATGTCTTAACTTCACAATCAATTAATTTTAGTTTAAAATCTTGTGCCTGCTATGATCATTGAGTTAGTTTAGCTCCTGGTTACTCTTCATATTTCATGAAGTGAAACACTAGTCATTTTATGCATTGGGATTTTGCTTTTTAGGGATGCACTTTTATTATTTGTTTACTACACTGTAATGAATGAGAGTTCAAGATAGAGAAAACACTGTCTCATGATTAAAATAGTTTGAATATCCTCTGGATTCTATGCAAAACCATATTCATTACTTTGTACAGATTTATCAGAGGTGGTTGCTGTGGATAAATGCTCCTCATTATTTGTGTCCTGACTTGGTCCTGAAAATCAGTACTAAGCAATCACAGCTGCAGATTAAATGAATAGGAGTTCTGCTTGGAATTTTTAATCAGCTTTTTAGTACTAAGTATACTTTGCCATCTAAGTGGAAAACTATGTATGCAATCAAGTAATTAAAGGCTTCTTCATAATGAATATAAGCAAATAGTTACTCAGGCAATCTTAATCCTAGCACGTCGTAACAGGGAGTGGTTAATTTTGCTGGCAAAATAATGGTCTTCTATCATATTTTTATGTGCAATTTCTTGCTTATAAAAAAACCAAAAATATTTACATCATATTTGGTAGCATCATATCAAACTGACAGTTACCTGGGTTGAAACCATCACAGTGCACAGACCTGCGCCACTTGAAGGAAGCAATTAGCCAGTGGCAACATCAGACAGTCAGCTTCTAAATGGATTGCAACTATAAGATGATGCAGAATGAACAATGAGTGATATGGAAGAGTAGATGAGACCCCACCTGGAGAAGTCACAGACCTCATCTACCCCAGTCCAACACTGTTTTAACTCATTATCCCAGTGCATTTCTTCCTGTATGTCCATTTCAGCTTCTTCAGAGTTCCTCTCCCAGTGTCCCTGTCCAGGGCCCAGGTTTTATTTCAGCGCCACATAGTTTGTTCTTTTAATATCCTTGTCTGCTTTCTCTTTCCTTTCATTGCTGGTGACATTTCCTGTTCTTACTTTTTTTTCAGACTGACTGTATCCCTTCCTCTTTCTTAACTTTTCATTTTGCCAAGACAGTTCCACTTATCCCATTTCTTAAATTCTCTATGTACTGTCCAATTTCATTTTTGACTTCCTTCATTCCCTCTCAGTGCCTTTGAATTTTATCACTTAGTCACTCCTAGTCATAATTTTCCCTCCCCCTCCTGTAGCTGCCAGCAGCAAAGTCTCTCCAACTTGATGCAACATGTCTGTTCCCATTTCTTCCTTACTTAACTGTTTAGAACCAGTTTTAGCTACTGTAGTTTATTCTTTTCCTCCCCAATTCAGGTTCTAGGTCTAGTATCCTGTTTGAAAAACCTTTCCTTTTTTCATTTTCTCTTTCACAAGCAAACTGCAAAAGCTTACATTTCAGCTTGGCACAATCTCTGATCTGGAAGGAGCATGCTTAGCTGTTCTTTGCTTCTGCACATAACACATGTGTTGTCTGATGATCACTAAGAGGTGTGAGAGACTTTGAATGGTTGTGAAGCAGTGTAGTGAACTGAACTGAATTAAACTGGTCATTTTACCAGGTATTAAACTACCTGGTAAAACGACATCCCGTCTCATTATATACATTTTTATGAAAAGCATGTATTACCCACATAATCTCTGAAAGTCTGCCTTCTTACAGCTTTGAATTCAGTTAATATATTTGTTTATGGCTGCTAAATATCTCAGCTGAAAAACTGTACTGTATTGTAGGATACACCCATACACTTCTTTCTTTAGCCTACATTCTGCAATATAAAACAAAGGATCACATATTTAATCAAATATTACCATGAGTCATATTTTGTTTCTAACCAGTTTTATTTTATGATAAGGTATTCCACTAGAAGAAGAGGAAGAGGAAGAAGAAGATTCCTCCTTGACTGGCAAACTCCGTTCATTAATGTACAAAATCAAAGGTCCGCCAAAAGCAGAAAAATTGGAGCCTAAGGAAGAAGAAGAGAAAGCTCCTAGTAAGTTTTCTTTCCATATAAATACTTTCATGATGCACGTGTTAAAGATTTACACAGTCAACAGGAGTGTATTTTCTAATAAAATAATTAAAATTTTAAGGGGCTGAAGAAGGACACTACCTGTTTAAATTTCTTCTGCCTCTTAAAACTATTATTCTGCATACTGAACACCTCAGATACATTTTTAACCAGAAATTGAAATGACTGGAAGATTTTGGATCCAGATCATTAACTCTGGGGTTGAAAATTTACATATTCTTTATAAGGATTGTGAAAGGCTAATTATGGGCACAATAATCTAGACTCAAGCATTCTAAAATTGGGAAGATCTAATTTTTATGGGCTTTTTTTAATGTGAAAATTCTTTTTTCGAGCTTATCTCCATTTCCTTCTATTGCCTGTTCTATTACCTGTTCATACACACAAATAGAGAAGAACATAAACTCCCCAAAACACTTAAAATCACAAACTTCTTATTCTGAGCAGTATTCCTGTACATATCCATTCCCATACCCTCTTCCATAAGACGCAAGGGTGTTCATGGTCTAAACAGGTGTGATTCATTCTGTGCTTGCAATTCCTCAACTATTTGTGTAAGCTTTTAGTTGAGGCTCTTTGAACAACTCATCTGATTCTCATTGCCACTGTGCTCACATGCCACATGAGAATTCATCCCAGTGAGGGTGATGTGTGGTATGAATCTCACAAACTCTGTCTTTGCTGTTGATATGAGTTTTCAATCCTTAATAGTGACTAGGGATGGTAAAGAACAAGCAAGGCAAAAAGACAGATTTCTCTAGGTCTTCTTTAGGACACATTTTTGTTGAGGTTTCTTCTTGTCTTTCTGAATCAAGATTGGGTTTCTAGCCCTAAATTTCTGTAACACCATACAGATATCATGTGCAGGATTCTCCAAGTGAGTTTGAGTTGGTCAACCAGTAACAATTACTCTTCTTTTTTTACCAAGTTGCTCAGTTTGTCAATAGGCCCTTGTACAGATGTGGAATGGTTAATTTATTTCAGGCTCTGAAATAAGTCAAGAGCTGTGTTGAGATTAGGCAGCAAAGTCATTTTATAACTCTTACATGAGCTGCTTGCTCTGGAAAGCACCTGTGTTTGTCCTGGTCTGAAAGCATATTTTGGTCTTTTAAGCTTGTTACTGAGTTTTAAGTACATTAAATCTTGTAACAATCTGATATGCTGCATGAAACAGGGTTCATTCTCCAGTGATTCATCTGTTGGCATCTGCTGTCTCTTTAATGGTAGCAGGAGCTACTCAGTATCTGGTAGTATCATTTCTTCTCCAGGTTTCATGTGGATTCTATTGTCATGAGTCAGGAAATATTCACTCCTAAAGCCTCAGGGCACATGGTGTTTGGTCCTTGGAACAGAGCAGTTCACTTACTTCATGTACCAGAGCTTTGGGTTGCAAGAAATGTAGGCTGTAAAATGATCCTACAGTGTCTATTTTTCTAGAAATTTCAGATGATTTCTTTAGGTTTGGGCTTCTCCTTGGAGTGATGCATACTATAAATATGCACATGGGTTAAGTCATTGAAAGCATGATGAAAAATAATGTAAATCTATTATATTATATACTTGACTGTAGCTGGACATGCTGACGTTTTTAGTCCATGTGTACACTTGCCCTTTATGCATCATGAAATTGGGAATTCAGAGATTAAAGGAAATGGATGTCAAAGGTACCCCCAATCCTCTTATGTGCATGAAGAGGTGTGGTGGTGTGCATGATGTGTACCTATTTCCAAGATTAAAATCTCTGGCCTTGAGTGTCTTGGCTTTAGTCATACATACGCTGTGTGAATATTCATAAGAAGGAACTATTTACTACAAATAAATCTTCCTTTACTCTAAGCTTACATTAATTTCTTATCACAAATAAGCTTTTACCCAAGTGAGGAATGCCAGCAATTTCAACCTAGTATTAATGATGAATCAGTAAATTTTGTATTTCAAAACAAGTTAGAACTCTGAATATAAACACATAGAGGCAAAGAATTAGTGTTAATAATGATTCTAGGACATTTGTAACTATCAAGTCAAAAGTGAGATAAGGCATGACGTGCCACTAAGAGTAGGGCTATCCCTGTGAAGTACAGAATTTGTTCTCAGAGGTTAAAAGCCTAATTACGGAACACAACCTCAGAATTAATGAGGGTTTGCATAAATACAATATTAAGTAAGCTAAGAAAGAAGTGTTAGCAAGTGAAAGAATAGTGTAGACACAAACCCCAATGGATCTACACTATCTATGAACACTTTAGTGATGTAAAGTGGAAGGGAGCTGTTCTTGCCATTGGAAGAACTTTGGGAAAGTCAAGGGGTATGTTTGCAGGTGATAGAAGAAAGAAACTTGCATTGTTTTAAGAGGTAGGGTGGTTACTCCTGTTCTGCTTGATATCAAGCATGAACACTTGTTGGAACAAGGACTGGAACGTGTGTCTAGTTTTCAGGTAAATTCCCTAAACTTTGAGGTCAGCAAAACTGTTTTCAGAATCACTGCATTTGCAATGTCTACAATACAGGTGCATCAAGCAATTTTTGTTCTGTAGTTCCGAACAATACAATGTTTTTAGAAAGTGTGTTACCAAGTGACAATGACTTGATCTAGAAATAAGGAATAAATTAAAAGTCTAAATGCAACATTTAATTTACAAGGATGATTCTCAAAATTATGGTCAACTTAAAGGTTTTCAACTTAAAGGTTTTCATCATCAACAGTGCTGGTGTGGACTTGAACCCTAAATAGATGTTTATTGTTTTTTGTCTCTCTCATTTATCTTGAAAGATCTGAAAGTTGCTTTTCCAATTTAAAAACCCTATTAAGTCTGGTTGTGGTTTTTTAAAACCTTCTTTGTTGTCTCCTGTTTCACACATTACTATAATACATGTTTTTTGATGTTTTCCAATGGAAGAGCAAGTAACATTTAATGTATTTTGCTTTTAGCTACACTAAAGGAACTCATATCGCAGACAATGGTGCGCTGGTCCCAGGAAGATCAGATCCAAGATCCTGAATTAGTCCGGATTATGTACAGCCTCCTTCGCAGGCAGTATGACAGCATTGGGGAGCTCCTGCAAGCCCTGAGGAAAGCATACACCATCAGTGCTGCCTCTGTGAAGGACACCATCAATCTGCTTGCAGCACTGGGCCAGATTCGCTCGCTTCTCAGTGTGAGGATGGGAAAAGAGGAGGAACTGCTAATGATTAATGGATTAGGGTATGGAATCAATGGAGTTTTGTTTTTAAGTTGGTGTAAAGCTTTTTGTTATTTTAGTAAATCCTCTAATTTTTGTTCCTAAATGAAAATTAATGCTGCACTGAAGTGTAAATATGTACCAGTGATTTGCACTTTCACATGTATTTCCAAGGTGGCTCCAACTATCTCTCTAACAGTATCAAAAGGGTCAAAGTTTCTGTGAACGAAGGTATTATCTAAAGGAAATGGACTCTTTTTACTACCGTTAAGCCTGATTCTTAAACCTTAATCAAAGTACATGTTTTAGCAGCTTTGGAGAAAAAGATCACTAAAATTTTTGCTGGTGTCTATCTATGCTGTATTTTTCCCAAACTTAAAGCCCATTTTATATTTAGTGTATGAGTGGATAAAGTTACTGGTGTCTTTTCAATTGGAAATTCAGAAGAAATTTCCTTTATATAGCACCAGATGATGTGAGAATATTTTCTGCATCTTTGCTATAAAATTACCTCTGTTGAGCTGTAGTATTTTGATGTATTCTTGCATGTTTGTTATTCCTCTTGTGTGATTAAATGCTGTATGGGCCATTTAATGTTGGAAGGAAAATTACCCAATTTGTCCTTGATGCTGAGTTTGTAAATTTGCTGAGAATTATACAAGGGATAAAGGATAAATTTTGCCTAAACATGGCATGGATATAAGCACCTTCCAAGAAGTGCTGTATTGAGACTCATCCATTCTCAGTTTTCTGTATTTCTTTAAAGCAGGAATGATGCCTGTTATTTGCCATGTCTTTTTAAAAGATTGTCCTAAAATGCTAAAAATCCCTGGATTCTGCTGAAATCTAGTCTCTGGATTATTTTAAAACACATAAATTGTCTTCTGGATTATGAAAACAATACAGCAGATTCTAGAAAATGTTGAGAGAATGGTGGGCAGAGTGAAAAAGTTAAAATAGTCCTTCATAATGGACTTGTATGCCACTTCTGACAGAATTTGAAAGTAGTGATGAAATACATATAATAGATTACCTTAAATGCTAGATCTATTTATTGTCTTTACTTTGTGAACAGAGGAAATTAATTAAGAGGTTACTGCAAAAATATGATTGATTTGATTTCATTTTCTTGAACTCTGTTCTGAACTTAAAACCTAAAAAAACATATTCTTTTCCACTTAGATCATCACAGATTTTCTTTTTAAATTTAAACAGAACAGATGGCAGGAGCAATTTAGAGATGAAGAATTGCCATCTCAAAATAATTTTGAGGTTAATATTCTTCTTATGAAGAATCTATGAGAATTGGAGGAATGACAACATATTGAAATGTGAAACATTTTGTTCACAGATGCTTTTGTATTATGCTGAATTCTAAGAATTTTCAATTATGTTAATACCATGAATGCATACTTCTGAAATCTCAATGCTTCGACTTAAATTAATTTGAGGTTTTTTTAAAAGCAAATTGTCTTCCATTTTAGGGAAATAATGAACAACAAGGTGTTTTATCAGCATCCTAACTTAATGAGAGTCTTGGGCATGCATGAGACTGTTATGGATGTGATGGTAAATGTGCTTGGAGGAGATAAATCTCAGGTAATTTCACCACAATTTGTTCTGTGTTTTGCATTTTGAACCTCCCCAAAAATATATTAGGATGTTTAAGAAGTGGACAAAAATATATCCCATCTAAGCTAGATTTTGCTTGTCCAAATTAAAGTATTCATTAAAGAAAAATGTAGATTTTTTTTATTTTACTAGAGGGAGAAGCCCAGTAGCCTAGCCTTGATTTTTAAAATGTGAGATGTTTTAGGTGTTTCATTTTTTTGTTTAATTGGATTGTAAGATGTTTTGTTTTTAAATTAAATATATACTTTAACTGCATTTATTGGAGGTGTAGCTCTGGTAGGAAAATTTACCTTTTCATCTTAAATGAAGTGTTACTACCTAATTACTAATTATAATAAAAGATTAAATCCAGTTTATATTTTAATGCTCAAATTCATCTACTTTAATTGAGCAAAAATTTTCTTGCAGTGTTGTGTTCTCCCTTTTCTCTGTGCCATGCTGGAATATATATATATATATACGTTATTTTAAAGGCAGAGTGGCATAAATTTTGAGAAGCCTAACAGAAAATCTTCACTCCTGATCAAAGTGAGAAGTGAAGTGTGCATATTTTCTTTCTTCTCTTTGCTCATGCCTGATGTTTTTATCCTGTTGCCTCCATCCCAAAAAGAGAGGTCTCCTCTGATCCCAGTATTCCTTATCTAATACCCTTTCGCCTGGCCACTCATTTTTCTTATGTACTTGGAACAGTTTTCAGCCCAATATTCTACCTTTTGCTTATCTTTTCTGTCCTTCAATTTTTCACAGCTTGATTGATTTCTATGTGCAGCTGCACCACTCTTTGCCTCTTTAATCAAGAATTCTCTTAAATGCTTATACATCAAATCTGCCTACACCATTGCAGTTTTACAAAGTATTCACATATCAGTTTTAGTATTTCTGTTGTATTTCAAGGCAAGTTACAATTAATTATAAAATTATTATTACTTTGCTAATTTATAGGTACTACAACACCCTGGTTTTGCAATAACTTTTACATAGAGCCAAAGGTGATAAAAAAACCCTGAAACCCAAAACTATGACAACCCCCAATGCCTTCTAATTTTATTTAAAATATTTTCCTAGAAAGTTTTAATAACACAGATCTACAAAAATGCTTTACAGAAATTACCATGATATCCTTCAAAGGAAATGCAGACTTAGAAAACTGCTTGGTAACCTGGTGTTGTGCCATTAAATGTCTTGGCCACCCAAAAGAACCTCTTTTATGCCTCTGTCTTTTATGAATTGCATGTAGACAATGGGTACCCAGTGAATATTTCTTTCTGTTCAGTGTTGTAGCTTCAAGAGATGGAATGACCAATCATGAAATGTAGTCTTTGGCTTAGGGATTGGGCACTTTTCTAGGTTGTGGCAGCAGATTGTTTAAGCTAGATCTCCAGCTTCTTCGAATAAATGGTTAATCATGAGGCTGTATTGGGACACACACGTCTCTGAAGAAATGGTAGGAATGTTAAAACTTGTCAGTTCAAACTGGGATGTCACCTATAGTTCTCTGAAAAATGATTTTTCAACACTTTAATGGCCTAATGAGTGTGAAAGTTAAAAGGAAATGTGGGTCTTTTCCTAAGTTAGAACCAAACTGTCAGTTGCTTATCACCTTGGTAACTTCACTATACTTTCCTTTTGAGGAGTGCAGGAAGAAGGACTGGAGCAGATTGGTAATTAACATATTTCACTGCTTTGTCAACTTTCCTCTTCAGCAGATCGCTTTTCCTAAGATGGTGGCAAGCTGTTGTCGGTTCCTGTGCTACTTCTGTCGCATTAGCCGACAAAACCAAAAGGCCATGTTTGAGCATCTCAGCTACTTACTGGAAAACAGCAGCGTTGGACTGGGTATGCCATGTAGCTGCAACACCTAAAACCAAGAGTATGAGCAACTGTGTTATCACATGACTGGTGTCTAATTTGTATAGCAGGGTGAAACATGCTTAAACCACCTTGTGGTTTCACCTTTCATAATTTTTCTTTTTTTTTTTTTTTTCACTTTTGTTTCATGCTAGTGTGTCTATGAATTGTATTAGGAACAGAACAGAATAGTCTGAATCTGTGTTTTAAAACACCTTAAAAATTAGTATTAAACACATCATTTGACATTTTTCTATTCAAAATAGTTGTGGTTTGAAATCTAAGATTAAATTGACTCCTTATGGTGCTTGCCTGTTTCATCTGGTTTAAATTTCCTTGCCTCTACAGTTTAGACTACTGAAGTAAATTTCATATTTTTCTATTCACTGACTATGTTTTTTAATGCATGTGCATTAGATTTTGTAACACAAGAAAAAATTTATTAGCTAGATAGATGGCTATAATAATAAGATATGTCAAGACAAGATAGCTTATGATTTCACAGTGATTTAGCTCTTCATGTGTGCATTTGGCCATAATAAACACAGAAATCTGGAAAATATTAAAGAAAGAAAACAGATAATTGAAGCTTGAAATGTCTGTTTTTGCTAAAGATAGGCATGTTTTGAAATCTTGACTTGATAAAGCTGTGCAGAATTATGTAGTTAACACGTTAGTCTCCTAAGGAAATAGTATTCCTCCAATTTGCTCTGTTGTTAATACTGGGGTTTTTTTCATCTGTATTTAAAACCACTGTGTTGAAGTATGCTAACAGATATGGATGTGAAGCCAGAAAAAAAAATTCAGCATTTCCACATTATTAAAAACAGCTAACTGCGTTCTTGGATGAAGAACTGACCTAAAATGTTCTATGAATATATTTGCGTTCTAGATTCCAGCGTGATTGCTGCCCTCTGCTGCATGACTGTGATTACTGCAAACTCCCTTTAATCATTGTGTATTAACTTTTTCCTGCAGCGTTTCCTTCAATGAGGGGTTCGACACCACTCGATGTGGCAGCAGCCTCTGTGATGGACAACAACGAGCTTGCACTTGCATTGGAGGAGCCAGATCTTGATAAGGTGGCCACTCTGACCTATTTACCCATTTATTAAATGATGTAGTTGTGCTGAAAGGGTTTTAAAGGGCAAGCTTGATCACAGTAGTTTTTGAACATGTTGTCCTTAAAAACACCCACTCTAGGTACACGTTGTTTCAGGGTAAGGTTCACTGACCAGTAATCAGTTCCCCTGATTTTTCCTTATACTTATTGGGAGTCAGAGCAAAAGAGATTTATTTCTATCTTCTGCATCCTTTCACTATTGTTATCAGGTAGAAAGGATGACAAGAAAAAAGACATGAAACAGGAATATCAAAATTGTTTGGGGAGGAAAAAATTGAGAATTAAGAGGAGAATTTTAAAAAAAGGACACAGATCTTTTGGCTTAAATCATGGAGATTTGTGGGCACGGAGGTTAGAACTAAGAGAATGGAAGGACAGGTATTTCAAGATGAAAGGTGAGACAGGATTTTACGGGTAGGGTCAATGGGAGACTGAATCCAGAATTCAAGTTGTTGGCAATTGTTAGGAATAAAGGGGAATATGAGGAGAGGCAGGATAAGCTGGAAAATATGTTAAAATGTAAAAAATTGCATGAAAGTTATTTGTATATCATAGGAGGAAAACAGATTTAGAGATGGAAGTGCACAGTCAGAAGAGGAGGAAAGCGGGTAAAGGAAATTAGATGTGCTAGCAGAGCACTGGGGTGCAGAAAACAGAAAGCAGGGTTTAATATAAATGGAGAGAGTAGTTAAACACATAAAGGATGGTTTAGCACAGGGAAAGTCTTTGTGCAGGATGACAGGATCCTGTGATGACAGTGGAACTCGTGGGACTGTTTGTGATTAGTACGTGGTGTGGGAGAGGAAAAGTTGTGAAATTGAAATAAATGGGCATATTACAGTGATAGCTGGGGGAAGACAGGCAAGAATATGAATGAAAAGGGTGTGAGACAGCACAGCATATACTTACTAGGCAGTATGCTCTTGAGAAGTGTTAGCAATTCTCTATCACCCACAAAATTGCTGAGTACACTCTGTCCTGTCATTAAAAAAATTGAATGGTATTGATATCAATCCTTGGGATTCAATGCTAGTGACAGGAAAACTACCAGTGACTGTCTTATATATTCATGGAAACTACTGTAGAGGAAGTCACTGAAACTAAATTTCACTGATGACCACATTTCTCATTTACTGATTGCTTACCTTGAAATACTTGGCACTTTGCTTACTGAAATACTTGGCCCTGTACAAATCCTGAATATTCAAATAGTAACAGATATCAGCTGTAACATAAGCAGTATTTTATGCTGAAAAGATCAGGCTGTATGTGCCTCAGACTGGGCTTCTCAAATTCGTTAGTCATTTTAGCTGTAAGAATTTTAGCTGTAATGCATTGGCTGCAATGTATTACCTTTGGTGAGACAATAACTTTATCTGGTGCAGTATGTGGAGGTTATTCAGTAAACCAATCATATACTAAATAACTAGAAAAAATTAGCGCTCTCTAGCTATTAGTTGTGGATGGATGTGACAGTCCCTAATCACAGAGCGATACAGCATTTCTATGTGACTAAAGTTTATACCATAAAAATTGTGTGCAAAACAAACAAATTACAGGTAGACAACTTCACTTTTCAAATTTTGCCATTGCAAATTTAAACTCCATATTGCATATAGGTAAAGCCTTATAAAATAAGGGCCTTTTTACCCTTATAGAATCATGGCTCAGGCCTGCTACTTGGCTAAGTAAAGGAGGACTGTGGGAAAGTGACTCAGCTGAATTGGAGGTAGAAAAACAAGTTACATAACATTACATGCTCACATTTGGTGTATGGTGGTCGGCTGGATTATGTTTGTTATGACTTAACTATGCAGCTGATGGTTGGCTAACTGCTTAAAAAGGCCTGGTTTTTGCAACAAAGCAGCACTCCTTTGCCCCTGCCTGGGGATTCTGCGTCGCTTTGCTTCGTACAAATCTCTTTTTACTGCAAATGTGTGAGACTGTGTGGAGGGTAGAGGATTGCACAAGAAATGTATCCCATACCATAGTAAACTGAATAGATTAAAACTATATGGCTTGGTGGTAACGTCGTAAAATCTTAGAAGAAAGAGATTTGTTCTACTGGTGTTCTCACACTTTTTATGAGCTGCATTTCTAGACCCCTGCAAGTATGTATTCACTTACATCTTCTGAAAAAATGCTTGAAAACTATCAAGTCCTGTTAGGAATTATATACTTTTTCCTCAGAGTGCTCTGAGTAACTTCTTTACTTCATACTGTGATAAGCAAGTTTTCCACATCAACCCATTTTTCCACATCAATCCATTTTTCCACTGTTGAAGCCTTTTGGAGGCAATTTGCATACTGTATCAGCTGACATATAATTCTTCCTAAATTCATAACTTTCCCTCTTAGGACGCTGGATAATGACTAAGTATAATTTCTTCATATATTTCCCTTTTGCCATCTATTTTGTCTGCCTGCCATTTTGAGAAATTATAATTTATATCTTTTTTTACAAGTTCATGGAAGATTCTTCATGGTCATTACCCATTTTAAGTGCTCATGATCATGTGTTGTCCTTTGCACAACCATATGATTTTTTATTTTGTTTGAAATGCACAGTTATCTGCAAATTTCCTTTTAGATGAATGAGGAAATTATTCTGTATATATTGCTGAAATTCAGTTTAATATAATTAAAGAAATTCATCATAATTTCTCAAAGATTTCCCTCAGTTAAAGATACTTCTCTTGATAAGAAACGTTGTGCTAGAAATTTTTTTACTACCAACATTTTTTAGTCTTTCTGGTTTCAGACTCTTAAAACTGTTCAATGATATTTATCATTCTTCTGAAAAATTGTGATGGTTTTCATATTCATTAAAATTAGATTTATACTATATACATTTTTAATGCAATCTTTATTTTGCTGTTGTAGCAAATAAACCATACATGGTTACTGATCTGGTTTTAAAGCTGTTCAGTATTTTAGTTGTTGTGTATGTACTGTCAAAAAGATCTGGATTATACAACATTTTATTCTATTTTTCACATTCCACATTTGTTCATGTTGTATTTTTGTGTCATCATATAATTAGGTAACTTCAGAAACAAAGAGTGCTAGCCTTTTTTAATTAAAAAAAACCCCTATGACTGATATAACAATGAGCTATGTTAGATTCTTAAGTTAATTACCCAGAATATAAAAAATCTTGGGAAAAAAAATTACAGTGCTTATTCTGGTTTATAGCTATTTTTAGAAACATATTTCTAAGCATATGAATAAATTATTACTTCTGTATTGCAGGTTGTTACCTACCTGGCAGGTTGTGGCCTGCAGAGCTGTCCAGTATTGCTGGCTAAAGGATATCCAGACATTGGATGGAACCCAATAGAGGGTGAACGTTACCTGTCATTCTTACGATTTGCAGTTTTTGCTAACAGTAAGTCTAATTTCTTGGCATCCAGATTTGATCAAAAGGTCTCCCTTAAATTAATTTCCTAACCATCAAAATATATTAAATCTGAAGAGATGTTAAAGCACAGTCTCCTCATTACAAACAGAAGACTATTGGTGTATGCCTATTATTGTAACTTTTTTTTAATCTTCATAGTTAGCTGTATTTTTTTTCTTAATTTTTTTTTTTGCAAATCACATAATTGAGTAGATTAACCTGTAGCCACGGTAACAAATCATGTTAGGAATTCCTTGGCACGGGAAGACCAGGAATAGGGGTTACATCAATATATTCCTGTCACTCTCTGGGAGAAAAATCTTTCCTGTGCTCTAGCATGTGGTCCCTCCCACAGCAGACAATCCTCCACAACCTTCTCCAATGTGAGTCTGTCCCATGGGCAAAAATTCTCCACAAACTACTGCACTGTGGGGCACTTTTCCATGGGGTGCAGTCCTTCCAGGACAGGTTGCTCCAGTGTGAGTTCCCCACAAGTCCTACCAGGAAACTTGCTCCAGCGTGGGCTCCACTCTCCACAGGTCTGCAGGTGACTCTGCCAGGAGCCTGCTCCAACATGGGGTCTCCTCCATGGGCTGCAGGAAGATTTCTGCATCCCTGTGCACCTCCATGGGCCGCGGGGGCACATCTGCCTCACCACAGACTGCAGGGGAGTCTCAGCTCTGGTGCCTTAGGATAAGGACTTGATTTATATTTTGCAACAATTAGGAGAAAATGCAGTTTTTCTTCTGACTTAAGAATACCTTTCAGGAGAAAATATGTGTAGTGCTTTTCGGTCCTCAGGTGAAAGTGTTGAGGAAAATGCAAGTGTTGTTGTCAAGCTCCTCATTCGACGGCCAGAGTGCTTCGGGCCAGACCTTAGGGGAGAAGGAGGAAATGGTTTGCTGGCTGCTATGCAGGAAGCTATCAGGATCTCAGAGAATCCTAGTCGTGACCTTCCTTCCCAGGCATATAAAAGAGAAGGGTAAGTAAATGTGAATGCTTATTTGGCAAGTGATGATTTAATAGCTGGTTCAATCATGCTGGCAGTATGTGGATAATAGACCCTGTTGTGTAGGGCATTAGACAGACAGAGAGAATTAGAAATTCACATCCACAAGCAGTTGTCATATGGTAGTCATAAAGCATTAGCTAGATAAAAGTGGAATAAGAGTTACAGAGAGAAAAAGCCCAAAGGACAAAACAAATGAGAAGACTGCTGTGGAATGAAGCTAAAGTTAAGCTAAAGTAAAAGAGGAAGGTAGAAGGCTCATGTGAAGTCAGCTATTACAGTTAGCCTGTATGCTTACCCTAGGGACAAAAACCCTTTCGTCTGGAGCCAAAGGAATGAGTATATCTGGTGAATAGTCTCTGGATCATGTCTCTAGCTCCAGAGAAGAGCTATAAGATGTAGATTAGTAAAAATGCTCAATGTTATTCTTAACTTTTTAGTGATGAGGAGGAGGAGGAAGAGGAGACTGTGCACATGGGAAATGCAATCATGTCATTTTACTCAGCTCTCATAGATTTACTTGGACGCTGTGCACCAGAAATGCATGTAAGTTCATTCTACCACTTGCTCAGAAAATGTAAGGAGATTTGTAAACATAATTATACATGTTTTACTAAACCTTTCTCTATTCGAATCCTTCTTCCCTTCAAAGGTAGATTTTATGGTTTCTTGCTGTATCTAAGTAGAGACAAGCTGCAAGCTGTTTATAAAGAACCATGGTCTTTTGATTCTCTTATGCTTTTTTTTATTTATCTAAAATTTTGGTAATTTTTAAACGATGATGAAATCAAAAATATGAACTACAAGTGTTGCACAATTAAGTGACCACTATAATAACTTCTGAAATTGAACCTTTATTATTCTCTAGAAAGCCATAAAATAATTTTCATAAGAATGTGATAGAGGGCTGCTTTTTGTGTGCATTGATGAAATATGGTGCCCACGCTTGTGAATATATGGAAAAATATGTAAAATAACTGTTTCAACCGTAATGCCTGCAACAGCCACGTGCAAGACTTGGTTTTAATTAGACTGACTGTTCCTTGTTGGCACTTAAAGTTCTTTAGTAGCTTAAAATCCTCTCTTTATCTCAATACAATAAGAGTAAGAAATTTGGCTTGCAGTTTCCCTACTTACACTTAAAAAAGCTATTAAGTTTATTAGCTATATGTGGCTCTGTTGCCAGACACAGCAGTTTCATGTTATGAAAATTACTGGTAGAGATTTTCAGACACAGGTTATAGATACCAGATCTCTGCTAGAAGTTGAAAGGAATTGCTCACCTCATTGTTGTAAATGCCTTTTGAAGAATTTTGCAGGATAGAAATACTAGAAAAATGCATGGACACATCACACAGGTCTGCATCCGTTTGTAGTGTAAAAAAGCAAGCTCAAAACTTGCCACCATGGGTTCCCTAGGTAACATGGACATTTCATAAGTTTTGGTTTCATCACCATATCTGGTTGGTTTAGGAATCTTACCAATGTGGAGGTTTTGCCTTATTGGGAATTCATTATATTGTGAAATCCTTTATATAAAAATAAGACCAGATACAAATGTAGGAACTGCTGAATTTGGCAAGTTCATTCATTCTTGGATAAATTGATAAATTGAATTTCTATACATTTTCTTCTGGTGTTTGGAAAAAATCATATTAATACAAATATTTTGAAGAAAACTTTCTTATGTCCCTCAGTACTAAATTTTCTAACTGATTAATTTTTCTAACAGCTTATTCAAAGTGGAAAAGGGGAAGCTATTCGAATCAGGTCAATCCTTCGATCCCTAGTGCCAACTGAAGATTTGGTGGGGATTATAAGTATACCACTAAAGTTGTCCACAGTTAACAAAGGTAACTTCAATAATTTTATTAGACCTTTTATCTTTTATGAAAGTCTTTTGCCACATTAGCCTTCAGATGAAAAATAGAGCAGTTTTGTTTGTTGAATGTAAGCAGAGAACTGTTCAAATTTTAACTAGATCTGCATCAATTAGAGCTGCTCCAGTGGCACAGATACTTGCTCCTATAGAGGAGATAATGTAAGAAAGTAAGAAATACTTTAAAGGATCACACAATGGGCCAATACTTTGCCTCCAGCAGTGGCTTTAGAGACACTACCTCCTTAGGCAAGATATTTAAGATTTGGCTCAGTCCCTTTTGTATTTCCACATTATCCATTAATTTCTATGCTTTCATTTAAGAGTGAAAGATAATCGCAAAATAATAGGGGTTTCTAAATGATAAAAACTTTCTGTTCTAAATGATTGTTTTTCAGCATAGAACAAAACTGAACAAGAATGTAATTTTCTTTGAGTATGTGATTTTACATATTAAATGTAATTACCATATGTTTCATTGCCTTTGTGTTTCTTGTTTTATCAGTTATCCACTATTAAAAAGTGCATTGTATGTTTGTGTAGATGGCACAGTAAATGAGCCAGACATGTCTGCTAGTTTCTGTCCTGATCATAAAGCACCCATGGTACTCTTCTTGGACCGTGTCTATGGTATTAAGGACCAAAGCTTCCTCCTTCACCTATTGGAAGTTGGATTTTTACCAGATCTAAGAGCTTCTGCCTCTTTGGATACAGTATGTATTTCATTATTGAGTTTAGGTGAAATGGCTGGATATAGTGGCTCTGTAAGTGTAAAAAACCTGGAATTTCAAGTAAAAACAGCCTTTAGAAAAAGACATTGTAGGCTCACTATAAAACAAAATCAATATTAATTCACTATAAATTTATACTGCATAAGTCTGATTTAAACATTCAGTGTATAAAGTGTAAAAGTAGTTTAAAATCTTGTGATACAGGCTATACAGTAATTCAATAAGTACATTGAGTATACTGCAATAGGCCTAATGATTGCTTTTATTTCATGTTTGTTTTCAATAATTACACTGAAAATCTAGGTGTATGAAGAAATTGAGATGCCAAGTGTTATTTAAAGCTTAGTGGGGTTTTCTAACCTGTTTCAAGATAGAGGCTACATATTCTTTTCTGCTGCTATTTGTTCAGAGTGCAGGGGTGCAAGAGATAGAACATAAATGGATGGCTTGAATTTTCTCCAGTTGAAAAAGAAATTACTTTGGTCATCATATATGTCCTGGAAACATTGTTAGCACCCAGTCACTCAGGAGACTTAAGGACTATTACATTTTTTTATGTTTTATAGCCTTCATATTTAGAGTGACACTCACGCTTATTTGCTCCTTCATACAGGTTTCTCTCAGCACCACAGAGGCAGCTCTCGCACTAAATAGATACATTTGCTCAGCTGTGTTTCCTCTGCTCAAGAGATGTGCTCCCCTTTTTTCTGGAACAGAGCATCATGCCTCTCTGGTTGACTCCACGCTCCACACAATATATAGGTTATCCAAGGGACGGTCCCTCACAAAAGCCCAAAGAGACGCTATTGAGGAATGTCTGCTTGCTATTTGCCAGTATGTATGATACCGCTGTACAAATTAATTTCTATAGTGCAGGATAGGTATTTTAACAACTTGTTTCTTTGCCTGTAGTGTAGACCTAAGACTATTTTTTTCTTGCATAAAATAAATGACCAGTGTTATCTCAGGAACTGAAATGTAGATTTGTCTGTTCACTTAAGAGGGTTCAGAAGCAGCCCAATTTCTGTGCTATGTCCTTAGATAGTGAGATTCCTTAAGTACCTAGCACTGTTTTTTCAAAATACTTTTAATGAGTGTTTTGTCTCCCAATATGCAAATTGACTTCAATTATTATTTCATTTACATTGAACTGCATGAATTTTGCTGACAACATCTATTTTTTTTTTTTTTTAATTACAGCCATTTGCGTCCCTCTATGCTGCAACAGCTGTTGAGAAGGCTGGTTTTTGATGTGCCCCTGCTCAATGAATACTGTAAAATGCCTCTCAAGGTAAATACTTTATTTTCTGTACATGCATCCAGCATAAAACTTCAAAAGAAAATATTGTTGTCTTGTTTTTAAAATAAGAATGGGAAGGATAAAGCAATGTAAAATTACTTCTGAATTGAAAATAATGTTATATTGTAGTCTTTCAAATTAAATGTAACGTTTGCAAAATTTTTTAAATCATGCTTTTGCAAAGAGTAAGGTGATTATGATGTTTTGTATGGTGAACTGTTGCCTTTCCTGTTGCTTCAGCAAAAGTATTTCAATGTATCAGTTTAAACATGAGTGTTATCTTGAGATTTCTTCTTCTGCTATATGAACTAAAATAGCTCTTGGTGGGATGCATGGTCCAGGAATGAATTTTGAGTGAAATCTAAGAAATGGATTTGAGTGAAATCTAAGGATGCAGGGAAGAAAATTCACCTTTTATTTCTGAGTAATCTGTAACTGAAGTTTTATCTAGTTTTTCTTTTGTGCTGTAAAACAGAATTACAATTGTTAGATGATAAATTAATCATATTTAGAACTATTCTGTCAGGTTTGTTTCACTTTTTTTTTTTTTTTTTTTTTTTTTTTAAAATTTTTTTGTCGGGTTTTTTTTCTTTTTTTTTTTTTTTTTTTTTTTCTTTTTTTTAATAAAACAGCCTGATCTAAGGTCTGCATCTTTTTCTGAAAGAATTGAAATTTTATCATATTTTAAAGCAGAGCTGCCATATTCACAAACATGCTCTGGAGCAGCAATAATTTTTGATTAAAAGTGTGGTATAGAGGGAGTGTTTGGTCTGTTTTTTCACAATTATTTTCCTTTCTTATGCAGAATTGCAATAAAAAATAAAATGTCAAGATTCTAGTCTGATACTAAAAGAGATTTTTAAAGTTTTTATGGGATAAGAATTTTTAGTTCTACAGAAGAAACCGGTAGAAATCTGAAATTATGTGGAAAGTGTGCCAATAATCATCTATATTAGCACTTTAACTGCACAGATTTCCTGTGTGATAGTTTTTTCTGTCAATTTTTCCAGAGCTGAACAGCCACAGCCAAGAAGGTGTACTGCAGGTGTCTTTTGCAGTGTTCTGAATAACACAGAAGCCATCAACTACAAATGACAGGAGTTAAATCAATTTGAATTTGTAAAACTTTGCAGCAGAACCTATCATGTCCTGCCTTATACCCATTTCATTGTCTCTGTTTTCATCCTGTGAGCTAGTCTGTACTCAAATGGTGATAATTCTGAAAGTTTGCTACTCCCTGTAATCATTGAGAATCCCACAGCAGGAGCTGGAGATAGTACAGGCTTTATACTTTCACAATATGGGCTCTGCTACTCTTCCAAAAAGAAAAAGAAGAAAAATAAAACCATTATTCTGAGCCATTGGAAATGAAGACAGACACAAATAATACTACTCCTGTAACTGTTTAGCATAACAGTTTTTTATTTTGTTAAATAGCAATGTTTCACAAGCATTTTTATTTCTTGAAAATCTAGCTTCTGACAAATCACTATGAGCAGTGCTGGAAATATTACTGTCTGCCTTCAGGAATGGGAAGCTATGGAATTGCAGCAGAAGAGGAATTACATTTAACTGAAAAGCTTTTCTGGGGAATATTTGATTCCTTGTCTCATAAGGTAATGGCTGCAATTCACATTACATTATGGGGTGGATATAAAAGCATTATAGTGATAATTTGCTGTGCCAAGATGAGAAAACTCCTCTTTTAATGGTTGTTTCATCTAATATGGGAGATACAGCAATGAATGCTTTTAATTAAGTGAAAAATTGAACACTGAGTCTTGAAAGATTCTCTCTGAACCGAGGAAATGTTAAATCTTTGCTTGATATACTCGTAAGCTTTACACTACTAATGAGGAGAAACGTATGTGTGTGTATATATGTTTTCTCCCTCTCTCTCTCTCTCTATATATATATATACACAAGCACATGTAATGTTTAGTTCTCACTTCACTAACATGTCAGTGTTGTCTGCTCTCCTATCTTGGCTCTACTAAACATTTTAAATTACTTTTTACTGACATAAAATTAATTTTAATAAATATATGTATGTGCTTATCAAATTGTTGGTATATGCAGAATAAATTTACATTGCCTGTCTTCAAATATATATTTGCATTTCTTTAGTTGTTCAGCTATTGCCCAGCTGAAGAGATATGATGCAATATATTACGAAATAAACACATTTCCATTTTTCTGTTGCATAATGTGATATTGGGACTTTCACACTTACTCAGTTTTTCTCTCAGTAAGAAAAAAGTTGCATTTCTGATATGAGAAATGTCCTCCTGAGTAAACACTTTTTGTGCTTGCTTGGGATCAAAATTTAGCCCAATCAAAAATCAGTTTTTGCTTTACTACAATAAAAATCATATTCATTGTGCCTCACTGAATTTATGTTCTCTTTCTAAGCTAAAGATTTAGATGATTGCTCCTCTAGGCATTCTGATTTATAATATGGAAATAAAAATGGTCTCTGCATTATTCTGAAATGGCTTTTTAAGCTTAATTTGTATTTGATTTTAGTAACATTTTCCCCTATCTTAATGCTTTCACAAGCGTGAAAAGTGTCTGGAGTGCCTGATGCAATCAAATGTTTCCAATTAGTGCATCCTCAATTTTAACAAATAAATTAACATGATATGTTTCTGCCAGTGCTGGTGGCTCTCTATAACAACATTTTTATTTTTCTGTAAATGGTTGTTTGCCCAATGGTAGTTAGTGGAAGAAGAGTTGTATAAATCTGATCTGCTGACCTACAGTATTCTCCACTATTCTTTTTTGTTCTAAGCTATTTACAGGTTTGATATTATGAAAAATAATGAAATTACTTTGCTACAGTAAATCAAAATTTCCTTTAATGAAGATATTTTAAAATGAAACAGTGCAGGGTGGAAGAGAGACAAAATGACAACGACTTCTGCTACTTCTGCAGGAACTAAAGCAGTCTTTTACAGATGATCATGCTCTGTACCTAGTCAAACTACTCTTGATCCTCCCTGTACAGGCATTCATTGCCCAAAGAAAGTTCGAGTTGAACTCGTATTGCATACACATACAAAATGTCAGCACATTCTTCTGTCAATCTGAGTAGTCTTAAGAATATATCATGCTGATATAATGGAAAATAGATGTCATGCAACAATAATTTTGCTCTGTGTTTGAATTTTAAATGTGACTTACTGTTTGTTTGCATCTTCTAATATTTGTACATGGTTATGGCTGCTTGGATTTCACTAACATTTTGCATGTTTTTCTATTGGGTTTTCCAACCAGTTCCTATCTCTCCTGCAGAAGTATGATCCAGAGCTCTTTCGAATGGCTTTGCCTTGTCTAAGTGCTATAGCTGGTGCCTTGCCCCCTGATTATTTAGATACACGAATTATGTCAACTTTGGAAAAGCAGACTTCAGTGGATCCAGAAGGAAATTTTGATCCCAAACCTGTCAGCACATCAAAGTGAGTCATGTAATTCATAGTGGTTTCCTTCCCTTAAATATTTTTATACTATTCCTTATTAACATTTTTATCTTCGGTAGGGAGAGTTGGCTGGTGACTGACATGTTAGTGGTATTAAGACTTTCAGAAGTAGTAGAGGGATTTTTGCTTCCTTCTGCCAAATACTTCACTGAAACTTGTCCTGTTTACCAGACATAAACCATATTCTTCTCAGCCCTGAACAGATGTTAAATATTTCCAGCTTATGTCTGCAGAGAAAATAGTAAATTCTATATTTATTAAGTACCCTATTGCCCAATAGTTCAAATGTTTGGGATAGATAAATAAGAAACTATCATTATTTTGCACAAGCTTATGACAATTTGTACAACATCACAAAAATCTGGTGATTCAACTGGTCTGTAGCCCAATTTTTATTAAATCTTCACTTAATTTTGAGAACTGATCTGTAGAAGCATGCTATGGCAAACTAAGCAGATCATGCAGAATGATTAAATAGAGATTTGGCTTTCCTAGTAATTTTTTGCTTTTAAAATACAGACTTTGTATTCAAGAACTGAGGATCAATAGCTCAGTCTTGCTAATAAAGGCATATTCTTCCATCATTATGCATTGTGAAACTTCTATGTTAATATTATTCTTTATTAAGAATTAGCAACAAATTTACCTGCAGACTATGGTGAAGCAGGTTTTTGTTCCGTTGCAATTTCAGTTGCTAAGAAGTGTGACTGTTATGTACTTAAAGGTTCTCTGAAAATGGCATTATAGCTATGCCTTTTTTATGGCATTTCTTTTAAAGAACAGGGAATTACCAAGCCAAATGCTTTGCCTTCATTTGAAGGTGAAGCATTTTTGGTTGGTGCTATCTTTCGCTGACATTTTTTTTGTAAATCAGACTGTAGTAACTTATGATTGAGTGACCATAGCCCTCTCTGCTTACAGCCTTGTTCTTCCTGAGAAGTTGGAGTATATTGTAAGCAAGTATGCTGAACATTCCCACGATAAATGGGCCTTTGAAAAGGTAGGAGTTATTTTAAGACTGGCAACTATGCAGGATTAGTAAATAAATTAGTAAATTCCTAGGGTGAATACTGGACAGTTTAACTGACAGGCCTTTGTTCAGATTGTATAGATGTCTACATATTTATTTTGGGATATGTGGAAGAAACCTCTTACACAAATGCATTGCAATTAGCTACTTTTTCAAAGAATTTATTAGGAGGGACTTGAGGGGACTGGAAAAGAGGGAGTATGGTTTGGATTTGCAGGGGGGTTTTTTTGTTTGTTTGGGGGTTTGATGGGTTTTTGTTGTTCTTTGGAGTTTTAAAAAAACTTTTAGGTAAGGATATATAGCTCTTTAGGCATCACTTTTCATGGTAATGGTGTTTCTTGACTGGGCATCAGAGATTCAATTTTACTACAGCAGCTCTATAATCTAAGAAAGTACAGCTGAATGTCATTTTTTTTTTCAGACAAGTAGTTGCAGATTTTCTTTCTTCTTAGCTTTAAGAAGCCTGTTATGTATTGAATTTCTCTATAATTTTCCAAATGCTCTATCACTGTGCTGTGTTTCTGTTTCAGTATTTCTAGAAAGCTACAAGGAAAGACAATGAAATCTTCAATAATTTATTATAACAATTAACAACAAATGAATAGTAATTTTATGGAAGAGTTGTATAAAATAATTCTCTTGTTTGGGAGGGCCTATGTATGCAAATGTGTAGAGGAAGGTACACATACATATGTATACCTAAATATATACAGAATAATTTCAAACCATAAATTTCAGTTACTTTTGTTTAAGGTAAAGGATTCATTTGTCACATTCGTCAGTTCTTGATCTGTTCACGTTACATATTCTTCTCTGTGTTTCTGACTTTGGTCTCCCAGAGAACTGGGACAGTATATTTATTGTATTTTGGGACAGTCAGTGCTTTCTCAATGCATGAGTCCACTTGAAAGGGGCCTGTGTACATTAGGCTCAGGACTGGTGTCATGAGACCCACAGCCCACTGCTGGCATCCCTTCTGTCTCAGGCATGTTTTGTTCCTGTGTGTCCACAGATAGATGCATGCTCCTCCCCTGTGGCACTGAGCAGCTCTTGGAGTGGGTTAGCAGCTTGATGTGACAAAGGAAACTGCTTAATTTGCTCTCACTCACCCATGTTGTTCTCATCTTATTTCACTGGGGTTTGTGGTTGTTTTTTGGTTTTTTTTTTCTTTTTCAGACTAATAGTGGATGGAAATATGGTGTTTCACTGGATGAAAATATGAAAACTCACCCATTAATAAGGCCTTTCAAAACTTTATCTGAAAAGGTAATAGAGGAAATTTCAGCTCCATCCATATGAAATAGATTGATTTGTGTGCTTTTAAAAGTCCATTTCAAATATATTCTGTTAAATGTCAGGCAGAGGAACCAATAAGAATTCTTACAGTAAATAGGTACAACTTCATGCTGAAATGATTTTTCAGTTAATATTACACTGAGCCTGGTATAATTTACTTACATTAACATAATGATAATTGTTTCTTCATAGGCCTGGTCAAATGTGAATTCAGAAGTATCAGTAGCAGAGTTTTTTCAGGCTTCCATGGATGAGGAATGACTGGCAGAAACTCCTGGATCTTAATGAAAGTGTAATTTAACATATATGAAGGCAAATTTGTCTTCCAGAAAGATGGCAGAAAAATGTAAAAAATGCATAGGAGATGATTCAGTTGAAAATGCAGAAAAACATTTAAAGTATTTTGAATTTCTTGACTAGGTACAAATGTCTTTTAGTTGTCAGAACAGTGAATTTGAATTCTGCTACTTATTTTTGTAGCAATTACTGGGAGACACAAGTCAATTACATATGTCCTTCTTCAGCACATATTTCCTGTTCAGAAAATAGACATGACAAGAATCAAGAGGGATTAAAGAGGTTGAGTTTCCTAAGGTTTGTAAATTGCTTTGGAACCTTTGGAGAGGAACCAAAGCATTGCTGGTTGTTATTTAAGAAGTTCTAAGAGAATTTTCTGTATTGTCTGAAATTAGAGCTTTTGAACATAAAAATCAGGTATATCCCTAAAAGCTATCATTTTGAGCAACTGGTTTATGATACAACCTGAAGTACTGTTATTTAATTGATTTGAAAAGCCTTAATATGGCATACTCAGAATTTTGCCACAAATTTTCAGACTTTTTCTAACACTTTTACTTTTCAGAGGAGCATTGGAATATGGGCTATTGCCTATTTTTTTGATTGGTAACTGTGTTTGTATGAAGACCTGTATAGTTCAGTAACCTTCTGTATCTGTGAGTGGATATAAATACAGGAAGACTAAAAAAAGGTCTTGAGTGCTTGAGGCATTTGAAGACACATACTTGTTTAACCAATTTTTAGCACTCACAGTACCATCATTTCTTTAATTATTTTGTGCTGGTGGAATCAATAAATAAGTTTCCATGTCCAATCTATATTATTGCTCCAGGGCTAAACTAAAAGCTCATTGCAGTGCTTTTAGTTTCTAACATTTATCCCAGCAATAAATGCCACTAAGAATATTTTTTTTTAATTATAGGTATTTCAAAGCTTTTCTCTCAAGTACAAAGAACTATATTTTGTGTTCTCATACAATATACAAATTTTCTGTAATTTTGTGGTATGTGGCACTTAGTAGAGAAGGACAGAATATTTTTATTGTGCTTTTGCTACTTACTAAATACAGAAAGAATATTGCATTTTTTTCTCGAAAGGAAAAGGAAATTTATCGTTGGCCTGCCAGAGAATCCTTGAAAACCATGTTGGCCTTGGGATGGAGCCTAGAAAGGACCAAGGAGGGAGGAGAAGCAATAATACATCAGCGTGAAAATGAAAAGCTTCGTAGCATATCTCAGTCTAGTCAGGTAAGGTGGAACACCTTGATTTTAGAAAACAAAGGGCCTGATAATTAATTTACCAATAAATTATAAACAATTATGTCAATTTTATATTCTTTTAGCGAGATAGAGTTTTAAGTTTGGAAGTCATGTCACTATAATAAACACTGTGCCATAATAAAGAGGGGATTCCAAAAAACTTTTAAGACAATGAGGCTATAAGAGACCATAGATATTAATTTTCTTAGAAGAACTGAAAAGCTTTTAATATAGTCATTCAAAGAAAACTGACAAAGCATTTAAAGTCTTTAATTTTATAAAAAAATAAACAGAAATTTTTTTGTTTGGTCAAACAGAAGAGGCTAGCATGGGCTTTTGTTAAGATTATAATAATGACTGACAAATTAGTTTGCACAGTTGCTACAGGTTGGTTGTTTGTTTGTTTGTTTTAATCTAAAGGCAAAATTTTCAGGTGATGATAGATTATTTTTTCTGTTTGTAGATTTTTGTAATCACATGTTGAGGCTGCTGGTCAGTATGTCTTAGAGGAGGAAAGCTGTTTGAAATTATGACAAGTGCTGGGGAATTGTTATTGTACCCTTCGAGGTGAATTGCACACATTTGTACATAAATACAGTGAGAGTTAAGAAGCAGTGCATTGGGCACAAGTCCTGGAAGGAGTGTGCAAAGCTGTGTCACAAGCTAATTCCTTACGTACACTTGCACCAGCACTGATCCTGTCAGCACCAGCACCTGGCACCTTAAGCCTGTGTTGGGTTCCTTCTCCAGGCCCACTATTTGCTTACCACAAGGGGCCTCTGAGCACTCATTAGAACATAATACTTCAGTATTTCTCTTCTCTTCAGCAAACCTCACTCCCTTACAGGAAATTCTACTGTCTCTGGAACCTCTGCTTCCAGCCAGTTGAACTTGTCCTGCAGCTGGGCCTTCTTGGCCAAGAAAATGCATGACAAAGACATGACAGAGTAGAGGTTTTCAGCACATAATTAACTTGAGTACACATTTGAAATCACTGATTTATATGTAACCATCACATTTACATGCACCTCTGATAGGTTTTTGAACTGGAACTTTCTCACTTAAACCAGCTAAGATTGTGTTCATATATTACACTCCTGCTTTTTCTTAGTCTTTAAATTCCTCAAGAAAATAATTTCTCTTTTTGTTGTATTGTCTCATTCTTAGCTCACTCAGGCTGTTCCCACGTGGTTCTGTCATGTTTTGAAGGCACATCTTGTATGTCTCATGATTGGTTTTCTCCGAGGCTAAAAGCTTAGTTCTTTGCAGCTTGCCACCTATTGTGAATAGAGAGATCTAAGTAACTGCAGCAACTTGCATGTTTCCACACTAGCAAACCCATTCTCTTGATCATCCAGTGCCTTCAGAACACTGAAAAATAGGTGAACAGTTTCTACAAGTATATAATTGGTAATGGTGCTAGTCAGTAACAGAGTCAGTAACAGAGATGTTGTAGTTGAATATTTGGTTCTTTTATCTGAAATTATTTTATCTGAGAATAATTTTCTTTTCCCCTGCAGGGAAATGGGTATAGCCCAACACCACTTGATCTCTCTAATGTGGCACTTTCTAGGGAGCTTCAGGTTCGTATTTCTGTTTTGCATACATTATGCTGAAAGGAATGGATGTACTTAGTTTCACTATTATTAAGTTGAATTTTGTTAGGTTTTATGAGAATATTTGTGACTGCAATTATGGTAAGCTGTTGTTGAAAGGGTGCATGCTATTTACATAGTGAAAGATGAATTTTTCACTGTTCATGCCATTGGTGCTTCCTGAGTTCCCAGAAAAAATTAAGCATGAAGCTAGAGAAGGGGCTGTCAATAGCATGTTATAATATGTGTATCCTGTGCTTGTGCTGACTTCAAAGAACAGTTGAATATAAAAATTCCATTTAACTATGATGTTTCTTTATCACAAGAGTGTAGATTTAAGACTGTGAAATTATGTAGCGTTATAGAATTTTTAATCGTCACCTAATCTTAGCTATTGTTTTTTCTGCTGCTAATGTAGGGAATGGTTGAGGTAATGGCAGAAAACTACCATAATATATGGGCCAAAAAGAAGAAAATGGAGTTGGAAAGCAAAGGTAAGCCACAATCCTGCAAACCACACCAAAAAAGACAAGAATGAGGGAGAAGAAAGATGACAGTGTAAGACAATCAAAAATGAATAATTCCTTTTGCATATGAAGCAGAATAAATCTTAGAGTAGAAAAACTTACCGTTCTTTCAACTTACTAAAGGTGGAGGTAGTCATCCTTTACTGGTACCTTATGACACATTGACAGCCAAGGAGAAATCACGGGACCGTGAAAAGGCACAAGAGCTGTTTAAATTCCTTCAAGTCAATGGTATAATCATATCTCGGTAAGTTGCACATTTTTTCAGATGCTTGCTTGCATTCAGTGCCCAAACCAGCATGTTAATCTTATCTCACTGCAGGCTGGCAGTTATTAACATAATTACTGTTCGGCATGTCTTCTATCAATCAGAGGTATTTTCATGCTCAGAAACTCTTCTAAAACAGCATGTTCAGGCAACATTTTTAATAAGTATGTGATCATAGTAAATACAAAATGCAACAGTAGGGTAATTAAACAAGAGGATAATTTTAAATGTCTAAGTTAGCAGCCAGCAGTGTCTGTAAGGATCACGGGAAAATTAATCTGAGGTCTGATACTGAAACATTTCTATGTAAAACTGCTTTTTAATCCAGTTTTTGAAAAAAATATTGCTTTGAGTTCTGTAAAGTAATAAGACAAAGTGGCTCTACTTTGTGGGCACTAACTTCTACTCTAGCAAAAAGCATAGACATCCTTAGTTTTCCTGCAACATGAATTGCTGTGTCTCAAAGTAAGCTGGTCTGTGAGGACTTCTTACTGTAGCATGTGGCTTTATATGATGGAATTGTAAATTATTATACTATAACTCTCCTCTTTTATTGGATGTGAAACTCCTGAATACATAGGAAACCTCAATTTTCTGGCATTAAGCATTTTTGTGAACTAAACTGTATCCATGAACAAATTTTTCTGTACATGTATTGAATAAGATCTTTCCTGTTTTCATTTATTTCTACCTTTCAAGTCTTTGACTCTATTGAAAGTATACTCAGAAATTTATAAAAACCATTTTTAGGATCTTCAAAATAACATTGTTCACTTCAAGAATTAATAATATTTCTAAGAGAGAGAAAACAGTTCTAAATACATTTCTGTATTACTACAGAGAAAAATTCCCTCCTGCCACATATGCAGGCTCTCAGCCTGAACCCAAAATGTAATTACTCCACCAAATACTTTTATAACCTCCATGGCTGCTTCAGAGCCATTGAATAAGAAAAGTTGGTCTGCTTAGTGCAAATTAATGATCTTCTGAAACACCAAAGGAAATGCTCAAATTGTGCAGCTGCATGTGTTTGGGTCAGGAAATCAATTTTTTCAGTGTTATATCATGGGACAAATCAACTTGAAAAAGTCTGTTCTAACCCTTCATGATACAGGCAAAGGGTTTGCTGTGATTGTCTGTATCAGGATGAATTACAATTATCCTTTTTTCACTGTTTTCTTCAGATGAATATATGCATATATATATATTTTAAAAATCTTTTGAAGTAATCAATGCAATTATCACATTTCAAGATGTCATTTGTGAAAATGTTGGACTAATCATTAAAACATAGGAATTGTTTATAATTGGAAATGTATAGGCGGAACAGCATGTGTACATCATATACACACCATCTGCCTCTGTTTTTGTGTTTTTTGCTCTTTGCTGAGAACATTTTTGAAACACTTTGTGTGTTTGTGACATACAGATAAATCTCTCAGGCCTTATTCAAGTATGTATTAGAAACAACATAGTATTTTGTTACACATCTTTAAATCTCTGCAAGGTCTTTGGATATTGTTTTTGTGCTCCACAGACCTATCAACATCTTTTAATATTTAGGAAAGTATGTGTAACCTCTTAGGAACCAGGACTTCTTAAAAACTCCAAAACATAATATTTATAGTGCCCTCACTGAAAATACAGATATGTACTTAGCCTCCTTTGTGAAAGTGAGACAGGAGAAGATGCTTCTCAAGCATACATAGCTGTTAATTCATATTAAATAATTTGATTGTACAGGGTCATGATGAGATTTCAATCCTTGAACCTACTCCTTCCAATATTAATTTGTGTGTAATCCTAAGAATTTTAGAATTTTGGTCATGTAAGTTTCATTCATATTTAAAATCAAATCCAGTAATTTAAATCTAGGCCCAGACAACCACACATATTTTTATTCCTCTTTAATATCTTGTATGATCAGCCATGATTTATGTATATGAATTTATCTTAAAGAATAAACAATACATGCCTCTAGAAATTATTGTATTATGTTGAAATTTTTCAAATACTTTAATAATAATAGTTTGTTACTTACATTTAAGCTTCCATTCGGTATCTGAAGTAATGTTAGCTTTGCCCCTTCATAAAATTAAATGACAAAACCAAGTTTAACAGTGATTAAAAAACTGAATAGTAGAACTTAGGCTGACTTTGTAAAGATGCAACTGCTGACTTCCCAAACACTTGGAATGTAAATGTGCCAGCAATAGAAATTGAGTGACCAATGCATTACTTTGTTATTGTTTGTGCAATAAGGTAGAACTCTAAAGTTCTTATCCTAAAATACATGTATTTTGGATATTTTAATCATAAGCTATCATACCTCTTATTAAAGTCAGTTCATTTTTTTCTCTGTTTCCTCCTAAATAGTTGGTAATTAAGTGTTACCATGGTCATTTTCTCATTCTCATGAAAATTTACCATGATAAAAAAATAAGGCATGAAATGCTTCATAGTACTGTCACCATTTGCACTACTGTCATCACCAATGCTACTTCTCTCAATCCTTTTCAAAACAGGGGCTTGAACGACATGGAGTTGGATGCTTCATCCATGGAAAAGAGGTTTGCCTTTAAGTTTCTGAAGAAAATTTTAAAATATGTTGATTCTGCTCAAGAGTTTATTGCACATTTGGGTAAGTTGCAGATTTTATTTTTAAAATAGTTAGAATTGTTGAAATTTAAATATTTGATTGATAAGTTTACATTTTTGTGATCACTATTTTTATTGCATTTAAGAAACTTAAATCATGTCTTTTAATTTGAAGATTAAATTATTGAACATTTGTAACTAGATAAGCAGTTTCTGTTCTTTTATTTTTGAGTAAAACTAATTTTTCAAGTCTGTCTGAAAGATCTATTGTGTTATTTATTATTAGAAAGCTTCTTATTTGTGTCTGCCTTGATTGTATCCTTGCAGAAGCCATTGTAACCAGTGGGAAAACTGAAAAATCTCCACATGACCAAGAAATAAAATTCTTTGCTAAAGTGAGTGATTATTTCAAGTTCATATATGTTCCACTATACAGAATATGCAAATTTATAATCTTAGACTATTTTTCACATAATAGAAATATATATTTTCAATTTTTTATGATAAATAATTAAACTGTTATCAAGTATTTTGAAATGTCTTCAAAAATATCTCAGTATATTTGCTGGATTCAAGTATTTCAAAATACTTCAATATATCTCTTTTTGTATGAGAAGGAACATAAAATTTAAAAGGCAGATTATTCATTACATGATATTAAATACTCTCACTGAATATATACATTTAGTCTGATTCTTTTACCACAAGATATCACTGAAGTGTATATCATCTAATTAGCAGAAATGCTCCTATGCAGTATTAGATCCAAAAGAGATATCTCTGTGGAGGTCTGCTTACTATTTATGCACTTTTGAATAATATTTTAAGACTTGAGTTTTTAATTTATATGAGTTTGTGTTTGCAATAAAAAAATACAGTTGTTAAAGAACTAAAATTATTTTTATGAACTGTGACCATCAAAGTGTTGCTGTTACATTTACCATTGTGCTCTGTAAAAAAAACATTTTGTGTCTGTATTTCTTAGGTTCTTTTACCATTAGTTGATCAATACTTCACAAATCACTGCCTCTACTTCTTGTCTTCTCCATCAAAAATCCTCAGTAGCAGTGGATATGCATCAAATAAGGAAAAGGAAATGGTAGCAAGGTAAGTAAAAAAAAAAAAAAAAAGTTATCCATAGTAGGGTTTTATTCAGATAACCAAAGGTCTCTTCTTAGATTGTAGAGAAATACAGATAGTTCAAAAATTTATTTTCCTTACCTGAAAAGTGAATATTTTATTCTACATAAGAATGGCAGTGAGTGAATAAAATTAGTCATCTGTGTATTCTTTATTATATATATTTATATTTATATATATTTTAATATATACACACATATATACATATATATATATACACATACACACAATTAAAGTGTTAAGTATATATAATAACAATTTATTTTACTTAGTTATATATAATAACTATTTTTTATTAATATGTAATTGTAGATGATAACCTCAACATAATAATAAACTATTCTGTGAGCAGTGGAATTACTTAGTTTCTTACGGGGTTCTGTTTCACTGTTGGTAGCAGTTTCTGGTTAAAACTCTTTCCACTGTTGGTTCATTTAAATGGTCTCACACTTATCTAAATTTTCAGCTACCAAAAAAGCTAAAAATACCACAAGGCAGCTTTTGAGGGGGAAATACGGATTCTACAAAAAAATTATTTCTGCCCCTGCACAAGTATTACTGGAATTTCATAATTTTTGCATGTCTTTACTGTTTGGATGGAATCAGCCATTTGACACAAAGTTATTCTAGAAAATTCTGTTAAAAATAAATGCCTTTTAATTTAGAATGTGCTGCCAATAAGAAAATAGGAATTTCTCTTTCCTGTCATGAAAATTTGAAAATAATATTAAATAATATTTAATTGTGTTTTAACTGTGACTTTAATAATTTGCCAGGTTTTTTCCTTCCCCTTGAGGTGTGCTGCTAGTTACTTTCTTTTGGAAATTTTGTATCATAGTATTTCAAACTGTTTTACTCTCATGCTTTCTTAGTTTAGCTGTCAGTTTCTCAGAATCCTTTAACTTTCCTTCACTGTGTTGACCAGAGTTAACTGCTTTTTCCAGTGGAAAGTAGATATAAAATTTGAAAGTAAAGGTTATGTGTTATTACATAAGATCAGGCCTAGGACTCAGTTTCCTAGAGTCCTCTCTTCAGTTTATCTCTCAACACATTTTTGCATTTCTCTAAATTATTATTACACTCTGTTTCCATCTTTGTGTGTGGCAGTCCCTATAGAGCAGTTGTGTGTAATGATGGTAAGTCCCTAAGATTCTGCTTTACTCAACTCTGAGACATTTACAAACCTGTGAGACAGTTCTCCAGCAGCTGGGAAAGACAGCTCAGGCTCAGGGGGGTGGAAGTGTCACTTGATTTCATTTCAATTTCATGCTTCCTCTCTGAGTACTCCTGTTACTTCTCTAAAGTCAGCCAGGTCTTAATGAAGGTAGGAGGATGTGTCTAGGGCTATAAAAGTGGCTTTACAAAGGCACATGAAGAAGTTAGATGTCTAGCACAAGTACCTGCTAGTATAATTGCAGAAATATCTTATAATTCCTTGTGCAACCTTCACTGAGAGAAGTGACTACCTGCCATTTTCATCTTATAGGAAGTATAGTATCTCCTTACCATTGTGAAGATAACAATAAAAATCTGTGGTTAGTATGAGACCATACCAAGTCCTAAGGTATATGCTTTGTTTTCTTATGCCCTAATTCCATTTGTAAAATATGGCCCAAATGATATGTAAGTCTGTCAGCTGTCTTTATTGAAATAACCTCTTTAATCTTTAGGGTGTTGGTGCTATATTCTCTTAATTATCCTACTATTTTGACAGGTAGGTTAGATATGCAAGTATCTGATATACTTGCCAGAAGCTTTTCTAGTGTATATATTTAGGATTTATATTATCATCATCAGAGGGTAAAAACAGATTTATTTATTTACAAAGAACATCCTTGCAGATTATTTTAAATAGTATGAAGATTTTTAAAATTCATTTCCTGCAGAATGCCAAGTAAAACACTTAAATGTTTCTCATTTTTTCTTGTCCTTACAAAAAAAATTCTTATTCAGAAATAATAGCCATAAAGAATGACTCAGCCAGACAATATGCAGTTGTTGAAAACCATTGTCAAAAGAAAGTTTTAGATTTCAAGACACCTCTGAAGTGATGAAATATAGAAAATGAAAGATCTCAGGAGCTTCAAAATGTTACTCTGCTTAATGCAGTTGACTGTTAATCATCACGTATCACTCAAAGTATGCTTTCCAGGAACTATGTTGTGTTTTCTTTTTCATATTCCTACTATTCTTTGTATCCTATTCTAAATAAGTCTTTCATCTTTGTCTTGTTTTGCTCTCTCTGTTCTACTCTACTTTAGCCTGTTCTGCAAACTAGCTGCTCTTGTTAGACATAGGATCTCACTTTTTGGTAAGTAGTTAAGAAAGAGCTCGATAAAAATTTAAAGAATACATAACTGTTGTTTCTCTTACCTGAAGATTTTCACAACTAGAGACAAAATTCTATTTAATGCTCCATAAGCTTCTAGTGAAATCAGTGAGGGCATTGATCATGGCTCTGAAGTTAACACTTAATAAAATATATAAGTTGTTGAAACAGGAAGAAACAGCACATTGTCATATCTCCAGACTCTATGAAAAAAATATCAGTGCTTTGCAGTTACTTTTAGCTTTTCAAAAGTAATCTTACACTAATTATTTTGATTTCTGTCATCCAACTGTTGAATCCAATAGAGTAATTTCTCAATAGATAAAAGGGGATGTAAAGAAAAATAATACACCTCCTACAAAGATATTGGTAAAAAAATTTTAAAAGAAATGCAAATGCTACAAGATACAGAGTTCAGAATGTTGTGAGGTTGGGTGGTAAAAATGTGCCTGAGTACACATTAGTTATTCTGTTTAGTTCTTATATGGAAATTGACTTAAAAAAATTAAAAGTTACTTCTAGCACCAGACTTAACTCCCTCCTCAGTGACCTAAGGTGGGAGACTTAGGTAATGTCTTGTTTAAACTGGGCATCTCCAGTAAGGACATTTTGGATCTTTACATGATGCTGTTTCCTGTGCTATTGTGCTCTCATAGTATTTCTTTCTAACCAGGAAGTGATTCTGCTACGATGGTGAACTGCCTGCACATCTTAGCTCAGTCTCTTGACACACGGTAAGTTTGCAACTTTTGTACCAGCTGCACACTACTAAGGTTTCACAGAGATCTTCAGAAGCAATTTGATTTCTTCTGTATTTTTTTAATCTTTATTTGCAATCAAAGATCTAAGAGCATCAACAATTCAGATATTGCCCTCCACAGTAGCAAATTTTGTCTGAAGTGTTTCACGTACATTTTTCTGCTCAATGTCTGTCATTCAAACACTGAAAACACTTGTCAACAATTCCAAGTACATTTCAATACTTTATGGGGAGATAGAAATTACATGACCATTGGAACTGAAAGTAGTGATACCTGCAGATATTAAGAAAATTTAGTGCACACTATAAAATTTGTCATTAGAAGTATGCAGAGTATATTAATGTATGGGCATAGTTATATTTGCTAACTTTTACTGCTTATCATTGAAGTGATTGTGTAGATTAAAACAGAGGCAAGAACAGTTTTTGAATTGGAGCTGTTTTCTGGCCTGGTTAAGTTACACAGCAGCCTGATAATGAACTTATTGTGAACTTGTGAACAACACTGGCATCTTCAGTAAGGTATCAGAGAAGCATGCAAGAAGTCAATGAATGGGACTGTGATTCTGGTATTGCAGTGGCATTTTCTAGATTTGGGGGCTTTGAAGTATCCTGACTTACACACCTAGTTACTGTGGCTCCCATAAAACTATAGGGATTAAGAGTTTGGGGGTTTTGAGCATATTTTGTAGAGAAGCTTTCTCATGACTTTTGACATTTACTGAGAAGGCATTATCTCACTCAAAAGCAGACCACAAAAACCTGGAAAGGCAAGACTGTGGAATCAAGGTCTTTATTGTTATTATTTTGTATTAAATACTCAAAGAAAATTGTTGCTTATACTGCTATTCAGATGTAAGTGCTCTTTTCTGTTCCTAATGTGAAGTTCCCTGATACATGTGGGTATCTTCAAGCACTGACAGAATGTAACTAACCTGTACATGTAACTCTATACAATTACTAAATATCAAGGCAAGTTGATATTTTTTCCCTTATTTGTTTTTCAGAACTGTTATGAAATCAGGATCTGAGCTTGTTAAAGCAGGATTGCGTGCCTTTTTTGAAAATGCAGCTGAAGACTTGGAAAAAACTTCCGAAAACCTTAAGCTGGGAAAATTTACTCATTCAAGAACACAAATCAAGGGTGTTTCACAGAATATCAATTATACTACAGTAGCATTGTTACCAATCTTAACATCAATTTTTGAACATATTTCACAATATCACTTTGGAATAGATTTACTTTGTAAGTATTTTATTTTAATTTTGAATTTTGTGTTATAATGTTACAAATGCTGTTTAGTAATGACTGAATGGATTCAGAGAATGAAATTCTGTTTTCAGTAACATGTACCTTTCCAGAATTAATTCTGAAATTAGCAACATAATACCTTATTTCTAGTACATGTTCAAAAGATACTCAATAAGCTTAATTATATACAATATTTCTTCAAACATTGAGAGGGAAATTAAAATATCCCTTTAAGTGCTCTCGTAACAAATGTGCGTATGAGACTAGTTTTCCATACAAAAGTAGTGTTTCATTATACTAAAGGAGACAACTTACTATAAGTTCCTTGTGGATTTTCACTTACATGGGAAAAATTTAATACCTACCACTGTAGGTATTTGAATTTAAATTTTCCCTGGTTTTAGCATCAATTAGTTTAAAAATACTGAAATGACTCCTTGAGATTCAGCAATATGCTGAATGGTTTTATTACTTTCTAATGTTTCTAATGTCTGTAATTATGTTCCAAAATTTTGTATATATTTAGGTCATAATTAAAAGATAGATAACCAGTAAAATAATTTCTTTAAAACATAGAAACTTTAGATTGTGTACTTAAAGGTTAGACACACAGACAGAATGATTTTGTTTAGATTAAAATTGTACTCTGCAAGTGTGATAGCCTGGAATATCTTATTAATAAGTGTCTGCTGTCCTCTTGGAATATCTAATGATCTGATAGGCTTTGGAATGAATGTAGATGATAGACCAGGAATTAGAGACATTGAAGGTAAATACCATGTGGAGAATGGTCACTCAGAATGTTCAGTGATATAAAAGTTTTAGATACTGTTTAAGATATTGCATAAAACAGGTGTTTGATATTTGAAAAGTAATCCTTACCTGAATAAATACTGATAATGCATTTTCATTTTCCTCTAGTGGGTGATGTTCAAGTTTCATGTTACAGAATTCTTTGTAGCCTCTATTCCCTTGGGACTGGAAAGAACATCTATGTTGAAAGGTATTAAGTGTAAAACTCAGCATGCAAAATTTTCTTTTCATTAAGAGTCAGTTGCTCAGGTAATAAAGCAGTTTGGCTGAAAGGTGAATTTGAAAGAGTGAGAGATGTTTAAAATACACTTACTCTTAAAAATAATTGCTATACTTCAGCATTCAATTCCACAGGGAAAAAACCCTCAATAGAAGTAAATAACTTCTTCTACATATGGCAGTGTATCTGCACAGAATCTATTCTGCACATAGGAAAAACTAAATTTTTCTTTGAGTTGCCATTAGGTTCTCAAAGTTTTTCTGCTACATATTGCTGTGATAAGTAGGCTGAGTACTAAGTTGGAAGCATCTGTTTCACACCTAGGTCTATAAAGGGTTCTCAAAAGTGTTGTCCTGAGCACAAAATCCTGAGGTATGTAGAGTATTCTGACAACCATTAGCTCTACAAAGGAAACCACTAGTTACTTGCATTTAAAAATTACTAAGGTCTACAACTCCTTTAAGCATGTAGTTTCTCTGCTATGTTTCAAGCCCTTTCTTCCAACAGAAGGAGATCAAATCTATATTTGTTAGCTCAGAAAATAGAATTGCTTGTTTGTGTATCACAAGACAGGAAACACAATAAGGATAATCCATCCTAATACTCGTGAAAGTTTTAGGTTAGGTGATTTTTGCTGCCTTTCTTATGATAAAAGCTTAAGATCCATAGGGAGAGAGAGAGACTAAACTGGAAGAAATGAAAATCTGTAGTCTGCTTAGGAGAGGCTTTGTTTAGTGTGAGGAATGCTGGTCTCCAAGTCCTTCCTTCCAGATTTTATCCAGAATTCTTTCACACAAAATGCAAGAGGTGTCTGGTGGACAGGTCTTTCCTCCCACTCTGCATGCATGCACATGTGTGCACAAGCTGTATGTTCTCATTCAGGCATTTATGCATCCATCTCTAATCACAAAGCTATACTCTTTTTCTTCTCTTTCTGGGCTTCAAAATCCTAAATACTCCTTTACATAGATTGATAGGAAAACTAGAAAGTGCCTTACACCTTATCTCTCAGTCAGGATCTCCTCAGGAAATGAAACATGATTGTTTTTGAGCTGACTTTCAATAAGACAAGCTCAGAGCACAAGCCTCCACCTGATTGGCAAAATCTGTAAGCACTGGACAGTTTCCTTAAACCTATTGAAAATAGCAGCATTACCTTTGCCTGCAGCAACTGTCTTCTTAGAATGGAAAAGTGATTGGATTGGATATATCCAAGGAAACTAATTATTCTCCTAAGGCTGTGTGAGAGGTTTTCAACTGTGGATTTCATTTAGTTTGTTTTTCACTAATCTCACACTCCTAAATTACAGTTTTAGGCAGACATCAGTGTCTAGGTGGGAAGTAGGATTTCAAACACAATGCTCAATGTTTCAGAAAACTTACAAGTGAGTGATTGAGCTGACTTGAACAGTTATTCAAATTAAGCAATGTTCACTTTCAGGATTAAATTGCACATTTTTCTCCTAGTGACTTTTGGCAGAGACACTAAGAAGTTTTACCTTTCATTGCAGAATGAGTAATAGTGCACTTTTCATAGATAAATATCTCTTTTTATGGCTGAAATAGTTCTGCTGGCTGCAGGGGCTCAGGACTAATTCTTAATTCAATTGCCACTGCTGCTCTGTTAAGGCTAACTTCCTTTGTCAAATGTTTTATCCTTTGTACAAAGACTGTTTAGCTTCTTTAGGATGTTGGAGTTATTTCTGATTTTTCTATGAACATTTTTTCTCTAAAAGTCTCCATGATTCACAGATGTTGAGAACTGGATGCAAAATGCTGTAGCTCTTGATTACTTTGAGCCCTAATGCTCTACTGAATGCATACCTTTCTTCATGGTGTTTCACTTGTCTTGGTGCACTAATAGATGACCCTTGGAAAGACACCTTTCCCTCACACTTGCCATGAGGGAGTTGCCTCCAGAGGTGGAGAGTTTCTGCCCTTTTCCCAATCCCTTTTGCAATGCCCATATCCCAGGACAGGGATCCCAGATGCTCAGCTTCTCTACCATCCAATTTCATATCGTGGGTCACAATCTCCCAGCAGTCAGGAGCAGTCAGGTCACGAGGGGCTCACCTGACTGGTGGATGAAATCTATTCACACAGCTCACCCAGGAATAGGGCCCAGGTGATTATCTCTCACCCCGAGTCTTCCTCCTTGTGAGGGCCATATTTCCTTTTCCTCCCTCACTAAGAGAACTGATTTTGTCTGTCTTGTATTTTTTCTTCTGTGTAGGGGTTACTGCTACTGGCACAGGTTGTTCCTCTGGTTCAGCTGCAGTTTGAATGGCCCCAATGCATTGCTTTCCTCCTTCTCCTCCCCCTGAGGGTGCTGTCTAGTACCAAGCAGTATCCAAAAATAGTAGCTAGAGTCCAGCATGTTGCATAACTTTGCACCTCCCTGAAACTGCCACAGCAGTTATCCTTCAAATATTCTGCCACTTTATCAAGCACTGTAGTTGCTCTGGGGTAAACTTAAAAACCATTGGAGCAGAATCATCCTTCAAAGGTTGGCCCCTTTTCTTCCACCTTCCATACCCCTTGTGATTATCCACCCTTGGGGCAGGTCTCTGAAATACTCTCCTAAAAATCTCTTTTGTAACTCCATGGTGCGGACCAAAGCGAGGGGACGCAGCAGACCAAGCAATAAGAGCATGCTTTCCTTAACATTCAGGGGAAGTTCAAAATCCTCAAAAGCAGTGGTAACAGGTCTGAAGGAGGATAAGGGGGTGAAAAGCTGGGGAAAATTATCCATCTTCTTCTTCCCACAGGCTGGGTACAATTTTTAATGGACTCCCTGAGGTAGTGCCCAAGATAAGGGCAGAAGAGCAGCACTGAATACACATCCAAAATGACCTTCATTGTCCTTATCATCATGTCATAAGCTGATATTACACAGTGCAGCAACAAAGCAATCCTCATCCCTCTCCCTGCTCTGAAGAATATCACCATGAGGAGCACGTATGGCATATATGGGAGTGTATACAGGGTTAGGTACCACAATCATGAGCACAGACCAAGGAACATTGTGACTAGTGGCTCTGGACCTAATACAATAAATGCTTAGATCATTTTTGCTTCATACCCACTCTGGTCAGATATATTGTTATCTCACCCTTTCCTGCCCTATGCTGAGTGCCAAATAAGGGTGTTTGTTTCAAAATGGTATTCTCTCAGTATTTCCCACAGAAAGACTCCAAACCATATTTGAGAGTGTCCATGAGCCACTTGCTCAGTTCCTCCTCCCCTGTCCTTGTGGTGGATGGAGGGAAGAATTGAAGGCACTAATGGTAAATATCATGGATTGAGATAAGAGCAATTTACTGGAAACAACAACAAAATAAGGCAATGAACAGTAAGAGCAACAGTCCTAACAATGGTGTAGAAGAAAGAGGCAAACAATTCACATGCAATTGCTCCCCATCACACAGGACCCCTGACAATGTCTGGTCCCTAAGGAACCCTGTCCCTGGCAATGACAGGAGGTGGCATAGAATAACCTCTGGGTCCTGTCCATGCCAAAAATTAATACTGTCCTGATCAGAACCAGAACACTGGTGGATGTGAAGTTTTTAAAACTGTTTTTTCTTGCACCACTGTGATCTCTGATAGTTCTTTTCATGTGATAAATCAATTATTTCTAATTTATCAGATAGTTCCTAATGCTTAAAAAAGATTTTAAAAATCAATTGTAAATACTAATACTTCTTTTTATCATGAATGCTAGACACTGAAAGCCTGATGAAACACTTTTCCTCCCAGATGACTTTTAGTGTCTCTCATACACAGGCAGCGTCCCGCGCTTGGTGAGTGTTTAGCATCTCTTGCAGCAGCCATTCCAGTAGCATTCCTTGAGCCTTCCCTCAACCACTACAATCCACTGTCTGTTTTCAACACAAAAAGTGCAAGAGAAAGAGCAAGTAAGTACTGTTCCTCACAAAAAACAAACCCAAAAACCTGTTTACTCCACTCCAACTAAATAATAGAACTTGTATAATGAAAAAGCCCTTGAATGTATGCCTCAGCAGAGAGGTCCTGCTACTGATGTTTTATTCCTTGCCATTTTAGCCTTGCTCTGCTTTGTTGAGACTGTGCTAAAAATGTTCTTTTTCTCCTAGTATTTTTTGATATTTTTCTGAACATGATTGAATACTTTTCTAAAGATGCATACTGTAATATTTTAAGCTTAATTGAAGGTGTATATATCTACATTACAAAAATTTTTGGCAAAATACAGTTGTGTTCATGTAGCAACATACAAGAGGATAATATCTGATTTAAGTGAACAGAAAAATAATTTCTATGGTTTTGTTGTCAAAACGGTGATCCAAAGCAGTTTGGTACAGGGAACTCCCAGCAGAATATGATTCATTCCATGAAACCTTGAAGAAAAAGGGACCTTGACAAGTTGGACAGATGGGCAGAGAAGAACTGCCTGAAATTCAACAAAGGGCAGGGTCCTGCAGCAGGGGAAGAATAACCCCATGGACTAGTCCAGGCTGGGAGCAGAGCTGCTGGAAAGCAGCTTTGTGGAGAAGTATCTGGAGGTGCTGGTGGACAACAAATTGTCCCTGAGCCAGCAGTATGTCCTGGTGGCCAAGGCCAATGGGATCCTGAGCTGTATTAGGAAGAGTATGGCCAGCAGGTCAAGGGAGGGGATCCTGCCCCTCTTCTCAGCCCTGGTGAGGCCTGACGAGTCCTGGTGAGTGCTGTGTCCTGTTCTGGGCATCTCAGGACAAGAGAGACATGGACTGGAGTGGACCCAGTGAAGGGATGATGAGGGGACCGGAGCATCGCTCTTATAAGGAAAGGCTGAGAGAGCTGGGTCTCTTCAGTCTCATGAAGAGATAACTGAGAGGCAACCTCATCAATGTACACAAAATATCTAAAGAGATGGACCCAGGTTCTCCTCGGTAGTGCCTAGAAATAAGAAAACAGGCAACAGGCAGAAATTGATGCACAGGAACATGTGCCTAACATTTACCTAACATGAGGAAGAACTTTCCTGTGTGGGTGACTGTGCTTTGGACCAGATTGCTCAGAGACGTTGTGGAGTCTCCATCACAGGAGACACTCAAGAACCATCTGGACAAAAGCCTGTATGATGAGCTCTAGGAGTACCCTTGCTTGACCAGAACCAGATCACAGAATCATACAATAACCTGAGCTGGAAGGGACTCACAAGGATCATTGAGTCCAACTCCTGGCCCTGCACAAGACTCCCCCAACCATTACACTGTGGCCTGAGAGTGTTATCCAAATGCTTCTTGAACTCTGTCAGGCTGGTGCTGTGACCACTTCCCAAGTGACTAGACCAGGTTCCTCATAAGGCTTCCCCTTCCCCATCCCAGTGGCCCCCCTTTAAGTGCACTCTAAAAGCTTAATTTTTTTTTTCATATTCTAATGCCCAAAACTGAGCACAGCAGGTAAGGCCTCACCTCCAGGTGAGGCTGCCCCAGCTCAGAGCAGAAGGGACACAGCAGGTAAGGCCTCACCTCCAGGTGAGGCTGCCCTAGCTCAGAGCAGAAGGGATAATCCCATCCCTTGCCCAGCTGTGATGCTGTGCCTGATGCACCCCAGGGTACAGGCTGACCCTCCTGGCTGCCAGGGCACTGTTGACTCATAACAAACTTGCTGCCAAACAGGGTCCAAGGTTCCTTTCCATGACACTGCTTCCCAGCATCTCATTCCCCATCTACACACAGAATCCCACAATGGGCCTTACCCATTCTCTGTTTCTATTGAAAGGAACATGAATCCTTCTACATGGAATTTCTTTGCTTGTTTGTCTCCCAGCTTACTCTCAAGGGACTCGTATCTTAAAATATTTCAGCATTTTCCTCACTGATCCACAAAAGAATCCTGCCAAAATCCTTGTACCTTTAAACAAACAAAGAAGAAAAATAAATATGGGTAGATTGAGTTCATATTCTTCATGAAGTTTTTTCCATATAAAAGCAGTTATGAAAAAGCTTCTGCTAGCCCTTCCTCCCTGTCAGGTCTGCTTTATAGGAGCACTACCATATCCAGGAACGGAGAGGACTTTTTCTTGAGTGACTGTCACTAGATTCCAAAGGGTTGTTAATTGCTGAATAAGCAACCTTTATTTTCTAATACAAGCATATGATAACTGGAATTCTTTCCTGGCATTTTTGTTGGGAGATAGTTTGTGAACTAAGTACAGGTTCCTTTTAACCTCACCCATAATTTTGAATTTTTTCTTTCCATTTCTACAAGGTGGATTTAATCTTTGGCAAACCAGCATAAAAATTGTGAATAATTATGAATACAATGTCCAGATTATAACTAATATTAAAATAAGCTTTGTCTTCTGCACTTTTACATAACTCACCAGATAATTGCAGGGCACCTTAGGGTAAAGCCATAGCTTTATGGCAGCTATTATTTACATTATCGCTATATGCACATCATCCTTAAGACACAATTTATGAAAGGAGATACCCATGCATACCCCAAAGTGTTACTATGGCTCTGCCTGTCCAAGATAGTGAAGAAAAAAAATCAGAGCCATTTCTATTTAGGGTTTAAACAGAGATTTTTCTCTTTCATTTTGCTAATTAATATTTTGGTTTTCTACCCTTACTTGCAGTTTTAGGTATGCCTGATACAGTGGAAGAAATGTGTCCAGAGATCCCTCAGCTGGATAGACTAATAAAGGAAATAAATGATTTAGCAGAGTCTGGAGCAAGGTATACTGAAATGCCTCATGTAATTGAGGTGATCTTACCCATGCTATGCAACTATTTATCCTACTGGTGGGAAAGAGGGTCTGAGAGTGTTCCTCAAAGTGCTGGGCCTTGCTGTACAATGATAACATCTGAGCATCTGAGCATTGTTCTTGGAAACATTCTAAAAATCATTAACAACAATCTGGGAATAGATGAAGCCTCTTGGATGAAAAGAATCGCAGGTACTGTAAATATTTTTTGAACAGTAATTGTACTAATAATATTGAATTACTTTGCTATGCTTTACCTTATTACCCAGTCATATAATAACAAAAAATTATAACTAGAACCATCATGAAAGAAAGAAAAATAAAATATAAGTAACAATAAGAGAAATATGTTTATGTTTCATTATATAGTTATATGCATGCATTGTAGCATCACTGTAAGTAGAGAGCTTTCTATTCCTTATAAGAGATCTTGAAAATCTCCTTCTCTATGCACTGTGTAAGAGCCTTAGTGCTTAATTTGGAGCTGTGAATTCCATTACTTTTCAAGACTTCTGAGTTTTACAGTAGAGTGAATTATGTTCATGAAATATCAGGACAACAGGGAAAGAAAATATAAATGGTGAAATAATCTCAGGAGTATCCCAAGTTCAAAATTAATTGGTTTGCCTGATTAAATGTGTGAGCTATTAAATAAGCTGAAAGATTTTTCAAAATATCACATAAGATATAGTATTTATCCTGCCAAAGAAGTTCACTATACCCAAATTTTACCATCTATATTATACAGTTTAGAATATAATGTGCAATAACACAGTTCAAGAAAATCTTTGTAGATAATAATATCCTCCTAAAGATAATAATATCCTCCTAAATTTGAGTAACCAGTACCCATTAGTACTGTGGTTTTGGTGTTTTAAATGCTGGAAGATCTTAAATAATAACGAGGATTTCATTAAAATTTAGTAAGAAATTTGCTGTTTAATTATAGACAGTGTTTCCTGCAGTTTTGTACTGATTCATCTACATAAGGTGATAATATACTCATGTTGTTCTTGCAAGGATTTTTGACTTGAGTAGTTTACATTTTGACTTCAGTAGTTTGTATACAAGTACTTGTACAAAATTGATCTATGACCTTGAATTACTCATTCATTCTCTTCATTTTAACTTGCCCAAGGCAGAGAAGTAAAGGATTTTTTTTCCAGAACACTATCTTCTGGTGGTTTTCTGACATTGAATACAAAAAACCATCCCAGACAAAAAAAAAAACAAAAACAAAAAACAAAATAAAACAAAAACAAAAACAAAACAAAACAAAAAAAAAAAAAAAAACAAAAAAAAAAAAAACCAAAAAAAAAAAACAAAAAAAAAAAAAACCAAAAAAAAAAAACAAAAAAAAACAAACCAAAAAAACCCAGAACAAAACAAGTATTTTTCTGAGGACTTTGTGTCTCAATCCTTATTTTGCTTAGGTTCTTAGCGACATGGGACTTGGCAAAACCATGATAGTTTAACTTATATTTGAATGACTTATAATCCAAATCCACAGTCTTTTGATCTCTCAATACACAGTTTCTATAAAGCTACCTTCATAGTTTTATTAATAATTTTATGGTGTAAAATTTATGAAGCCCCATAACCCTTACTGTTTCTAGAACTTCAGCATTCATGTTAATACAATGAAAAACACCAGTCATGCATTAATCATAGAATTATCTATATTTTCATGTATAGTTTATGCTCAACCCATCATCAGCAAAGCCAGACCTGATCTTCTCAGATCTCACTTCATTCCAACACTGGATAAATTGAAGAAAAAAGCTATGAAGATAGTGATGGAAGAAGAGCAACTGAAAGCAGACAATAAAAATGACACCCAAGAAGCTGAGCTACTCATTCTTGATGAGTTTGCTGTACTTTGTAGAGACCTTTATGCCTTCTATCCAATGTTGATACGTTATGTAGACAACAACAGGTAAAAAACCTATATAATTAAACTCATATTTATTACTTAATATACTGGAATCTATGATCAGACAATCAGAAGGAACACACTTCACTTAATCTTAGGGTGAGAATCACATCCTCAAGTTTTAATATTCTTAAATCTTAATCCTGAATAATTTAACATTCTTAAAGAAAACTGTACCTTTAATTCACACCTTGCTCAGATGCAAATTCCTAGATTAACTAGAAAAATGTTGCCTGATCTATTAAACAGGGATAATTATGTTAAACTGTCTTCTTTTAAATATCTTCTTTTAAATTTCTCTTATTTTTGTAATTAGAGCTAATTGGCTAAAGAAACCAGATGCGGATTCTGATGAACTCTTTCGAATGGTGGCTGAAGTTTTTATCCTGTGGTGTAAATCACATGTAAGATAAAATGCGCACTTTTCCTTTAATTTCATTCTATTTTAAAACATAAATGTTGTAGATGCAGATGAGTTAAACTTCTGGTGATTTTTTTTTTTTTTTTTTTTTTTAGAATTTTAAAAGAGAAGAACAAAATTTTGTGATTCAGAATGAAATCAACAATTTGGCATTTTTAACAGGAGACACCAAGAGCAAGATGTCTAAAGTAAGTTAATAAAAAAAATAAATCTACTCAGATTGCAGATGCTCTGCTGTTAGAAGAAAAATAGTTTTGCTTCTTGATGACAGATGTAACAACTAATATGCAAAATATAGCCTATGCACCTTAGAGTTACTTACTAAATGTCTGCTAATACTCAAAGAAACAAGATTAAAATAAGTCTTGATTTGAAAAAGTTGCACATGCAAGACAATATGGGCTATATTATAAATATGAGTTATTGAACATTCAGGAAAGAAAAAGGTGGACTATTTTATAAAAGCAAGTGAAGAAACATTGCCTCATAATTTTTATACTAGATACTGTATATTTTTATACTCAGTCTATATTGTTCTGTCAGCTTTGATGGAGCACAGTTCTAAGTACACATACCTCTTTATGTATATAGTGTGCTATATGTACACCATTTTTCATGTTTCTTATGAATTAACACTTTTTTTTTTTTTTTTGCTGATTTTCAATATGACAACATGCTGATATGATGGCTTCAAAGTACATCTTGTTACCTGTACAACAGAGAAATTGTCAAAGGCTGCTTTGACCTTAGCTGAGGAAACTCAGCTAAAGCCAGATGAAGTCTAAATCTAAATTAGTGCTGGTAAATATAGTGAAGAAACCCTTTCTTTTATTCATATTTATAATGTTTTTGGAGTAATCCTATTCTGAAGGTGTAGCAGAGAAGTAGCATTTGAAGTTTTGTATTTCACTATATTTTGGTTTCCTGTAACCTAGCTACTGTAAGCCCATTTTCAAACAACAGAGAAACAGATAAAATGTACCATTAAATTTTAAAATTATCTTTAAAAATGTGTTTTAAAATGTGTTTAAAACCTAAGCTTTTTTTTTCTTTTTTCCTATGAATTTTTTAAGTTTTGAAACCTGACTCAGCCAAACCCTAATATTGGAATTTTTACAAGCAAAAATAGTGAAATAGTGTGTTATCTGCTCATCATTAGTTCATGACGAGCACTGATAAACAAGTCCAACTTATTAAAGAATTCTGTATTTGGAGACAAGGAAATTTTTAACCTGTTTTCTTAAGATGCTGCTTATCAAAATTGTTTGATAGAATTGGAATGCTTATATCATCCCTATTAACAAGGTAAATAGTGGCCACATCCAGGCTATTCGAGGAGCAGGAGCAGTTGCACAATAACAGGCTATAATATGTAGCTGTGTACTTTTATCATATGGCAATCACTGCACACACATTTGTTACGTGTATTCTGACATTAATACATTACAACTGGCCTGAGGAGATGAAAAATAGGTAAAATAGGTGTACTTTCACTTTTTAGACACCATAGATTAGAAACAGTGTATTTAATCTAAACTGTGCCCCACTTCAGTACAGATAGCAGGATAATATGAAGTGTTCGTGTCATATTTTCGTTAGTCTGGCATGGCAGGAAAAAAAGACAAGTCTTAACAAAATAAGGAACAGGTATTTCTCCTACTGTACTACTTGCAGATTTACAATAGTTAGAGGATCTCATGTTAGTATTTTTTGCAGGAATTTTAGATCTCTTCTTCTAGAGTATTTCAGTTGCATGGAATACATTTCCTTTGGATATACTGAAGTAAATCAGGAGTGGATTTTGACAAAATCACAGGAATTTAACATCAATTATCTCTATTACCCAAATCTGATATTGAGATTATATTTTCAAATGCCTGTTGTGTATATTTAAGGATACAGATATACTATGTATGAATAATTCTATGAATATATTTGTAACAGAGGTGTAGATGCATGCGTAAATATGTTTTCATTCCATGGGTATACAGTACAGAGAGATTCTGAGGTTTCTTGTATGAATATAATTTTTTGTAAGCAAATTAATGTCAACATATGGCGTTTCAGGACATTGTGCATGGTTATTGCTAATAAAGGAAGAAAGAAAATACTGTATTGTTCATGACTGAATATTTTATTGGTATGGTACTGTAACGGCAGGCATGATTGCAGAACAGCTGATAATTTACTTACTTGTTTCATGATGACTTAAATACCATGATGAAATATATGAAGTGTCTTTTAGAAAGGTTGTATTGGTTTTCTATAAATGGTGTTTAAGCAGGAAATTGCTAATATTTCATAATATAAAATATAAGTGGTCTAAACCCAGCACATCCAATAAATTATAGATTCATATCTGTTACGTTGGCTTTTTTTTAAGTCTGCACAGGTTACAAGAGAGAAGAAATTCTCTAAGTAACTGAATTTCAGGTTTTCTTGGAGGTTTGATATTTATTTCTATCCTTAGACATTGGTCAGTAGAGGACTTTGCATTAGGGAACATTATAATTTCTTGCTTTAATGTTAATATTTATCTCAAAAAGTAGCAAGTTTACTGAATAATTAGCCCTTTCCTCTCTATCACTTATTCCTCTTTAGTCACATTATTTCTAGTGGAAGCAATCTTATCCAATATTTATCAAGCATGACAAAGTATAGAAAACTGAATAAGAACATTGGTTATTGACAGTGACAGAACATTTTGTGGTCTCCTAAAGGAGTAAGGCCCCAGGCTGATCTCAGACTGCCTTAGGTAACAGTGACAGAGGCTCAGTGTTATTCCTGATAAAAAATACTGGGATATCAGAATGTAAGGCACAGTATATCCTGTACAGAATGTTCTATATCCTTACATGCCATTTGGGAGGAAAAAAGAAAGCAGAGGAGGAAGGAGTAGCATTATGTTACGTATTGGTAGCTAATATCCATGGAGACAAATGATTGATCATTACAATCAAGAAGTTCATTAAGTACCCATTGTATTTTTATTATACTATATTGACTTTGTTACTAGTTTTTCAAATAAATGTATTAACAGCTGAGAATTTAATTTTTCTTTTCTAAAAATATGGCAGCAGAATGCTCGGAGGGGAATGGTAAGTTAGAGAACTCTCAGTCTGAGAGAGACTGGTAACTTAGATCACATTGAAATACCAGATATGTGGTAGAAGTGTTGAAATGGAGAATGTAAACACATTCAACTCCACTAGTCTGTTATTTTCGACCCCTTCATAAGCGTCTTGATGAAATAGCCTTTTGGTTAAGAGGAAATGATGTCCTATTGTGCTTTTCAGTTAACTGGAATAGAAGACTGAATGTATACACTCACATGTACATAATAATTGTGTAATATGTATGTGGGCAATTTTTCTGTGTCAGTTTTGGAATCTAAATGAGTATGTGGCTGGATAATACACCCTCAGTTGCTAAACATTTACATATCTTACTGGAGTTATATTTGACTTACCCTCATTAATTTTTATAATCTATTCTTAAGAATAGGTTGAGAAAACCTATTGTAGAAGTTAGCGGCCATCAAAAAATTCCTTATTATGAAACAACATTGTTGTTTGTACCCATCTGTAACATGTAGCACACATTGTCTGCAGATTTACAATAGTTACAGGGTTTCATATTAGTATTTTCTGCAGGAATTTTAGATGTCTTCTTTGAGAGTATTTTAATTGCATAGAATACATTTCCTTTGGATATACTGAGGTAAATCAGGAGTGCATTATTTTTATGGTTAGCTACAATAAATTAAATATAATTAACGTTTCCTTACCTTTAGTGTATACATACACCTGTATATACCTGCTGAGCCATGTTTATGCAGCGTCTACATATTTCACACAACTGAAATTTTAAATTAAAATTTGCTATTTCTCTAAGGTGTTCAATATTATAAGATGCTAAGATTCTAACACTTAATTCGAATAATAGTCCTTTGTTTTTCTTTACTTGTATCTGCTTTTCTCACTGTGTGGTATAAATCTAGTAGGCTATAAAAAGATTTTAATACCTTGGCATCATCATTTTGAAACTTATTCAGGTATCACAAGAATATGAAGTTCCTTTTAGGGCAGAATGACAGAAGAGAGGGCTTGTATGTGTTTTTTTTTTCTGCTTGTTTTTAACCAACAGCTTTCTATAGTATTTTCCTATGCCTGGTTGAGGATTCTTTTCATCTTACCATAAATAAATTATTTTGTCATTATTTTAAGATTTTTGGACACAATTATATATAATGTTGCCTATGGAACATTATTTATTTGAGTGTATTTATGGTATTAATATAAAAAATGGTAAAAATGCTCTGTATGTATGAAAGTTATAGCTGAGTTTATAATATTGTTTTTATAATGGGTACTGCTGAGAGATGCAACCTAAAGTTTTCTCTCAGGCTGTCTTAAAAAGAGTAATTAGCTATGCAATGGGAAAATAGATTGGTAAATTAAGTGCTGTACGTTACCAGTGATAGTTTTATTTCTAAACACCTTTTTTTCTCAAATATATTTGGGTGGGGAAAAGAGGTAGAGCTATTTTTGTGAAAATGTGAATATTTTTCATTACTGGATTATCCAGAGTTCCAGACACCATTCTTCTTTTAACAAAATTGGGAAGAGATGCAGTAATCAGTGTATTGATAGATTAACTTACTGGATGCCCTTAAATGTGCAAGCAACAAATGAAAGTGTGTGAAGAACAGCAATAGAAATTCGGAAGGTCAATAATTCAATAAAGGTTAAGCTGATTTCACTGAGATCTCATTTGGTTATGCATTTACAGTTTATTATTTTAGCTATGAGCTTAATATATTTTTACTGTCTGTCCTCATAAAGCTGAGTAAGTTTATAAGTAACTTGTAAAATTATCATCCTTTCATCTCTTTTACTTATGCTTTTTTTTTTCCTTTTATTTTTCTTTCATACAGGCCATGCAAGTAAAGGTACAGGTCAAAGTGCATGATGTGTCTTTGTTTTAGATTTAGAGATGATCAGGCTCCAAGCACTCTTTCCATTGATCATAGCAGTGGCGTCACAAAGTGAAGCACCAGGTTCCACCTAGTATAAATTTTGTCCCAGCTAAAGTGGCAGTCTTTGACCAGAGCAGATGAAATTCCCTTTGACACCCCTAAATATTGCTTAATGTGAAATGTACTAAAGCTACATTTTAAAAATTATTTTAGATGTACATTCTGCCTCTGCTGTCCTTCTGCATTCTATTTTTTTTTGCTAAAATTGTGAAGTAGACATGGTAAAAGAAATGTCTAAGTAGAGTCATTAGAAATATGTATTTGGCTTATGATATTGAAGAAGAATATTTGGGAGAAATGTGCTATAACCTCTACTTAATCTGTAGGGGAATAGAAGATTTTATTAAATTCAATAAGTTTAAATAAGATATACAGTTCAAATCTTACCTTTTTCCAAAAGTAAGGTGGTCTTTACTAAAGGTGTGAGGTGTGACAAAGCTTTAGAATAACCCTTATTTCTTTTATGTATTTAATGTATTTGAAGATTTCTTTTCCTTCAGTGAACTACAAGTCACTTTCTTTTGCATCATTCATATTCTTTTTTTTAACATGAATTTCTCAAATAGATGAGTACTTTCTGACCTATGGTGCATTCTTCATGGGTGAAGTAGAATAAGCAGCAAAATAGAGCATAAATCCTTTCATCTTTCCCTTTACCCTGTGTGCTGAGAAGCACTTTTAATCAATTAAACTGGAGACATGAGTTAAAAAGGGGGAAGCTCTGTTAAACTAATAACCTGATTTCGTGCTTTGCTATTGTCAAACTTCTCCAGGTATACAGAGTAGGATTTAATGACTGCCCTCACAGTAATCTCAAAGAACTCAAAAACAAAGAGGGATGGAAATATCAAAAAATATTAATTCTATAATCTTAACCAGTTTCAGCTGATTTTTTAGTGTAAATAAAATATTTCTTCCTTTTCATTGTGTATTTAGTTATTGCTAATCTACTAAAGAATCTGTAACTGGTTTTTGGTATATGGATTTTTTTCAGAAATATCCATAGTTGTGTTGCTGTCCTCAGACAAGTAAGACTATTACATGCTTTTAGGCAACAAAATTATATCATTCCTCCTGTTGAGGTTCTTTTAGCACAGCTAATTATTTAGGCAAAATATATCTGATTTAATGCTCTTTACATATGTAATGCAGGTATTGTGTGTGCATAGGTGCATATTAGAACTGAAAGAGACAAAATTCCATTGTCATTTAGGTTTTAGTCTGTGACTCTATTTATACATTTAGCAGCTGGAAAAGTGAATTCACAGACAGCAGAATTTATGGCAAAGGCAGAATGGATCCTCTTTTCATGTTTTGAAAATTCTCCGGTTTTAAAGTTCACAATCTTATTCATTTCATATGAACATAAAGACAATTGGATGTGCAAAATGTCCACTGGCATAAAAGATGCAGAAACCAGTATCTCTCCTCTTCCTTTTTTTTTCTTTTAAAAATATGCCTATTACACTTTTATTATTCCTGATTTAAGATGCATAGTGACGCCACTGGAGTACAGTGATACATTGTGGGATTTGTTTGTCTGCTGTCAACGTAGAGTACAAATAATGTCATTATTAAAGCCATTGCATCACTATTTCTAAGGCACTTGGAAAAGCAAAGCTTTGAGACAAAGTACTCTCCTGCAATTGTTAGTTCCTTAAGAAAGGAAGCCACATCCATTGCGTGTTCCCTCACACTTGCAAAATATTTAACACAGCTATGTACGTAGAGATTCCCCATCTAGAAGACAGAATTTGCCAAAATTTATCACCAAATAGAACACGTACAGTTGCCTTTTCTCTTCCAGTGATTACTGTGATGATAGTGAGGCATTAATTGGGAAATAATGAATTGCAATGGATTCTGCTGTATCCTTATGTGGAACTACACAATCTATTATAAGAACAGTAGTTTGTAAATCCCAGTTGACAGAAGGGAAAGGATGTGGAGGGTTAAATGAAAGCATTTGTAATTTTGTAGTGTTGTACAAGCCTGGAGGCCTAGTCCTGAAATCTTATCTTAAGCAAAACTCCATTTGAGTATAGTAGGAGTTTAATCTAGGTACAGAATTCAGAACTGGGCTGTTTGTTTTTGCTGTTTACTGTGTGTTCATTAAATATATGGGTCTGTTTGAAAGATTTTGGTTCTCTGTCTCATAAAGAAAAAGCTGGATGTGAAATATGTTGTACACTGTCTGTCATAATAAGATAGGGCAGATGTTATTCTGTTGTGCTGTTTACTTCTGTCTATTTTGTTTCCTTTTCCTATTAATGATGATATCCAAAGATATAAAATTTCAAATTTTTTGTCACAAATTTGTTAATATTATCCAAAGCCAAAGGGCAGCACTTTCCCAGAGGCACTAATTAATTGGCATTTTGTAACATTGAATCAAAGCCTTTTAAATAGTACTGGTTTTCAGATGAGACAAGTCAGGCAATATTCATTCATTCAGACCCTGGATAACTATCTTTACACAAGTCTCTTACAAAAATGTAACCATCCTAAATTTGTCTCTGTAACATTGGACAAATAATAGTGTCCTCTGAGAATGATTCAGCTTTTAATTTTAGGGTTGTTTCTGATTTGAAAGGTAAGATCCAGAAAGTAATGTCAAAACCATAAGTATGAATGCACACAAGAGTGTGTGACTCCTACTACAGCATTACTGTTACTGCATTTTCTGCACTGGTGCACACCAAGTGCACCATTTCCTGACCAAGCCTGTACACCCTTCCTCTAGTGTGACATTTTCAATTACTTGTACTACATCAGGAACATAGTTTCCTTGGACCATAAGGGGAAGAGCATGTTGGAGAAATGTGTGATCAGAAAATTAAAGTAATTTTTCTTTTTTTTATTTTCTTTCCCCCCTTTTTAATTTTTTTAACTTATAGTCTGGAGGACAAGATCAAGAGAGGAAGAAATCAAAACGTAGAGGGGATCTGTACTCCATACAGACATCCTTGATTGTGGCTGCACTTAAAAAGATGCTTCCTATTGGTTTGAATATGTGCACCCCTGGAGACCAAGAGCTCATCTCTTTGGCTAAGACTAGATACAGCCATGTAAGTGTGTGCTTTTAATAGCTTTTAATGCAAAAATAAGCAGAACTTTCTAAAATGAATTTTGAAGCACAGAAATCTAAGCAATCAATATTATTAAATATCTGTATGTACTGTAAACAATTATAGCTGCTATTTATTGTGCTTTTTTTAAAAAAAAAATGTGTATATAGAGGTGCCATACTTTCCCTCTTACTTTTCATTTCTATACCGTGTGCAGTTTTATATATTCATGTTCTTTTGCACCAAGTACTGAACTATAATTAGTTAGCTTTAATTCCCCTCAAAGTTTAACCCTTGTTTTATGGTTAAAGAAAGCCTTTGCCCCTTCTGGTATCTTACACACTTTGAAAGCAAAAGAGGCTAAATTTCAATATTGAAATATAAGCTGTTCTATGTTGTAAAAGTTCTTGTGAAATGAATCATAATCTGAACTGAAAAATACTTCTACCTTTCTACAGAGGGACACAGATGAGGAAGTCAAAGAACACCTACGCAACAACTTACACTTGCAGGAAAAGGTAAAAGAAAAAAATCTGTCTTATCAATGCCGATGTGCACTTTCAAAACACAAAGGTGCAACCGGTTTTTTTTTTGTTTTGTTTTTTTGTGATACATTTTAAAAAATCCAAAAAGCTATTAGAAAGATTTCCATTTTGAAATTATTCTTCTGATAATTCATTGCAATAAATGCCTTATTTGTAGCTTTGTTTGGTATAGTCAAGTTTCTGGAAGATGTAGAATGGGACAAGCATGAAGAATTGCGATACTGGTAGTCTTAAAGCTCTAATTACTTAGAATCAACTTGATCCAACAAGAAAATAAAATTGAAACTCTACTACTTCAGCTTTTCTGCTTGAATCTAGCTTTCAATAATGATTAAATTAGGTATTTCTGAAAATATAAACATTTTTAAGTGACTATAATAAAATACGAAAAGCTTGTGCCATTTTAGTACTTGTGAGTTTTACAAGTACATTTATATTCCTACAATTCATATGCTGAATACACTATCAAAAGTAATATCAATATGGAGTCCTCATCCATCTGTAAATTAAAAATAATTAATATCATTGCCTACAGTGTTTGAACACAATAAGTAACTTGCTTATCTGTCACGGAAGTTGACTGTGTATTTGCTATAAATTTGTGTTGGCATACATTAAAATGAACACAAGAAGTACCTTAATGTGGTCTTCCTATTTCTGTCTTGCAAGGAAAAAAAAAACAAAAAAAAACCAAAACAAAACCAAAAATTTTGGCTCTAGATCTTGACCTAGTGAAATTCCGGCTGTCTTTTTCAGACTCAAAAAAACAGCTTTCCACTCTCAGTACAAAGGCTCTGCAAGTTAAACTCAACCCCAGTACTAAATCTCCTTCTTTATTTTATGGAGTTAAGAGGAATAAATCAGTTGTAAGGTACTTTATTTGGTTTCATGAATAAAAATACAGAACCTTGCTTAAGAATTGAATTCAATTCCACATAATATATAGAATCAATGCCTTTTTTTTTTTTTTTTTTTTAGCATCTAGCAGATTAATTTGGTCTGAAAGGGGACAGAAGCTGGGAATATTTATTAGCTTCTTTATTTATACTATGGGAGTAGAAGTGGTGTCGGTCAAATTCAGTGCCTCGATTCAGCAGCTTACAAATGAAATATGTTTGGTTTCAGTCTGATGATCCAGCCGTGAAATGGCAGCTAAATCTTTACAAAGACATTTTAAAGAGTGATGGACCTACTGACCCTGAGAAAAATGTGGAACGTGTGCAGAGGATATCAGCTGCTCTGTATCATCTGGAGCAGGTAAAAAGCCACGTGTCTATACTGTGTTAATTTTTGAAAACCAGAGATTTTTCCTTGCAGACATTATTTCATGTACAGTGACTGTCATCATTAAAGCATCCAGCTAAAACTTAGGGTATTGTACATGTGTGCATGCCCATGCACATACAGATGTGTACATATGAAAGTTTTCAATGTAATCTGTTGAAGTGCCTCCATTTAGCTGCAGGGAAAACTCAGGATATATTTCTACAAAACTGCATGTACAGTCACATGAAGTATAGCACACAAATTATCTCCATGGTGTAGCTGAAAACCATTTTGATTTTATGAAGAGGCATTTGCTTGTGCACTTACTTTTAATATACTGAGTTTAGCCTGTCTCCTATTTCTGCATCATAGGATGCTGTAGCAACTTTTGAATTGCTTGCCTGTCCATCCAACTGATGCAATTTAAATAAAGGCATTTGTGCTCTTCCTATGTAAAGTTGATCCCTGACACAGCCCAGAAATACGTTCACATGAACTGAATATGCATTGTTAGAAACAGACAAAATAACAACTTTTGAAATTTACCAAATAGTCCCACACATGAGGTATACTAACATCTTAAATATTTTTGTCTGAATAAATGGAGACATTTCTATATAGAAGGTCCCCAGTATTTTTCTTTATTAATAAAAAAAAATAAAGCTCCAAAAGAACATTTTTTTCAGATGATGCAGAGCATTCATAACATTTTCTACTTTGCTAACTAGCTAACCACTAGCTGTATAGAAATTTTTTTGATGAAAGTTGAACATTTTCCATTGCCTATACTAGAAGATATTTTCCCATAGGTTGAACAACCACTGAGATCAAAAAAAGCTGTTTGGCACAAACTCCTGTCAAAACAACGCAAAAGGGCTGTTGTTGCATGTTTCAGAATGGCACCATTGTACAACCTGCCAAGGTAAGTGGCTGAAACGTTTATTTCTTCACAACTTTTATTTGCATTGTTTACTGAGTGCAAATACTGCTTGTGTGTTTACCTATGTGTTTCTTGATTGTTAGGTGTATGTAATTTTAAGATACAAGAATTGATTAGTCATCAACTAATTCCTCACAGTAGCAAAACAGTCATCTCATGGCAAATAACCTGAGTAGGAAAACGCCATAAGAATTACATGTTTCATTTTTGTCAGTTATCCTGTATAGTTCCTCAACTTATCTGTGAAAACCATTAAGATGTTGCCGTTTCTGTCCATTTTTTGTCTTTGATTTGTTGTTCTTTTTACTCTTTATTCTCCTGTGATTTTTTTTTTTCTTTTTTTTTTCCTTTTTTTTTTTTTAATTTTGTATGGCTCTTCCTCTCCTCTTGCATGAACACTTCATGCTCTGTAGCTTGTCTGGGCCAATCTTCAGCTACTACATCAGAGTGTTATATGAATTAAAGCGACTATTGGGGCAGAGCAGTGCAGGATGATATTTTAGACTTCTATGTTGCTCTGCTTCTTATTCCAGTTGAATGTAGATACCACAAAGTCCAAAATAAAATGCATCCTGTGCCTGGATCCATCTACTGCTTTAAGCAGAATAATATGACCACATGTCACTGGAGTAACTTCCTTTACTCTGTTTCTTCTCAAAAAATCTGTTTTATTTGGATGGAAGTTAAGCACATGTTTAATTAGGTTTGCTTCTCTCCTTCTGCAATTTTTTCTGCAATTTTTCACTTTTTGTGTTTAATATTATTATTCAAAGATTTTTGGCAAAGTATTTAACCATAGGGTTGTGTTGGATTTTTAAATGTGTTTATTAAAGCCAATTTACACACTTGGTTTAAAGGTCTTTGGCTAAAGGTCTGTAGCTGTGCCACTAACACACTGGAGGAATATTACGTTTGCACAGGACAAATAAAAAGCCAGTTTATACCACAAAAAGCACACAACCTTCACAACCTTCCTTTGTAGATAGAAATTAGTTGTTCTAGACTATAGTAACTTCTCCAAGTTATTATGTTACCACCAGGCCATCTTTAAATAACCAAAAAATGGAGAGGATTAAATACAACATAAAAAGCCAGCTAGTATCAATCCTTCCACCTTCAAGAGCTGTGTTTGGCAAAACAAGAGGAAGTGGTATGAAGAAATACCATTTCAGTGCAATCTTTTTGTGAGCAAGTTTTGTTTTTTTTTTTTTTCACAACCATATTCTGTGTTTGTAAATTCTTAAAATGTTTGGAATAAATGCATGATAACCCAAAAGTTAAAAGGGCTCCTCCTTTTTTTGCCTTACAAAGCACCCACTTTTAATGTTTATATTTGAGGTTGACAGAATTCATAACCCTTTTGCCAAGAGGCAAAGTGGGTTATGAATCTTTAAATTCTTGACTTTTTAATTTTCAATAAAATATAGAATAATACCATATTGAAATTGAACACTTACATTGTCTGTATTTTTTTTTTTATGTTTTTGTGTTAAAAACTTTTCTTGAGCTTTTTCTTCTCAAACTTTATGGTAGATTTTGTGGAGCAGTTTACTCCTAATTTGAATATGAATATGAGGCAAATCTACCCAGCTATTTCATTTTGTATCTGCTAAAAATGATCTCCCTTAAAACTATTTTTTGTCAGTTAATTGTGTTCTCTGCACTTCAAAACAAACGAGTGAAAACACAGTTTAAACTTAAAATCCTAAAGTAGTGGAAAAGTTTGGGTTGGAATGGGCCTTAAAGGTCATCTATCCCAACCCTGCTGCCATGAGCAAACTTCTGGGTATATTGCTGAATTGACAGCTTCAAACCAAAGTTTTAAAGTTCACAAGCTTGTAGTCCCTTTTTTCCTAGATAAATCACAGGATCCTGACAGGAAAATAACAATCACGCTATTATAACAATCTCCATCATCTAAATTGACAGTGTTGCTCAGACATGCCTGAACCCTAGGGAGATTATTTCAAGTGGGGTATGATTTGTTCTAGGAGCTATTTAAATATCTTTGATCCAGAGTTTAAAATGCAGCTCTCTATCTTGTCTACTTCTTCATTTTAGTTGCAGCTTTGTATTAGGAATGTTAGTTCTTACTTTGATGTTAGAATCAATTAATTTAAAGTGCAGTAGACAAATATTATGGTATTAACCTTTCAATTTATCCTAGAAAAGATAAATCTTCAGTAAATAATAAGCTTACTCTTTTGAAATTTTTTTAGATATTTGGCTTTCAGTATAGTTTAATTTTAATCTCACAGCTTAAGATAATTTTCTGCAAAACTCACTCTAATGTCTATCAGTTTTTAGGAATTTCAGTAAGATATTTCAGAAACGAACATGTCTGTTGATACAAAAGTGTTTGTTAAATCACTGAAAAATTACTTTAACCTCTACTACAAATATTGCAAGAACTCCCTTTGATGAAAAGTCCCTGTACACACAAAACAAATAGCTATATTTAAAAAAAAATATTTTTCAATTAATTAAACATGAGTTAAGTTAGGAAGTACTAATTCTTCATGTTCTGTGTTTATTGAATGTACATGGCTTTGAAAAAGAGTGTTATGTAATAAGTGTTTTCTCTGAGATGTGTCTATGTTTGATGTTTTAAGGAAATTAATTTGAAAAATCTTTGTCTTATTGTCTGTCATCTGTATATGCACATAGATACAGCAAAGTTGTACATGACAATTTTTCAAGCACGGTTTACAATACATTCTTTCTGACTACTTTATTGACTTTAACTTGTGCCTTTCTTCAATGAAAACCTATATGCTTTTCTTCAGACACAAAATTAGCAATTTCTTCCTGAGCACCTTTCAACGTGTTTGGCTGGAAAAAGTACATGAAAAAACTCAGTATGACAGGCTTATACTCAAGTTAACGGTAATGTAACTTGTGGAGAGCCTCTTGCTTATGCGCCCACTTCTTCCTTCCCAGCCATGATTTGATATTATCATAAAAACATGAATTTGTACAATTTTCAGAGGGGATTCTGATTGGTCAGTTTTTGAAATTTGATAATAAAACAGCACCAGTGTCAGCAAGTGAGCCTAAAGTGTTGACTCAACAGCTATTCCATTATAAAATACCGTTTCGTGTCCACACTGTATTTAAAAGGTGCATTTTTATAGCTTTTTTTGGTGGCAACTGATAAAAGCAAATGAAAAGGCTGCATGGAACAGCCTTTCTAACCTCATGTAGTGCAGCTCAGAAAAAGATTTTCCCCAAAATAATGTGAAAATGGAATTATTTTACCATTATTATGTGTAGTCTTATTGCAATGAGTTGTATTTTCTGTGGAAAGTTGAATCAATGAATAGTATAGAGTAGCAATTAATATGACTTAGAGTTTTCTAAAATTGGTCATTTTATAGAGCAGGTTTTTATATTTCTAATGCAACTTCTTTGAGGACATGGTAACACTGCCCTGAGTTGGAACTGGAAGACAAGAAGCTGAGGTTAGGCTTCTTTCTGTGGAAGAAGGCAATGGCTGTCTGTAGATGCTCTGCTGGAAAGCAGTTGATAGTTATTTTGGTGTTGGTGGCCAGTGTCTGCTGTCTTGATGTTCTAAATCTAGTAATTTGGATTTACACCTTGTAGATGTATACCCCACTCACTCATTCTCAGTCTGTTCAAGTGTGTGTTTTTCTCATGCTTTCATTAAGGTATCAGTCTTGCAGTTTCATGTATAATGTATTTTAGGCCTCTCTTTGACTTCAAAATAAAAAGTAATGTATACATATGTGTATAAAAACAGTAAGAATGTTCAAAAGTACCTGCAGGTTTGTCACTGAATGTTAGTTATGTTTTGCATTTTGTTTCACTGACCAATCAGAGGATCAGAATTGTACAAATATGTATCCTTACTAACCATTAACCATCTGAGCTGTTATACTCTGTTCCGTTACCCCTCTTGATCTCACTTTCACAACCCCCCCCAGGCACCGTTCTATTAACCTCTTCCTCAATGGCTATCAGAACTTTTGGATAGAAACAGAGGAATATTCATTTGAGGAGAAACTAGTTCAGGATTTGGCTGTAAGTACTGACATAACTGGGCATATGTTTCAATGCCCACTTCAGTGTGTATTCTATGTATCTATTATAAAATATATTTAATTTTTGTGTACTGTATGCATAAACTTAAAAAATAATAATCCTCATGCTTCAGAGCATAAGGTCATTTTCTGCTGTGGTCAAAAAGACACTGTCCTTTGATGCACACTGAAGTGCATTAAGGCAATCTGTGCCTTCAGATGAGCTGTGTGATACTCATTCGTAGGAAGAGAAATGGATGAGATGAACAGTCAGACTGTTTTTGTCATTATGGTAATTCCTATGTTTGTATATATTATTTTCTGGGGTGTTTTTAAAGCTTGATGCTATTGATCCTTTTCCCTTTTAAAATTTTTATGCATAATTAATTTTAACATGTTCAGCTTTGATACAAATTCTTTTTGCTGTTTTCCTTTTTGATGCATCATAAGGACAAGTAAATAAATGCAGCCATATTCAGCAAAAATGAAGTTTACCTGCATACTTGATAAAAGGAATTGGTAAACATCAGGATTTGGTAGTGAACATCGGTTCAGAATGCCTACTGCTCTTTCTCTTCCCTCTGGGTAGTTATCTTGTCAAAAATATCTCCAAGGGGCTGATCTCCACTGTCTCTAAACTCCATGAAAGTTAATATACAGCTCTGTGGAGCACATGCAGATGCATCAGAAGTGCTTCAGTGTTAACAGAAACAGTCATGCTGTGCTTTTCGAAGAGCCACTATACCTGATATTGTAGAGACACAGAATGCTTTGTGTTGGAAGGGACCATAGAGATCCCCTAGTTCCAACCCCCCTGCCATGGGCAGGGACATTCTTCACATGCTCTGGCCAATTACATGGTCAGTCTCTGTTTGACTTTTGCTTCTTGCTAAAGGAAAGAAGGAGGCCATTAATCAGAACAGAGCCTGCAATTCTTTCAGATTTCCTAGAGAAGTAAATTGAACTTCTGTAATTACAATAAATCTACAATAAGCAATAAATCTACAATAACTAGTAACTGTACAAGATGTGATAACACAAGTAAGGTAAGGGTAATAATCTGATCTTTGGCCAGTTCTGACTATGTTATATTTTTAACTGCCAAAAAATGTTTGAAGTTTACAATAATTAGCATTAATTGAACCAAGGTTACTTAGAAATGATATATGAAAAGACTGTAGTTAATGCTAGTCTGAAGAGGATGTATCTGATGATGTTATTAAAAGTTATTCCAGTATCTACTACGAAATAATTAAACTAGAACTTCCTTTCAATTCAGGTCAACTGGAGATGCAAGATTTCTCTTGAATAAGGCTTCCCCAAGACTTCCCCTGCCTCATTCTCAATACCTTGCAAATAAGAAAATTCTAAAGTTACAAAAATAATGAATAAAACCATATACTCTTATCTTATCTGAATCATACAGGCACATAATGTTGCAGGTTATGCTGTAAACTCCTGAATAAGATTAATATGGGCAGTTAATACATATTGGATAAAATAAATTTACTTAAATCCTTTCCTAAGCTTAATTACTGAATTTTCTTCTTACTTCTGAAGCTTAACTTTTATATTCTAAATCTTGAGACAGACATCTCCAAAAAAAGATGAAGAGGAAGAAGAAGAGACTGAGAAAAACCATCCTGACCCACTTCATCAGATTATCCTCTATTTTAGTCGCAGTGCTCTTACAGAGAGAAGGTAAAAGAGCTGTGTGGAAAAGCCCACTGAGTGAAAGCACACAGTAGCTGAATTTTTAGTAACATTACCAAAGTGATTTAACAAAAGTGTAGTTCATTATTGTACATGGTGAATACCTCTTTCCCTCTTAGTTTCATTAGAGTTTTCATGTATTTAAACTCAGTATAACCTTTGCATTGAGATAAACATTGACTACTTTTGACATTTTAAAAGCTTGGTAAATACCCAGTGCAGAAATGACTGAGCATGACTTCGCAGGGAAACACAAATTCTGCAGGAATTGCAGGTTTAATCAGAGCACCTTGCCCTGGTCTCTCCTGGTAATTAATAGATGTGTGTTCTTGGCTTTGGTATTCATTAAATTTCACTCAGTAAGTCAGAAAAGGTTCTGTTCATGTTTATGAATCTCATTGCCAGCTTCTGTTTTGACTTTAGCTTGTTGATTAGAATTAGATTTTTATGAATATTCCAGAGTTTCATATACTTTTTCAGTATGACTAATAAAATCCTGCCATCTGACAGTTATAATTATTCTAATTATTATAATTTATAATTTATAATTTATAATTTATTATAATTTATATTTCCATATCCCTTTTCTGCACCTTCAACAGCCAAGGATGACCCAAAATGACTAAGTTAAATGTACAAATATACCTCTAAATTGTTTGAGTAAAAACTTAGAGATTTGGATTTAGATAAGAGAAGTCCTTCATTATGCAATTTTCAAGTTTAATAGCTTTTCAAGTAGACTACTTTAATAAAATACTCTTTAGTAAAAAAGGCATATGAAATCTTTATATTACTAGATCATAAAATAATAAAATAATTTAAAATCTTTCTATTCTTCACAGCAATCTAGGACATGATCCTCTATATATTGCCTATTCTGCCATGATGGCAAAAGTAAGTACATAATTTCAAGCCCCATCCTTCACTGCATTTCGGTACTTCCCATTAATTTTAGATGCTTCTTAAAAGTTTTCTTTCTTACACAGACTGCTTGATAGTAACTTCTGTATTTTTAATGAAGCAAATGCTGTTCAGAGTTTTACATACATGTATAATGAGAAATTTCCTATGTTAAAATAATACTATAAAATTTCAGTAGGTGCAGTCCTTTCACTTGACACTTCTTTTTGCATATGATTAACTCCTTTTAAAGCAGTTTAAACCCATTAGTTATCTTTATTCTTTGGGTAATTATTTTTGGGTTAATACTTGAGTTTGTCAAAGATAAGTCAGATTTTGCAACACATTCATTACAGCTGACTTGTGATGAGAGCTTGACTGTGAACAGAAATATCATGGTTATAGAGATAGGGCACAAGATTATGTGGACTGCAGTTACAGGGTGTGTATGTAGTTGGATGAATACCCTGAACTACTCCACATTAGGGACTATCAGCTTCTTAGTGCAGATAAGCACAAATATTTGCAATTAAGTGTTTTTAAAATCTTCTCAATACCTTTACTAACTGCTTGAAAAAATATTTGGCAATTTTTGTAGAAATACTATAGCAAAAGCAGGCATTATGTTTGTTAATAAGCAAGATCTTGTGATTTCTGTTTTTAACATCAAAAGAGCTGTCAGGAAGAAGAAGAGGGAGACGAAGAAAAAGAAAAGACATTTGAGGTGAGAGTTTAAATAACATTTCTTTCTCATAATCTAATGTGAAAGTACTTTAAATATGTCCACTGGAATACATGCAGAAATAGCACAGCACATTGTGTGTTGAACACAGTGAGCTGGTTTACTAGGTTATTCATACTAAAGAAAGATGGGGTGTTTTGAAGCTTTGGAGTCAAACAACCCATGGATTTTGGAGGCAGATGGTCTTCAACAACTTCAGATTTCTCAGCTTCCTATTTTTCCTGGATCCATTCCAATCTGTAGTCTGTTCTAATTTTGTTCCCAAACCCAGGAGAAAGAAATGGAAAAGCAGAGAACTCTCTATCAGCAAGCTCGCTTGCATGATCGAGGAGCTGCTGAGATGGTCCTTCAGATGATTAGTGCAAGCAAAGGTAATGCTCTGTGGTATCTTTGAAGTGTACACAGGTGTGTTATGTCAGTGTACCTATCATGTAAATATCACAAACAGCTTCTATACAACACTGAATGAGGCAAAATAAATGCCAGAATGCCAGTAACAACTGCACTAAGTAAAAGTTCCAGACTGCATTTCTGATTGAAGAGCTCATAACTGCAAGTTTTAAGGAGTGTATCCTTGTTTTGACAGGTCAGACAGGACCCATGGTGGTTGAAACACTGAAACTTGGTATTGCTATTCTAAATGGTGGAAACACCATAGTTCAACAGGTAATGCATTTCCAACTACTGTAGTCTTGCTTGCATAAATGAGGTGAGCAATTTTGAGAATTTTAGTGTCCTGTTAAGTTAATGTACTTAATTTTAAGCCAAACAGTGAAGAAATATCAGTGTAATTTTGGTGTAAGAGCAATTATATTATTTTTTGCCAGTGATTTGCATTTCAAAGCACTAATTCAGGAACTTTTTATTAATCTAATTTGAATATAATGAATTATAAGGGTACTTATTACCTTTACTATTTTATTTTAGTTTATAAATATTAATTAATTGCTAGGTTTTTTATTGTATATACTGTTAATGTTGTATTTTTTCCCTTCAAAAATATACAACATTTAGAAAATGCTAGACTATCTGAAGGAGAAAAAGGATGCTGGATTTTTCCAAAGCCTCTCTGGCTTGATGCAGTCCTGCAGGTAAAACCATAAATTGCATTATTACAGGTTCTGTTTTATTCATATTCACTGGCTTATTGCTCAGTGCAGGTGGATGTGTTAGATTTAAATTACAGGAGTCACAGGTTGTAGAACTCTTATGGGAAAGTTTTGTGAATCACAGGAACAGCCTGATAATCTTTTAGAGTATTCTTCTAAAGGAGAAAATAAAACAAAAGACTGCACATGCCTTTGAAGACTCAGTTTGAAGAGACAGAAAAGTAAAATATAATGGTTCCTTTACTGAGCCTAGATCCCTCAAGGTTTTTGTCTGGTAGGTTCCAAGGATGGAGAAGAGCCACCACTAAGGGAGAGACAGGCCAGTGGAGCTTTACTAAGCTTTCAGATTTGGCACATTTCTGGCGAGTTGCATAATCTCTGTCTCTTCTGAATCCTCTGCGTATGCATCAGATCTGTTAGAGCTGGCATGTGACCAGTGAGACTCTAGTAGTCCATTCCCTTGATAAAACAGTTCAAATTAGTTGAGGTAAAGGACTCCCATGCAGAAGACAGAAAATTTCTGGTATTTTTGATTACTCTTACAGTAGACAACCTCCTTTTTTCAGCCTTTTAAAGAACCAGAAGGGTTCTGAAGGAGTAGACTGGGAATTAGAAGTGGAGGAGCTGTATGCATTGACATTAAAATGTGGAAGGAATTGTCACCTGCATTGCAGAAATTATTGTTGAATAGTTGCAGCCTAATTAAATAATATCTGCCTCGTCATTTTTTCATTTATGTAGAACACTTTAGCAGGGATTTGTTCAAACAGGCCCTGCTGTGATATTATTACCAATTGTGTATATGTATTATTCAGAACTTCATTAAAAGAGGTATTGATAAAATTACTTGAACGTGACAAGAAAATGAAAATGATGCTTTAAGAAATGATTTTGGTTTTAATGATGTCACTAGATTGCATACATGACTGCATTTCTATTTAACTGAACTAAAATTAGATAATGATAGAATTTTATTGGAGGGTTTGAATGAAAGTATTCCAACTGGTGGTGAGAAGAATCATGATTTGCTATTCCATGTGCTGAGCTATGCCAAGTTAACAAAATAAAATTCAGATATCAGTGTCTTTTGACCTTGGAAGAGATGGAACCTTTGATAACATTTGTTCTTGTGCATATAGAATCAGAAATTCCATACATCTTCTGAATAATATAACCATGAATAATATATACAGAAACAATATAATAAAACTAACAGTGACAACTTAGTGGAAAACAGTGCGAGAGAGAAACAACAGCAGTAGTCTCCTTTGGTGGTAGGTTTAAATCAACATAAAGAGTAATATTTCAGACTCCTTTTCCACTCCTCATTTGTACATGAAACTGTGAATGTCATAATCAGGAGGGAAGTTAGGTAAGTGGTGAGACACAACCTGAGACCCATTTCTTGTCAGAATTGGACACTGGACCCTTAGTTTCATCCAAAGCTCATTTGAATTAAATAAAACTATTAAATAAAATATGAGGCAATGCATATCGTAGTGGGTCACGAGTAGTTGTTGAAGGCCTCTAGAAATTTTGCAGATGAAAATGATTTTCCATTGGTTACTATAGTCCTTTTTCCTGTTTGTGCTGTCGTTTTTCTTTTCTTTAAATATAAGTGTTCTTGACTTGAATGCGTTTGAGAGACAGAATAAAGCAGAAGGCCTGGGAATGGTCACTGAAGAAGGAACTCGTAAGTAGAATGAAATTGATTCCAGTAGTGCTTCAAACATTATTTGTGCTTCCTTCTTTAACTTGAACTGTTGTTTACTGTGGCTTGAGGTTTCTGTTGTTAAACTTACTATAAGTAATTCTAGGCTCTGGGTTCTGAATATGCTTTTTTTTTTTTTTTTTTTTTTTACAATATCTTTAGCAATAATTTTTAAGAAAAATATTGTAACTTCCAATATTCTTATCTTGTATTCTTGTTATTTTTCTTTGATCCACAGTCATCGTTCGTGAGCGTGGTATGTTTGGGTTTACAGTTTTTGATACTATTGTTGCAAAAGTGTGTTGCAAATACAGAGAGAAATCTCTCATTGCATCTTCTCAGATATCTTTAGGTTTAGCTTTATGGTCTGCAGCAGGTTGTGTGTTTAGCTTGAATAAAGAGTTTGATGCTTATTAAAGAAGTGTCACTCATATTTAAGGCATGATTTTAGTTATGACTAACAATTTACTTATTAGATATATATCCTGTTGCCTTTTTTTTTTCTAATTAGTGTTGTTTTTTTAACCATGGATGCATTGGAGTGCTAAATACTTTGGCTCTGCTTTTTCTGTCTCAGTTTTTCTTTTCATTATTATCAGTCTGTTTCTTTTAAATTGCTTTAACGCTTTTAAATACTGGTTCTTTTATTAAAATTCCAGTTTAAAAGGTTACTGTAGGATTATGTGTTCTGCATAATTAATCATAACAATTGTCACATAATCATTGTATTTATATATTTTAAAGGTGAAAAAGTCTTGCAGCATGATGAATTTACTCGAGATCTATTTAGATTTTTGCAACTTCTCTGTGAAGGGCATAACAATGGTAAGAGAACTGAATTAATTTTGTAGAAAATGTGTGGTGAGTGTTCCTAAACAGAGTGCAATAGAACCAATGTTTTCCTCTAATATATTAAGTTTCCTGAGGGGAAACTGGCATGACAGCAATTTGAATTGCAGAGTTCAATTTGATTTTGTAAGTCTTAATTTAGTTTCAGTGTTTAGCATATTACTAGTAAAGCCTGTTCTGAGTCACCTGGATAACAATTCTTCAGTTACACATACATTGGATCTAAAGTTGAATTTCTGTGACATAAGCATCTGTATCCACGAAGATATTTAAAAATAAGGCATTCCCAATGAAAATAGAAAAATAATGTTGTATTTTTTTTCCCTTTCTATACTAACCAAGCACAAATCACTTCTTATTTCAGATTTTCAAAATTACTTACGTACTCAGATGGGCAACACCACAACAGTGAATATTATCATTAGTACTGTTGACTATCTCTTGCGTCTTCAGGTGAGGAAAAAACAGATTAAAATGGAATATAACATATTCGCTTTCCTTCACTTTAGATTCACAATTTATTGGAATAAAACATAAAAATTCTCCTTAAAGGGATACCTAAAATGAAGAGGTTTTTTTTTTTCCATATCTTTTTTCCTTTGAAAACAGATGACATTTCAGAATTCTGTGTGGAATCAGATGTTTGATAATGGATTTCATTGTTCACTTCTGAAGAGAGTGAAAAATATTATTGTAATGAGAAATAGATGGACACAGATATGCTAAATTTCATCTGAATTACTGATTCAAGTTTTGGTGATATAAATGCAGGCAGTAAACACTGCATAGAGTATTCAAAACCAGAAAATGTGACATTATTTTTTTCTTAGGAATCCATCAGTGACTTCTATTGGTACTATTCAGGAAAGGATGTCATTGATGAATCAGGACAACGTAACTTTTCTAAAGCTTTGGCTGTCACCAAACAAATATTCAATTCTCTTACAGAATATATCCAGGTAAACAGAATGTGTTTCTCAAGGTACTAACAGAGAAGTTTCATGCTCACACAGCATGATCATGTTCTTTCATCAATTTGTAAATGCTTTGCACTTACTTTTTAAAAATTTTGATAAAGTCACATGGAATCACTGAACCAGTGTAAAGTGAAAACTAAAACATACAAACAGCTATGTATTTAACAGGATACAATTCAGTATTTATGCACTAGATACCCAGAGGTCTTGGAAAACCTCAGGTAGCTTCATGCCTGCCTGAAACTTCTTGTTGATTTGTTTTGGTTTATTTGGCATAAATAAAAAGTGTGGTTTTCTTAATCTTTTTTAGGGCCCTTGCATAGGTAATCAACAGAGTCTGGCTCACAGTAGGCTGTGGGATGCAGTTGTTGGCTTTCTTCACGTGTTTGCCAATATGCAAATGAAACTTTCACAGGTATTTTCAACATTAATTGTCACGGTGCACTCGCCTTCACTAAAACCAATATTGACATTTACAGCTCAATTATACCTTTTTGGTAATGAATGTGGCAGTTTGGTCCCTTCCTCCCTCTTGCCAAAACCGGAGGATCTGTCAGAGCAGAAACAACATTAAAAACACTGAACATAAGGGAACCAAGAGAAAAGCTGAGAAAGACCCAAACAGGGAGGGAGTGTGATATTTGGTCAACTTATCCAGTTAATTAATCAAAGACACTGAGCATGGGGCCACAGGCAGCGTTCATTTCACTCTACAGGGCACAGTCCCACTCCACATCAGGATTCTGTGTTCTTCTATGGCTTCTGCTTAATGTATCCACGCACTCAAGCTCTGCACTGAATGCAACAGTGCAGAGAGTAATTTCCTTTCTTATTCAGTGTCTCTGCTGTCCTCTTACAAAATTTCTTCCCACCCTATAGAAGTATAAGAGAATTTTAAGAATAGTATTTAGGGCCTTAATGTCAAACACAAATCTACATTAGACTTACCATGTTTTGTAATTAAAAGAAACAGTTCTAGTCCTCTTTGAGTGGTAATACATTATGCATTAAATATTACCAGTGAAGCAAAAAAGGAGGGATTTCTTCTGAGACAGATACTTTCAGATCTGTGTAGCAACACCAATTTTTTTTATTTGTTTCTGCTGTCCCTTACCTTCACTTTGGTATTCCTTAATGCTTTATTAAAGCTTAAGTTTATGGTGTTAATACCTCTGCTGCAGTAAGTTGCATATTGTATTAGACTTCTGATAGCAATCATAATAAAATGACAATGAAATGTTGCTGAATAATGCAAATGAAATTTAGCTGATCATCTTTAATATCATTTCTCTCTAAATTTATCTAGTTTTCCATATAAACACAAATTAAAAACAATCTTACAGTCCTTTTTTGGTCTTTTTTTATTAGGACTCCGCTCAGATTGAATTGCTTAAGGAACTGCTAGATCTACTAAAGGATATGGTAGTGATGCTCTTGTCACTGCTTGAAGGTTGTACCTGTTTTTCTTTATGGTCAAATATGATTATCTCCCTTTCCTAGTGTAAAGCACTATTCTCACTTCCTAGTGTAAAGAACAATTATTATGTTCATCTTTCTAAATTGCTTTTTAATTGCCTTTATTTAATCTTTGGGGAAAGATTCTTCACATTTATTTAACAATTATTCTGGAATATACATAGTCATGAAATAAAGGCCTGCTTGAGAAAAGCATGTTTGAAGAAAAATATACTAATACTTAAGAACATTTTTGTTCTGTTTTCAGCACAAATATGAAATGTCATTATTTAAAATGTAGTTGTCAAATAACTTTCTATTATAACACACTACTTAGGTAACGTTGTAAATGGAACTATTGGAAAACAAATGGTGGACACGCTTGTAGAATCATCTAGCAATGTAGAAATGATTTTGAAGTTCTTTGACATGTTCCTGAAGTTAAAAGATCTGACTAATTCAGATGCTTTCAAAGAGTATGATCCAGATGGTAAAGGAATCATTTCCAAGAAGGAATTTCAGAAATCAATGGAGGCTCAAAAGCAATACATACAGTCAGAGATTGAATTCCTGCTGTCCTGTACAGAAGCTGATGAAAATGACATGTTTAATTATATTGACTTTGTGGAAAGATTCCACGAACCAGCCAAAGACATTGGATTTAATGTGGTAGTATTGCTAACAAACCTTTCAGAGCACATGCCTAACGATCCACGCCTTCAGAGCTTACTTGAGCCTGCAGAAAGTGTTCTTAATTACTTTGAACCATACCTTGGCCGTATTGAAATAATGGGTGGGGCCAAAAAAATAGAAAGAGTTTACTTTGAAATCAGTGAATCCAGTAGAATGCAGTGGGAGAAGCCACAGGTGAAGGAATCTAAAAGACAGTTCATATTTGATGTTGTAAATGAAGGTGGAGAGCAAGAAAAAATGGAACTCTTTGTGAATTTCTGTGAAGACACGATTTTTGAAATGCAGTTAGCATCCCAGATCTCTGAAACAGATTCTTCTGAGAGGCCTGAGGAGGAGGAAGAGGCAGAGCCTGCTTATGTAGTGGATATTGGAGATGATGAGGAAGAAGAGAAGTCCCTGGAACCTGCTTCAGCTTTTGCAGTGGCCTGTGTTGCAGTGAAGAAGAATGTTGCCAACTTTTTGAAAATGGTCACTGTGAAGAACCTTCGTAAACAATACAGGAAAGTAAAAAAGATGACAATAAAAGAGATGGTGAAAGTGTTTTTCTCCTTTTTCTGGATCCTATTTGTAGGGACATTCCAAATGTTCTTTTCTATAGTGTGGGGGATATTCCAGATTCTTTGGAGCACTGTATTTGGGGGTGGCCTGGTTGAAGGAGCCAAAAACATAAAAGTTACAAAAATATTAGGGGATATGCCTGATCCAACACAGTTTGGAATCCATGATGATGTTATGGAAGCAGAAAAAGCTGAAGGTGCTGAGCATGGCATAAGAGCTGAACTTGGGGAGTTTGTGAAGAGTGAAAAGGGAGAAACTGACATAATCGCAGACATTTTTGGCATTCCTACAAAGAAAGAAGGATCAAAACATGGTCATGATGCTGGACTTGGAGATATTGCAGAAATCCTTGGTACTGAGATCCAAACACCTCTGGAAAACACAGTTCATAAGAAAAAAAGATTACAGGTAAATTAAAGAGATTTTGTATTTAAGATAATATTAATAATTATAATTGCAATAATAAACTACTGAATGTTAACAAGAGATTTATTTTATATTTAACTGATTAATATATATTATCAGTTAGAAATTCCTTTATAATCTTTACATATTTAAAAACCAACAGGAAATTTCATTGTTTCAGTGTTTAGATTTCAGTGCAATAAATTGTTACTCTTGTTACTGCTCATTTGGACTTTATTCAAGACATAAACTGCTAGCAAATTTCTAGTCACAGTTTTTGCTTTAAATGATTTATGGTGTTGTTTATTCTGGATACCCCATTTTTTCATAGTATACTTCAATTACTTTTACAACTTATACAACTCCATAATAATGCCTATGCTTTACATGCAACATAGTATCCTTTTTTCCTTATTATTTGAAATATATTTGCCTGAATTTATTGTTAGTTTAATGTTTATCATGTAATTATTTACTCTTATTCTGGTTTATAAGGAATATAGTTTGTTCAACTCAGCTGGACTAAAGAGAATATTTTTCTGTGTAAAAATGGATAGAACTAAATGCCAAAACCAATTTATTTATCATATTTGGAAGACAGTATGTTTCACCCTACATCTCAGGTCTGTTTCTACTTGTTATTCAAAAACATCTTTTCTCTCATCATTAACCCACTTCTTTATGATATACTTTCCAGATATATTCAAGATAAATCTAAAGTGTGCAACTTCTTAGGGCATTATTTTCTCTAACTTGTATATTTTTCTCCAGATTCTGGTTCTTGCCTAAATGAAACTAAATTTTTTGCATTTGTTTTTCTTGTGTGTTTACTAAACAATTTTTATGTGTGGACTTAAAAATTACAGTCTATTAAAATCCTGTCTCATTTAGCATAAATATAATGTGGTTGGTATTTAAAAATAACTATTTTAACACAAGAATCTTGGCAGGTATAAGTAAACACATTAGAACTTTCTTCAATAGTTGAAGTATTTTCACTCAGATCTGAATAAACACTTTAGAATATGTTTTGCTTAATTTTGATTTATACATTTCTTACAGAGGTGTTTGATATCACTGATGAAATCACTCTAATTTTTGCAGATAGTTTGAGTCATTTATTGTGAAGTCAGTTATGCAATTTATCCAGTTTTTACCTTTGATATGTTATCTGGTGCAACTTACCAAAGCAATGTTTACACTAATTTTGTATTACTGGAATTGCTGTTCATTTCACATTGTGTATATAAATGCTCACATAATCTACTTAGAGGAGTGGATATAAAGAATAAGTGGAGCTCAAAGCAGAAACAGCAGTGTAAGAATCAAAACTTCCCTTCAGGAAATCACTATGTCTTAGGCATCTGCAATGATAAAATTCACACAAATGGATAGAAATAGAAAATCAGGTCTATATACTGGAAAAGTGTACTGATGAGGTCAGTGACATTTACCATATAGCCAGAGACACTGAAAAATAACCTATAGAATCATATACGATGAAGACTTTCAGGAGTTTGCATTTACTGTAAGGCTCTACAGGAATCTGAGTTATGTGGGTTCACAAATTAGAAAAGTAGTAGTGACATAACAGTTTGCTGATAAATCTAATTATTGGTAGCAATAAAATAAAAAGCTAACTGTGAAATTACCTTAAATAACAGAAATAGGGAAAGTGATGGATACAGGAGGAAAATTAGAATTTTATCTGTAAAATGCTTCATTTTGATCTCATTGTTACTGTTCAAGTATGAAATCTTGGGAATATAACTGAGTTGTACAACATTATCAGATAAATGATAACTTCAATCAAGCAAACTGAAATTTTGAATTGTTGAGAAAGGAAGAGAGGAAGCCCTCACATTATTATGCTCCGTGAATCTTAATTAATCTGTGTCTTGAAGACCAGGTTCCCTCAGTTCAAAAAGAGTGTGATAAAGCTGGAAAAGATTCAGTGAAGATCAATGAGCTGTTAAAACTCGATATGGAAAAAAATCTCTTATATGGAATTAAGTAAATTAAGGTTCTTCAGCCTGGAAAAGAGAAAATTGAAAGAGCATATAGGGATTTATTCATTCTTCTACCACCCACCCATTGAAAGAACCAGGCATCATCAAATGATCTCTCAATTACCCTCCACCAGCTTGAGATCTTAGGGGAGATTCTTTGAGAAAGAGTTACACCTGCGTTGTTTACTAGGTGAAGTTCCACAGATAATATGTGAGATACACAAGGGAAGATCAACTTAATAAATTCTTTCCTATATCCTTTTCCCACGTACTTGTGAGAGACAGGCATCCAGATGAGTAGTGGCAGAAATTTTAGATGAGTGTACATATGTGTTAACTGGAAATGTAGGACCAAGAGACAACTGCTCTCTAAGCACTTCATGAGAATACAGAAGAGGATTAAGAGTTGGGACAGGTTTTTGCAAAAGGGGATGGAGACAAATTTCAGGCCTTTAGATTTCTTTCTGAGTCAAGGCCTGCATCTCTTGGACTTCCATTGAAGCTTAGATACTCCAACTGCATTTGAAATGAGTTTACTTTGACGTTTGAAGCCTAAAGGTGTTTGAATCCAGGCCCCCTGCAGCTTCTTTGCTTCAGTTAGCCATTTGTAAAACTGTGTACTGGTTTTTCCTTATCTCAAGGGAAAGCTGTAAATACAACACTAAAGAGGGTTGTGTGGTGTGCCAATAAAGGTTTAATGAACCATCAGCCCAGATAAGATAAACAGCTTGAAGAAAACATTGTGTAAGTAGAAGTTGTTTAAGTATTTGTCTGTTTTCAGTTGCACTACTTGATCACGGCCAAGTAATTGAGTTTTGTAGTATCTGATAGTTACATAGATATTTTTCAGATTTTTGATGATAACATTAATATATTGTTTCTTGTTTCAATCAGTAACTCCACTGAGTCTTTGTGGGTGACTTTAGTATCAGGATATGATCTGGATGTATGATCTGGATCATCCTCAGCTGGTCACATAATTTGCCTGATCACTCTGTATAATTAAGTTGTTCAGTCAACTGGATTAGTTAAGAGTATTGATAACACTATACAGAAAAATTTCTGCCTTTTTCATTGTTAAAATATAGCCTGAGCTCCCTATCTTTAAAAATCAAACACTTTGAAAGTGCAAAGTTCTATAAAAATATTATTAATTATTTTGTTTTTTTCTTAGAAGACAGTGACTAAAGTTAGCAGAATTTCATTTGAATGGATCAGTTTTGACAGGTAAAATACTTTTTGCAGATATCTGAAATTGCAAAAGAAGCTGGAACACAAAGAAAAGCAGAAGCTGAGAAGGCAGAGTAAGTTAATTTTACAAAATTCCCATTTAACTCCTTGGTAATTCCTAATATAATTTGGCCAAATTATAATTTGGACCTAAATAATTTGGCCAAAAATAATGCAAGAAATGCTCAGTATTCAAAAACTTTATGCACACTTTGTCTCATCAGTATTTTGAAAATATACTAAGGATTTTGCAAATATACTAAAAGATAGCAGACCATGTCAGTAGGCAACACAATGGCAATCTGATTTTTGTGGCCATTGACAATTATGCATATATAGATCTGTGGCCATTGTCTTTTTAAAAATTCAGGTTAAAATCCCCATAACTTCATTTAAAAATGAGCACCAGTCTTAAAAACCTATGCAACCTATCATTATGCTTTCTGCTTTCCCTACTACCCACTACAATTTTCTTTGGATCATTTAAGATTAAACTAACCCAACTATTTTTATTTACTGCTGTTTTATCAGATACAGCAGATACATTCCTTTGTCCAGTCATCCTATATATGACTGCCTAAACAACATTTAAAACACTTACCTTGCTTTAGCAGCATCCTACTATTAAGGAGCATCCTGTCTCCCTGGACCTACAGTCACATTGTAGTAACAGATTAAAATATTTTGTACAGACACACAAAAGGTGTCCTAGAGATTCCTACAGATTCAAAAGCTATACATAATTATATTTTCGTCTTTTTTTTTTCCATTTTGCTTCATGTTTAAAATATTTACTTCAGAGTCATTAATCTTTCTCCTCTTATCTGCCAAAGTTAATTTTTTTAACAGCATGTCATCAGGGTCTATACTTTAAGACAATCATATTGATGCCTCAACATTATGTCACACATATGGAAACCCAGGTTTTGGGGGTTTTTTGTTAGTAACTAAATTCCTCTAATGCTGCATACAGTATAAAAACTAAATTTTAAAGCCAAACTTTATGAACTCAAATTCATTTGAAATGAATGCATCTACATTTGGCTAGATATTTTTGTTTAGTTAACCTTTTTTCTAGCATGGAAGATGGTGAGAAACAAGATAAAGCAAAGGAAGTACAATCTGAGCAGCTAGAAGAGGGGAAAATGAAGAAAAAGAAGAGAAGACATGGACAAAAAATTGAGAAACCAGAGGCTGTTATGGCTAACTTCTTCAAAGCTTTGGAAATCTATCAGACAAAAATGCTTGTAAGTTTGTCTTAAATTCTTTAATCATTGAATTTTTATTTATATAACCCTTTTTCAATAATTAAGAGAGAAAAGTCATCATAAAGGAAAATTTGGTAAGAGTGTTCAGATGATTTGCTGTAGTCAGTCTGTTGTGATTTTATAACACTTTTTAGAGTTATATAATTAAGTGTTTCGGTGTGTAATTTGTAACAGGACAGATTAGCCTCTTGAACTCCTTTTTAGGAGCTCCCTATTTTCCTCACTTCTAGAATCTTTCACTCTACTTTGTATTTTTCTTTGCTCTTAAAACCATGAAATGTTGAATTCTCCGAGAACTCTCAAGTAGTTTTTTGTAGTATTCTAACATCTTTCCACACTTCTTTCCGTTTCAGTGTTTTCTGACTTATAATTTTAAGGCCATTATTTAAATTCCACTTATCATGAAAAAGGGGAATAGGCTGCCAAGAAATGCTCTTGCTTATTATAACTGATGTATGAAGGAAACACAATTATGTATTTACTGTTTTAAAAATCTTGCTATTTTTCTTCTTTTGATATTACTCACGGGCTACCTTTAATTACTTTTTATTTTTTACTTTCAGCATTACTTGGCAAGAAATTTTTACAACTTAAGGTTTCTTGCTCTATTTGTTGCATTTGCCATCAATTTTATTCTTCTGTTTTACAAGGTAAGGTAACATTGTTCTTTAAATATTTTTGTTAGTACCAGAGGATACAAAAATTTAATGTTTGCACTATTTTATTTTTATTTTATTCAGGCTGTTTTTATTTTATTCAGGCTGAATGAAAAGAGATTTATTTAATTTCTCCTTTATAGTTGAGCTTCTAGGCACTTTTCCATTTAATCACATAAGTCTGTTATTGTTTGGACTGTTGATCTTGTTCTGGGAAAATCAAAATCTACTAAAAGTATTCAAATGTCAAAATTGTTGGAATATTTTTCTTTAATTTCTTCTCAAGATATTAAGACACTTCAGTTAATCTGGTTATTCTCAGTTACTTCTTTTTATTACAGCAGGCTACAGCTCTTTTGTCTAGCTCACTGATGAAGAAGGCTATACATTCACAGTTTAAACTTAATCTTAGAGGTTCACCTGAGTTGTTTCAGGTTCTGGTGTATAACACCAGAGGATACAAAGTAGAACATCCTCAGCAGCCTCCACCAATTTCTTTAATGAATCTTCACAACCTTGAAATGAAACAGGTTAGAATTCAATAAAGAGAATTCCCATCCATAAAAGCCTCATTTTTTTTCCCCCTTTCCACACTGAAGTCTGGAAGAAGAGTTCTGATTTATCTATATCCTGAAATCTGGACCTTTTGATTTTCCACTCCTAGATATAGAATGAAAGTTGTAATAAGCTGATGAACCTTGTGTTTTCCAATATTACATATTCTGTTACTTAAACCAAAAACTTCAACAAAAGCAGCTGGCTGAACATTCAGTCTAGAAATAACTGAGTCCTGTTCTCAAATACCTTGAAATACATCTCCTATAACACAATTACATTCTCAGAGTCAGGGCAGGTAAAGCTGTAAAAGCTCTTGGAAGCTGGGCAGATTGTATGAACACATTCCAGGAGAAAGATGTCATGGCTGTTCAGGACTTTCTCCTTGTCACTTCCTTTCTTTCCTACAGGTTTAGAGAAGATGGACTTTAAATATACATGTAGCATTCTGCTTTTGTCAATGCCAGTCTTCCTTTTCTCCCCATTCTCTTCTTCTTTTCTTTGAGTCTGACGGGTGACAACCCATTCTTTTGAAGAGCAAGGAGAAAAGTTCGTGTCTATCAGTGCAGGTCCAAATGTCACACATAAGAAAGGGTCAGTGGGAGTCAAACAGGACTGAACAGGACTTCAGCTTTCAGATAAAGTTGTCAAAAAAGCACCTCTAGGGATTTAATTTTAAAGGGCAGGTTTTTAAAGTCATTGGAAGAATTTAGGGCAGTATGTCAGCTGATGAAATACTGTATACAATTTGTAGGCTCTAAACTGAGTCATGAAATAAAAAGTTATGAACAGTGTGTACACTATGATTATATGAAAATAATATTAAAATTTTGCTTCTTTTTAGACTCGAGCAATCAGGAACTATGTAGATTACAAAAAAAAAAAAAACAAAAAACCAACCCTGAATTCAGTCATAATAGATAACCCTGTCATTCGTCACTTCTTCCAAGAAACAGTTTTTGTGTAACTTTTTCATAGGTTTTAGTTTTGCTACAGCATTGTTAGAGAGATTTGCAAACTGTGTGTATTTGCTTTTTCCAGATTTTCTTTTCAGTGACATGACATGATGTGGAGACTTATGCTGTGCAAATGAAGAATGTTTAAAGCTAATTATCTATCATCTTCCTTTGAGCAGGCTTTGAAAGCATCATTTGTCATTAAAGGAAAAGCTTTAAAGTCTATTTTGTTTTCAATATGCTTGAATTTTTCTCAGGTGACAGAAGAGCCACTTGATGAAGTAGAGGAAGACTCTAATCTCTGGAACTCCTTTGCTGAAGAGGAAGAAGAGGAGGGCATGGTCTTTTTTGTTTTAGAAGAAAGTACTGGCTACATGGCACCTGCTCTCAGAGCACTGGCAGTTATTCATACCGTCATCTCCTTTGTCTGTGTGATTGGCTACTACTGCCTAAAGGCAAGTTCTTAATCCTACTGCTAATCTGTTTGTTAAACACGGTCCCAAGGCGGTTGGTGGTGCTAATACTGAAATAGCTATTTGTACCTAGCTGTTTACAAATTCTCAGTGCTCAATAGGTAGATGTTTTCCTCCTGTATTCTGTCCAGCAGAAATGGAGCTTTCTTCCTAGCAGTGTGTGTGTGTGTTTCGGATTTGTTGTTAAGACAGTGCAGGTAACACAGCCACATTTGGTTATTGCTGGACAGTGTTTGCACAGTGTGAGGGCTCTGTCTTTGCTTTACCCACTCTGTGCATCCCTCAGCAGGTATGCTGGGAGGAGTCACAGCCAGGACAGCTGAGCCAACCGACCAGAGGGAAATTCCATGGCATGTAACATCAGGCTCAGCAATAAAAAGCTGGGTGTGAGGGAGGGTTGGGGCTTGACTACCAAGGTGGCCACTGCTCAGAGGCTGCCTAGGCATTGATCTGCCTGGTGTGGGAGATTCTAGTGTGATCTTACACTTCTAGTTGGTCTTACATTTTTGTGTTACTAAGAACCAAAAATATATAAACCATTACAAAGATGGCCACTGTCACTTTCACAGGTCCCTCTGGTTGTATTCAAGAGAGAAAAGGAGGTAGCTAGAAAGCTGGAATTTGATGGACTATACATAACTGAACAACCAACTGAGGATGATATTAAAGGACAATGGGATCGCCTTGTTATAAATACTCCGTAAGTAAAACTAGACTCTCTGTAAACTGCTTATAATATTATAGCTCATTAAGCCACTGATCTAGAACCTTTCCTGTCCACCTGTCACTTAGTTCATCTAAAAGAAAAGCATTTAGCCCCTTATATTAGAAGCTACAGTAGTAGATTTTAAAGTGAAATCCTGTATTATCTGTTTATTTAATAAATACTATGATAACACATACATTCCACTTCCTTTTCATTTCTAGGGTTTGCAAGGATTAGGTATTTTACCTCAAAATGTCTCTCCAAGACATTTCACATATTAGTCTCTATTGAGAAAGTTTTGAAAAGATAAAGTTTTTAAAAAGATAGCTTCCATCCTTTCCAGTGACTATTTCACTTGTACAGTGTACATATTCTCCTCCTTTTCTTGCTAAAGAAATTTGTACGTGACAAGAGGAGTAAATCTAGTGAAAAATAGCATTTCTAGAATTTGAGTAGGTCTGACACGAGTATCTGTCAAATTGTAGGCATTACCAAATACTGTAGTAGTCATACACTGACTGTAAGAATCTCAGTAAGCTACAGCGTTTTGTGGGAGTGGCACAGACAAACACAGCAAGTCAGCTCTCTTCCCACAGAAAGAATGCCTTGACTACAGGCTGCTTTTTGGAATTTACTGGTAGGGTTAGATTAGCTATTAGGAAGAAGTTCTTTACTATAACAGTGAGGCACTTAAACAGGTTGCCCAGAGAGGCTGTGGATATCCCAGCCCTGGAAGTGTTCAAGGCCAGGCTGGATGGGGCTTGGAGCAACCTGGTCTAGTGGAAGGTCCCTTCCAGCTATGCTTCCATAATTAGAATTTCTGAAATACTGGAAATTCTTGAATGCTTTGTTTTCCTACACCTAACTTTTAAGAATTTTTTTTTAAATTTCATTAAGCAATATGGATTAGCACATATTATTAAAGTTATAACCAAAGCTAATTGGGAAACTGGAGAGCTTGCTTATTTTCCAACCAGTTTGTTTCACTATTGATAGCAACCCATCTAGATACCCCAGTAAGTTAATCTTCAGCAAACAGAAGCATGAACTAATGAAATACACTGTCAACTTATCGCTAAAGACATGCTGTACAGTCTGTTCTCAGCATGTTGCACTGTCTACTGAAGTTAAACAAAAGATTAAGACTAATTTGAGCAGGCTAATCCTTCCCTCTAATGTTAACTGAGTCTCAAGGTTTAGTGCAAGTACTGTACGATCAGAATAACCACTGCTGGAGGGTACCCAGTGTTCTGTATAAACTGAAATGTGCTTTCTATAATGGGAAGAAAAGTAATTAGAAGTGCGAAAGATGTACCCTGACAAATTATTGGAGTTTTTTCTAAAAGAGATAGACACAAGCTGGCTACACTATGACATATTTTGCTTAAAAGCCTGAGAAATCAAGCAAAAAAATAATACAGAGCATTGGACTAGAATATACCATCCATTTCAGTCACTAGAAGCATTTGCCTTTATCTGGATTAATTTAATTCAGAATTCCAATTCAGAAAGGTAAAAGTTGGAGCATAGTCATTGGGAAGTTTGCCTCACATCCCAGCAGAACACAGTTGTGGAATCTCATTTTTCTTGTGCTAGCATTTACTTTATTTTACCAATACTGTCCTTTAGTTTAAGTAGTTATTTTTCTCTTTTGCATTCCTGCTTTTTTTTTTCTCAACTCAGTGTTATTTCCAGGAAATAAGGAGAGAAAATTCTTAAATTTTGTAGTATTTCCTGCTAACTGGCATTCCTCAAACTGGGTATAATAGACAGTAAGATCATTAGAATGAGCAGTTCCAGGATACTGCTACATATACATATATATATATTTGCTATATATTGGCAAATGGTCTTGAATTTTCTTGGCAAGTTAAAGGTTTTTATATATTCTGTTGGCAAACTGTCAACTGGTTCTCATTCAGCCTCTGTCTGAAAAGTAATCCACTGAACTAAAAAAATGTTTAACATTCTCTTTTTTTTTTTCCTCTGGAAGTCATAGTCTGGTCTGATTTTTATGGCTAGAGGTGATGATAAAGTATTTATTTGGTAGATGAATGATATTACAGTGACTAACCTGCTACTAAGGAATTGTTAAGCTTAACAGGCCATAGTATTTAGCCTGCTGACCTTTTGTAGCCAGTCATATTTGTCAATGGGAAAAACAAAGGGGATTTGGAGGGGGAAGATTATATTGCAGCAAATTGTGATTAATAGCAGCTGTTGTCCCCATGAAAAGAAATCATTCTCCTAATTTGAAGTGCAGTGAGTGAAAAAAATTTGCAATGATCAGGAACATGGTATTTTCTCTTTTTTTTTTCTTTCCTTTTCCCTAACAAGTTGAAATATCTTTGCCTTATCTATGTAGGTCCTTCCCTAACAATTACTGGGACAAATTTGTGAAACGGAAGGTAGGCTTTTTATATTTATATTATGCTTTTCAGAGCAATAATCTACTATTTGGTTAATTTGGATATCCATATGCTTCTATACACATAAATACAGAAATAACGGAGAACTGGAATTTGTTTTATGGAAGTCATTGTTGTGTTAAATGTCTTGGTGACCAAGCAGCTGTGGCGTAGGTGGGAGGAGGGAGGAAGACAGAAGGCTGTGGTTTCCTTCCTAGACTCAGACATTTGAAATAACTTTGTGCTGTCAATCAGCACAAAGCAGGTCTAATATGCAATCATTGTCATCTTTAGGATACAAAGCCCCCTCATTGCCCTAAAAAAAGAAAAACATGCCAGCTTAAATGACAGAAAATTATACATAAGCTTTCAGATAATAGCCTCTAATGCTTCTATTTTTCTTTTTTATGCTCCCCTGGTTTCCTGGGAGTTCTTACTTTTCTAGTAGTGTTAATTGTGAAGGACTTCTTTTTTAATTCCTGAAAACTGCTGGTCTAGAGTAGGTGACTGTCACTGAGGAGTTTCTGTGAGCAAAACCTTCCCTTTTTCCCTTTCTAGGTTATTAACAAGTATGGAGATTTATATGGAGCAGAGCGCATTGCAGAACTTCTGGGTTTGGACAAAAGTGCCCTTGATTTTAGTCCAGTGGAAGAGAGTGAACCAGAAGAGGCATCTCTTGTATCATGGTATGACTTCTGAGTTTCACAGACAAATTATGTACTGGAATAACTTCATCATCAAAGATCAAAGTGGATTTCATTTTGAAATTGTTGTGATTTTTTCCTCAACATGGAAAATTAGAATAGAGGAGTCTTCCTAGTGTGAAAATAAAATAAAATAGCTTTTTGTTTGTTTTAAAACACAGTTGTGTTATACAAGTAAGAAAAAAAATCAGTGAATTTATGCTGACTGATATAGTTGGCCACTATATGACACTTCATTTTAAACAATATTTAATGCAGCATTTTTAAGGTCTTACAACAAAGTTTATAAACCAGTATGCTCCTACATGAGTTGGTTTTCTCAATGTGTAAGATGTACAAGAAAGATTTCCCTTTGCATGCCATCCAATGGCTGATAAAATATTTAGAATATTGTAGAAGGCATTACATTTTCTCTTGGCTGTTCTGGGAATATTTTACACTAGACAGAACACTCACCTCCTCAATTTAAGCAATCTGTGTTCCACATTTCACTACTTTTGGCATAGATCTTAAGTATTTAAGTCTGGAATATGGAAGTATCATTCTTCCTGAAATTGTTACATCAGTTTTGTTGGTTTAGAAACTCTTCATTGTGCTCAGAATTAATGAATACTCTGAAAAATGAAGTACCTGGATCACTCAAAAAATGAACAATTAATCTATATCACCACCTTCAGCACAAAAAAAAAGTGCCACGACTAGTTTACTGTTTATAGATATGGAATTCAATATTTATTTTTGACATTTATGCATTTCAAAAATTGTTTATTTCTTAGGCTAAGCTCCATTGATACAAAGTACCACATTTGGAAGCTCGGAGTTGTTTTCACTGACAATGTGAGTATGTTAGCCTAGATGAATATGCTTTGATTTACTCTAAACATGTATGTCCTCTGCCAGCTGCTTTTATTTTCAACAAACATACACAAATAATATTGCATTACAGAACCATTTTAAAATATTTTTTTCTGTCTTGTGATTAGACTAAAGGATGTTTAACTGAGAATTATATACAGCACATTATAGATGGTTATAACTGCTATTATAGTACATTATTTATTAAGTTAATGGTTTAAAAGGTAGTTCAGTAATTATTATATTACTTGCCCATGTCAGTATCACACCTCTTTGGCTCAACCTCGAGAAGTAGAAAATCCCGGCCATTAAAAAGCAGGACTGAGTTTTTACAACGTAAAGTGATTGAGTGGAATTCACATGTTCCCAGGCTAGTCACAGGCTCAGCAGAGCACCATTCATCTTAAAAAAAAGTTATTAGTACAACCAATCATTGGTTGCTCTATCAGGAAACACCTGCCTTCCACATCCCTGCCAGTGCCAGTAGCTGTTAGGATACACAGGATACAGGTTTTTCACATCCTTGTGATGTCTGTTTTTGGGATTGTTGAGTGATTGTTGAGTTTCAACAGCAAAAGCAGGGTGACGTCCCACTTCATCACTGGTAATTTTCAAAAGTTGGGTGAAGTTTCAGCTGTTTAATCCCTACATAGGAAAAGTGTCATACTACAACAACTTGAGTGACTTAAAAACGCTACATTCTGGATCCAAAAATGCACATCAGCACGTGTTAACCCTCTGCCACTTTTCACTTTCTCTGCAGTCATTTTTGTACTTAGCTTGGTACACAACTATGTCTATTCTTGGGCACTACAACAACTTCTTCTTTGCTGCTCATCTGCTGGATATTGCTATGGGTTTTAAGACATTGCGAACTATTTTGTCTTCAGTCACTCACAATGGCAAACAGGTTAGTGCTACATGAAAAGGTTTGAAAATAAATACACTTTGTAAAAGTACTGGGAAAAAAGTTTGTTGTAATGGAAATATTGGAATGCAATTCATTTTTATGATCATTCATTTTTATGATAGGATTGATTATATCTTCTGCAGCACACTTAATACATGCTAAACCTATGAAATTATAACAACCTATACCCACCAAGTGATGACAGATGAAGAAGTGTTGTACACAATAGAAAACACATCATTTTATAAAAATGTAAGAATATGAATTACTACCTATCCAGCTCATTCTATATTCTCAATGATGAGCTGATTGGTGATAAATATTAAGAATACACAATCCCTCCATAGCTACAGCAGTATTAATGATCTGGGCACTGAGGTTTCAATACCTGGCTAATAAGAAAGTGCTTAAAGGTGTGGGCATTCTGCACTGCAGAATATGCTTCTATGGCACTTTGTCATGCAAAAATCAGGTTAATAAAGTATACTTCTAAAACTAATTGTTAAAATTTCTGCAGGGAATCATGCTCTGACCTCCAAAGAATCCATGTTCCTAGCTAGCATAACAACAAAAAGCAAGCTTTACAATTACTTTTAAACTCACATGTAATAAATCTAAATTCCCCGAAATATCATTTCAAACATACACATTCCATTCCTTCTCAAATGCAGTAACATATATTCTAAGCCCACACCTAGACCCTGCTAGATTTGTCAAAACATTTTATACCACATGATGTTTTGGAACAGGCACAAAAATATACCCACACAAAGCGATGATGTGTTATCATCACTCAAATGAAATCTCTGGTTTTATACTATTCATTTTACTTCAAGATGACCAATTTCATATTAATTTAATGATTGTAGCGACTTATGTATCTTCCATATGAATTTTTTAAAAATGTAATAGTCAAAACTGAGCATAGTTGGCAAAACTGTTGTAACTAAAGACCGTGGCTTTTACATTCTTAACAAGCAATGAATAATTTTTCTAACAGTGTTACTTTTCTGGTGAGTAAATAAGAACACTGAAAGACAGCTGCAGATTTCTGCACTGAAATGTTTGCTTTGGGAGCATGCTGACAGATCTTCATAGTGATAATTGATCAGCTTGTCCTTCAATATTCATGTTTCTTTTAAAAAAGTAAATACTGGTTGTTGCATTTTTTAAAATATGTAGCTTTGAGTAAACTCTGCTCCACAGCTGCATCTTCTAACAGACAATATAATCTACTCTCATTAACTGCTAAACTTTTTCACCTAATGATTTTATTTCCTTACAGGCAGGACCTGGAAATTACTCTTATCTAAAGAATTTTCTCTCCATTTTAGCAATGGCTTTACTACACAGCTTTGGAAAATACACTATGATAAGTCTTTATAGGTCCTAATAAGTCCCAGCTGAAATCGTCAAATTATCTAAAGGGTTTTATTTTTATTATTTAATATTTATTGTATATCTAGTGTTTCAAGCTACTATAATTACACTCATTAGTTTAAAAGTTTAAAAAATTGCTTTGGTGATACACACATAGCTGCTGTCTTTAGTTTCCTTATTGGGAAAGGTACAATATGATTAATATTCAATATTAAAGGCAACACACCAAGCTGGCATGTCTCTTGTGACAAAACGATTTTCATGTCATGTCTCCATGTGCAGCTTGTGCTTACTGTGGGACTCCTGGCTGTCGTAGTGTACCTTTACACTGTGGTGGCCTTCAACTTCTTCCGCAAATTCTACAACAAAAGTGAAGATGAAGATGAACCAGACATGAAGTGTGACGACATGATGACGGTAACTAAAACATCACCATGTGTCTCAAATGTCATCCTGAATTTTCAAATGGATACTTTAGAATGATGAGTAAGGAGGGATGTGTTTGTTGTTAAATCCATTGGGTTCTTCTTCTTGATACATGTCATTTTAGAAATACACATAGTCTTGAAATTCCTTCTGCATTCTCCAGTGGTCTAAACTCAACAGCAAACAGATGATACATAGCAAGGTATTCAGAATTTTTCTCCTAAATACTGTGGTTTATGATGTGCCACAGTGCTTTTACAGCTGTGGATGACAAACTCTCAAAGTAAAAAGGAATTTCTTGACGAACTGGTCAGAGCTTCAAAAAGCAGCTGTGTTGTCACAACAAAGAAACCCCATTTGTTCCCCATGTTTGCAAACTCTTCCTGTCCTTATTTAGGTTATATGAATTATGTGATATTAGTAGCACTTGTTCTAAAAGCCTGCTCCAAAATTACAATTAGTAATTTAGTCAACAAGAAAGAAGTCAAGGGTTGGAAAGCAGAAATTACACCTTATTATGATTATCTTAATATACCAATTTATAATCTGATTTCTACCCATTGCCACTGAATGTTATTTCTGTCAAAATAGCACATACTCTACAGATATATATTAATGTATGAAGAGTATTTTATTTTCTTAGTGTATACAGAAAACACAAGTTCAGGTATTAAAAATGTAATATTCTGAGTTTGGGGCCAGCCAATATCTCCCAAGGAACAGAAACTCTCTACTCTGTGTTTTACACCAGAAACAGAATGAAATACCTCAGAACAGAAGTGTATCATTGCCTCCACAGAATGATCCTCCCTATTTTTGAACTTTCTTTTAAACACTGAGTGCAGGTTAGACAGCAAATTACAGAAATTATGAAACCTCTCCAAACTTTTTGAGCTGAATACTATGGTTTGGTCATAAATAGGTATAGGAATAGTTAGAATAATAAAACTATACTATATTTTAAATCACTCTATCAAGTGAGGTAAATCAATTCTAATCTACATTTTTAAGTGTTATTAAACTAGTACTAGCATCTTATGCCATCAGTAAAATTGCACTACAAAAATGGATGTATAGTTCTGTTTAGTGTTTGCCAATGCCTGGTTTTATACTCATTATTTAACACCCTGATATCTAATGTGACTCCAGAAAACTGGCTGTGGTTAGATTGATATTGGTTTTAACCCATACTGTGTAGCTGAAGGTGGTTTACCAGATTCTGTAGCAAATCATACAGGAACATCAGTAGTTTATCACTGGCAGAAAATTCCATTCCAAAATACTTACAGAGCTTAAATATACAGATTATTAAAGATGCTTTGATTAAGATTTATGTCTTCAAAAATAGGACAATACTTTTGTAAAGTAATTTCTTCTGCATTGAACTGAACACAGGTTGTTTCACAGATCAGAACTAATTTACAATATAATAAATCAGACATCTAGTATTACAAAATTAATTTATCTAGAAACCTACAAACAGCTAGATCCACTTGTGAACATCCCACTTTTTATGGCAATATTTTCCACATTTCTAAACTTCACTGCAAATCTTTAAAAGATGCCCTCTTACTCAGAGCAAGATAGAACCTTAGAAATCAATATAAGGAGTAGAATATAGTTGAATACAGTAACAAATACAAGAAAAATAACCCCAAAATAGTCTCAGTCTCAAAGTAAGACGCAGTTAGTGAGGGGCAGGTAACAGCTGAGGCTGACTCCCCCTCTTTGTAAGTGTACCTGAATGTGGAATCACATTAGTTAAGACAGTGACACATTTTTGGTGCAGTGTGTTTGATACATGAGCAATGATATTATGTGTTCTTGTTACTATTTGTTTATTACTTAAATTGTCAAGAGAATTACCAGAGCAGAATAATTTTTAAAAAAAGAGAAAAAATCCAAAAGAAGAGTTCATGGTAAACGTATCTGTAATTTTCCTCTCTCTTTTTTAGTGTTACCTGTTCCACATGTATGTGGGTGTAAGAGCAGGTGGTGGCATTGGAGATGAAATTGAGGATCCTGCTGGAGACCCTTACGAAATGTACCGAATTGTCTTTGACATCACATTTTTCTTCTTTGTCATTGTTATCCTACTGGCCATTATTCAAGGTACCATCACTTACCTTAGTAGACATTGTTCAAAAATAATGCATCATTGAAAACCATATTTATGTTTGAGGTAAATTTAGCAGTATTGCTGTAAAGACGTATTCGTGATTTTATAAGATCATTAATTCTGAAAGCAATGATTTTATATTAATTCATACATAATATGCCTTTTCCCAAGTACTACACAAAGTCAAAGCACAAGGAATGAGGGTTACAACTTACATGGGTTGCAGTCTTTATGAACACTTTTGTAATTATCCAGCAATGATGAATCTTGTGCAGGATCACTGTTCTCCTACACTAAGCACTGAAACTTGGGAGAGCCTTGCTGAACACACTCTTCTCACTTTTAGCCTGGAATCACCACAGCTGACTGGGAAATGGAGACTTTCCAGCTGGAAAGGGTAAATGACATGGAGAAAGTCACTATGGCCACATAGCCATTTCCTCCTTTCTTTAGAGGCAGATTTGCAGTTTTAATTGGTTTGCAGTTGTGGTTTACAGCAAACAAGACCCCTCTTTGGTGATGGGCAGCATTCAACACTCATTGCATAAACTCTTCTAAGGCTGTTAGGAAAAAAATGCACTATTTTATGGCAACCTGGTGGCAAAGAAAAAAATGTAGCACATCTATACTGAGAAAAAGTTACAAATGTCACAGTCTCCAAAATGATCCAGTTCTTTTCTTAAAACATTGAAAGTGGAGGAGTAATGCTTCAAATGCAAAGCAAACTCACTAACTGTCCAACTCACTAACTGGGCTGTGGGAGCAGAGCTGTCTATGTTGAAAAAGACTTGGGATATGAGAATTTAATGAGAAGGAGAGTGAAAATTAATTTCATTTATGGGAACAAAAGAGATGAGTTTGTGTAAGGTTAAATGAACTATTACATAATAATATTTTAATATAATATATTAATAAATAATATTAATAATAAAGCATTAAAAAGTTTTTACACTCTCAAGATTGTGCCTGTATGTATAAGTACACTAAATTTTAAACACTGGAGGACTGACATTACTTGCAATATGAATATTGCTAAGTACTGAAGTGTTGCTGCTTTTCTATTTGAAACAGGTCTGATTATTGATGCTTTTGGTGAATTAAGAGACCAGCAAGAACAAGTGAGGGAAGACATGGAGGTAGGAAGCATGTTACATTTTTCATTGCTCTTGTTCACCTAGATTGTGACCAATTCAGTGGTTTTGAGTTAAAATTTATCTGTAACCACAACTTTTGCTTTCAGACCAAATGCTTTATTTGTGGAATCGGCAATGACTACTTTGACACAACTCCACACGGCTTTGAAACACATACTTTGCAAGAACACAACTTGGCAAACTATCTGTAAGTACGTTTTACAATTGGAATTATGATGTAGTGTCATTTAGGTGCACACACTGCTGAAAATCCCAAGACAGAATTCTAAAAAACTGAGGAATATTTCCTTTCCTTTAGGGTCTCCCCTTCTCTATTCCACACTGATGGTTACCTTTGGTTACCATCACTTACCTGGTGGCAAGTGCTCACCTTACACGAGGTACCTTAGTAGTATGAGACCAGAAGGCAAATCAACTCCTTATTCTGCTAGGAGGAAAGCCAGATATGGGGAAGGATAGGGGACAGTTTAATAAGTTGTCTTAGTTTGGAAGTTTTGGTTGTGACTTCTGGTGGCTTGGTAATACTGATAAGACCGTAGAAAACTGGCTTCAATTTAAAAAAAAGAAAACCCAAACCAAACCAAAGCAAATAAAGGCACTTGTAGAAAATTCTTCAAAGATAAGCTCCAAAAAAATTAACTCCATTCCTATAGTTCTTTAGTGACAGTTGAGCGTTTTGAAAACTTGAAGCAATCAGGAGCTGTACATGTTTAGACTACACCAAACTCCTGAGAGAGTGCTCTTCCACTTTCATTAGTAAATGAGGATATTAGTATTTGATTAGTAAGAGGATATTAAAGAAGTTATTCTTGTTGCATTAGTTACTCATTCAACAAAGATAATTAATTATACAAGAATTGCACCAGTAGAATGAAAGGAGAAGCTGGTGAAATCTTATAGCAGTCTGGCTTTAGAATACTGCATCTGAACATCTTTAAATTAAAAAAAAAAAATCAATTGCTTAATGTGATTCAAATTTCTATTAATATCCATATTTTTACTAGTCTACAACATCCAAACTTTTCTTACTGTATTGAATGGCTTAGTTGCTACATGGGAACCTCTAATTCACCGTAAATTAAAAATGGCCATTTCCTTCATAATAGAATATATAGTGAACAACCTTTTTACCCAGGTTACCCTTTAATTAGACAACTGTTAAAATCAGTATACTTTCCTTCCTTCACAATGAAAGCACATAGCCTCATTCCAAATTCACTGCACTGAAACTGACCAACCATGACTAGTATTACCTCTAAACAGACCACAGTTGACTCTCTAGTCTTCCTATTTACTTGAAGCTCTCAGCATCTGACTGAGCTCAGGTGTTGTGGAAGGATAGGCTCAGCCTATGAGCTGTGTATAACAGAACTCCTGGTGCAGCTCAGTATTTACCACACTTCTCATGCAGTAGCCATAGTAACCTCTTCCAAGGTGACATGTTGGAGCATATGTGCTCAGAATTTGTCATATGTCTAATTCAGGTATTGCTCCTCACACTGAAATGAAAGAAATGCTAAACTGCATTTTTCTACTTCTAAAGATTTTTTTAATCTGCTAGCACTTTCACAGGAGACATGCTTCAGGACAGAATTTTCTCCCTTAAATTAAGCACTTTAGATGCCTAGTAGTGTCATTGCTTTGCTGGTTGGCATTGTCTTCCTCCCATCCCCCTGACTAGAAAAGGTCAGGCAGAGATGTTTCCTCCATTAATACCCACTTCATGTGCTTGTTTCAGGTTCTTCTTAATGTATCTAATTAACAAGGATGAAACTGAGCATACTGGCCAGGTGAGTAGAAAATAAAACTTAAGAAAAACCATTAAGCTTATCTTTCAGCATTTTTATCTTATCAAGCCTTGTAGCTGTGTACCAGCAGGTGGAACTGATGTACCACTGAGAAGTGTGGATGATGCCACTCTCCCCAAGAGGCTACTGCAGCGAAAGAAAAGAAGGGTTAAAACAAAAGGGAGGGAGGGGAATGCTGCACTGTGCTATTTCACCCAGCAGTGAACTCTCTCAGAAGTCAGTTAGTAGTAATCTTACTGTCATCTTATCTCTGAAAAGAAAATCTCAAATGCACTAGGTGTAATTTATTCCCAAGAGGCTTAAGTAGTTAAGTTACTATATTGATAATCAAAATCTATATATATGTAGATAGACAGGTATTTGGGTATTTGGGTGACCATATATTAGCACTGTTACGCCCTAAAGGTAAACAAATAAGAAAATAACTAGAAGTTAATTATATCTTCTCACTAATAATAAGCTCTTAGGCAAAAGCTACAGATGTTCCTTTGTTTTCCACACAAAGCAGAACACATTTGCTTATACACAAATTTGTCAACAGGTTTGCTCTGATATAAATAGATTGATTAATTTATACTTTGATATTTTACTAATAGAGCTTACATTTCAGTAGTACGGAAATAAGAGAAGTATAAAACTCTTATAAACATTATTGAGTTACAATATTTTGAGTTCCAGTGTCTATAAATTCTACTCCATGGCAGCAGGCACAGAATGTGGTTATTGTTAAAAGTTTATCTACAGCACTACAGCACTAACTGCACAGTTACTGGTAAAATAAATACTCTCTCTGATTTTCAGGAATCATTTGTGTGGAAGATGTACCAAGAAAGATGTTGGGATTTTTTCCCGGCAGGCGACTGCTTCCGAAAACAGTATGAGGATCAACTTAGCTAATATCACAAAAGAAATTATTTATTCATGAACTGCTAAGATCCAGCATACAAAAAAAATAATCTGTTCTTTTCAAGGCATAATTTCACAGTTTGTATTTGCTTTAAATGTCTTCAAAGTTCAAGACACACATAAAATTTGACACTATTTCAGAGTCTTTTTGTACCTACCACATATGAAACAGGTCTTTTGTTGGAATTTTAATTAGCAAAATCTATGCCAGATTGACTTAAGCCTTCCAGTTCAAACATGGCCTAAAATTATAACAACTTTTTAACCACATCATTAACCTGGTGTTTGGCAGTACAGTTGAAAGGGCTAAAAGGCATCTTAATTGCACATCTGACATTGAAGAACTTGAACATCAGAGACCGTACCTCAGAAAAAATAGCTCAACTAACTGCTGTCCAGTTTTCCCCCACATTATTTGCTAGTGAATGTATTTAAGATACAGTTTGAAAAGCTTTAAGCAGTTAAAAAGAAATCATTTTCAAACACTTTGTCAACCTTGAAACATTAAAGTGCCTTAAAACCTCTGTAGACACAGCTATGCAAACTTTTTGTTAGTGTTCTAGATGAACAGACCCATTAACTGTATTGCTTTTCTGTCTTTCTGTATCAAATTGCACTTAAAGTTTGTTTATATACTACCTTCAATAACAGCTTATTAGATACTACTGTTAAAAGACATACACTGTATCAAAATGAACACAATTTAAATCTTAGGCCAAAATAAACCAATGCTCTATGGTCACCTGCAAGTAGAAGTTGCTAGGATTATGCTTTTTTTTTTTCTTCTAATAAAAAGTGCCCACTGCAATAAAGTATTATAAACCAAATATAACTGTTGCTGTCGTCTTTTCCATTTTTCTACAATACACAGGTTTTTGACAATGGTAACTAAAAACACATATATTCATTGTTCATCCACAGCTTTATTTTAAGGACTACATGGAGCAAGTACAAGCTGAAATAATTGTTCTATTTATTTTGGCACTGTAGCCTGCTTCTTTAGCAAAGAAAACTCTAACTTCACAAATTTTAGACCTTTCTAATAATATCATTAGTCTTCAACAATTTTCAATCTTATCTAAATTCATTTTGGTTGCACAAAATTTTAAGTGCCAGCAAAGAAAAACAGGCATTTAGCATATAGAAAAAAGAAATAACAAGGAGATAAAGAAAGATTCAAGTTTCTACATAATGTTTGCTATATTCAGTTATTCATATAAGGAAATTTGAGCTTCAGGCGATCATGCTGTCCAGCCAATCTTCAAGCTCTTCTTCAGTAACATCTTTAGATGTACTTTGCTGCTGCTGTGATGATGTGCTCTTCTCTTCAGGCATATCTACTTTTAAAGGCTCTGGAGAAGCAATAACAAGAAGACTGAAAATCTGGAAACCAGTCCATACTACCTCTGTCCTGCATCATTTTGCTTTCAATGCACAACTGACTGTACTTAAACACAATCTCTCCTTCTTGAAGAACAGCAAGTCATATTCCAAAAATAGTTTCCATGCTAAACTTCATTTTATAAAATCAATGCTAGTAAAGTTTGAAAGTCGTATTTAGGAGAAGCCATCAGAAATAGCTGTCAATTCTTCTGTACACTATTAGTGAACTAAAGGTTGATGAAGTTACACAAATACTTTAGCTTCCCTGCAATAAAATCCTCTAGTAGTACACCTTTTTATTTTTAATTTAAATTTTTGCTCGTTTAAATTTTTAATTTACATTTTTTGTATTAGCCCAATGCTGTTTTGCAGAAGAATTTCACTTAATGTTTAAGGTAAATGACAATGGTGAAACTTCAGGTTAGTGAGGAGTTAAAACTGAAAATGAACAAATGGGCCAGAACACAGCCCCGGATAATCTCTGTCACACTGCATTTCATTTATGATAGCAGTAGTGTTGACTGGCTTACCAAAAATTCAAAAACATCACCAAAACAGAAAGCAATGAAAATTAAATAAGGTCATGCTGGGGAGAAAACTTACCATTTTCCTTACAATCTGTTTTCAAATCTTTCTCAGTCGATATGCTGCAGGATAAAGTACCTGACATAGGTCTATTTTCTGTACTAATGGGAGCCTCTAGATGCAGGAGAAGATCTAGTTCCTCATCCAAATGGTCTGAGTCTTGATTTGATAGTGGATGGACTCTTTGTAATGATTCTCTTGCATTTGCCCGAGAGCTATTTTTACTCCCAGGTTCTGATGGAGCAACAGAATTACCAACAGGATGGGAGACCAGCCCTGTTTCACTTTGAGCCAGAGACTGTCGGAACAGCTGCTCTCTCTTCTTCCCATCTTCAAAAATTTTAGACTTCATCTGTGGGATCTCTAGAGGTGTTGATGCCTATGAGTACAAGAAAGGACTTGAGTCCTTATAATGATTATCTATTATTACTATTCTGTCTAATTTGGATTATAATTCACACTTGCTATATTTAAACACTTAAGAAGGTACAGGAAATTTGAGCAGAATCTAATTCAGAAGTAAAAGCAAACTCAAGTTATCTTGACACTTTTGCAAAAGTAAATGCAAACTATAAACTCCTTTTATCCCTTATTACAGAATATGAGATTGTATGCTAACATGGGGACTGACACAATCATAGAATGGTTTGGTTTGGAAGGGACCTTAAAGATTACCTGTTCTATGCTGCCTGCCATGGACAGGGAACTTTCCAGTAATCCAGATTGCTCAAAGCCTCGTCCAACCTGGCATTGAACACTTCCAGGGATAGGTAGTCCATAGCTTCTCTAGGAAAGCTGTTCCAGTGCCTCACCACTCTTACAGTCAAGAACTTCTTGAAATCTAATCCAAACCAACCCTCCTTCAGCTTAAAGCTATTTCCCTTGTCCTATCTATACACACCCATGTGAAAAGTCCCCCTCCAGCTCTGCTCTGTAGGTACTGGAAGGTGCTTAAGTTCTCTCTGGCACCTTCTGTTTTCCAGCCTGAAGGGCCCCAACTCTCAGTCTATCCTCACAGGAGAGGTCCAGCTCTCTGATCAACTCTGTGGCCTTCCTCCACACTCACTCCAACAGGTCCATGTCTTTCTTGTGCTGGGGACCCCAGAGCTGGATGCAGCTCTCCAGGTGGGATCTCACAAGGGCAGAGCAGACAGTGAGAATCACCTCTCCCAACCTGATGGTCAGGTTTCCTTTGAAACATGGTGCATGCTGAGTCATGTTGAGCTTTTCATTCACAAACACCCCCAAAGTCCTTCTAGTCCTAGGGCTAGTCTTAATCCTTCTGCAAGGGCCATAGTCCTCCTTGCTTGGACAAATGGAGCCTTTTAAAACAATTTCATATTTAAGTCTCACTGGATCTTCCTTTCTTACATTAGTATTTCTTTTTCACAGCTTGAAGGAACACTTTACTAATATTGTTGCTATCCTGCCACTGTTGAATAAATGACACTTTCTTCACCTGTACAATTGACAGTTTTACCTATAAGGATTGATTCATGGAGAAAAGCACGTTTGTTGATAGTATGTAGAAGATTAAATCACAATTAATATACTTATCAGGAAGAATGTGAAAGCACTTAAAAGTTTGCACCAAAATTTTGTAACAGCTACTAACAAGAGAAGCAGACACAAAAACAGTGCAATAATTCCATATCAAATACTCTGATACTTAAATCTAATATGCTGCACATCCAGACATTTGGTTTAAGGCAAACAGGCACACAAAATGTGTCAACAGAGGGGTATCCTGCATTACATGCCACTTGACACACAGATCTAAATAAATGCATTTACTTATATAACAAATTCTACTTCTGTTTGAAGACTAATCATTCTTGCACGCATTATTTCTCCTAAAAATATTTGCATTTTCTTGTGAAATTTCACAGCATTACCTGCACAAGGTCAGCAGCTACATTCAGCCTCAGATGTAGAGGCAATTCCTGAAGGGCCTGGACCAAAGACTGGCAGTCAACAGAAAGTGCGGAGAACTGAAACACAATTCAACATATAGTAGACTTGTGAAAAAAATCCACAACAACCAACTGAACATGAAAACATCCACCAAAAAACCCCTCATAATTTATTACATTGTCCTGTCACATACATTCAAGAAATCGAATGAAATACACAAATTATTAGTTTAAAATACACTTTTATGAAGCAGCTTGGCTAAATAATAACATAAAAACACCTAAAATGCATATAATCACTTAAGGTTAAAAAACAAGGTATAAATAGAATGTTCCTTAGACAATACCTTGAAATCCAAAGTAGGAAATAGTTCAGGAAGTTGACAATGACATAAGAAGCTTTTCCAACTGAAACACCTTTTGAATTGTGAAACTTTCATGCAGTGTGAAATGCCATTATTTAATGAGTTGCCACTATTTCCCAAGCAATCATCCCATGCAGCTCAACAGAGGCCTTTTCATACTTCCCCATCTTTTCAAATGTTTTGATATTTCCAAAAGCAACAAAGTGTATAGTTACAAACACTTCTAAAAGGACACTCAAGAAAGATATGCTACTGCTGCTAAATGAGAACTTATTACTGTGACAGGTATTGAAGTTGCTGTTTATCTTGACCCTTTTTTAAAAAACAAAATTACATAAAATGGACCAGCAATATTTGTAGTTTCTAAAGAACAGACCAGATTTCAGTAGTTTTAAAACAGATTTCAAGCTCGGAGTACAACAGAACATTCTGAACACATTCACCATGGATAAATTGGCAAAGATAAATCTGATATCCATCACGTATTTCAAAACATGACAATGAAACACTTAAGTTCAGTCTATGCTCTCAGCCTGTATATTCATGGAAATAGGAAGTTGCTTCCAAATCTCACTTGAAGAGACAAAAATTTGTCCCTCTCAATATGATGTAGACTGGCACAGACATTTAGAAGTCCAAATACTCAAAAATTAGAAGAGTTTTGTGACTCGTAAGAGATTTGTCAAAGAAATTCACACTGCTTCCAAAAGCCAGTCAACACCTTTTAACAGGCTTTTAACACCTGCACATGAAGCAAGAATGAACATCAAAGACATAGTGGGCTCTGACAGTATATTTGCAAAATTAAAATAAATTTTAAAAGAAACAATGAAGCAGATTTAACAGTTTCTTGTCTCCAAATACAGGTTCTGGTATCCAGTAATGAGAATAAAAGGACTAAAAATATATCTGATACAAGAATTTTTCTTCTCTATTGAGAACTTCATTTTACAATGGATTAGTGATCACCATCAAATATGATTGGTGAAAGTAACCTCACAAAGTCTTCAGCAAATAATTTTTATTACCCAGCAATGAACTAGATGTTCAGAAAATACATTATTTTGACAGATACTAAGGATCAAATGTAGCTTCTGCACAGTTGCAAAGGACAAGGCAATTGTATGAATCTTGTAACACAAAAAATTCTAAAAAGTATAATTGAATAACAAATATTTAAGTGCATTTTGGAAGAGATATGTATACTTGACAAAATATTAACATGAATGAACATTGCAAATGAAGGTAAAAAAGTGGAGATAGGGAAGAGGAGGAAATGTTGAGGATAAAGGAAAAGGGGAATTTTGAGAAATAATAGAAGGAATTTGATATCCAAGTAGAGACTTCTCTAAAAGTGGTGTTCTAATAAAAAGCAAAGGGATAAAAGCAGTACTTAATAGATTATGAACACTTTATGGCACATAGCATTATTTTCTCAAAAAAATTGTAGAGGCATACTTTGTTGCTGAAATTGCCATTTTTTATTGAAAAATCCAAATGACTAATAACTATGCTTTTTCAATTGCAGACCATGATATGAATGAGACCATGATTTTTATTACATTTCATCAATATGCAGTGGAGCAAATGTATACTACTTTTTGTGAAAATGAAAGACAGTATTCTTAATAAATTTAAATTCTGTTATTGTTGACATCACTGTAACACTTCCATTCCACATTTGAAACTGATGTTTTGCCATTGCTTTCTACAAAAGATAGAGAATGAGAAATATCTAATAATTCTGCAACTAGTTCTATGTCTTCTGCTTTATTCTGTTTCCTCATAACCAATTTACTTCAGTTTAAAATTCTTAATCCTTTACATAATGTGTAGACAGGCAAAGAACTAGAAAAAACAGGTGAGTTAAGAGGCAAAGGCCAGGAATTTGGCAAATTGTATCTAGGATGGAAATTAGACTTGGGTCTGCCTTTCGGGGAAAAGAAAGATGGGTCATAAAAAAAATGAGATACCAGGCTGAAGATCAGAGACAATGTGAAAAATTAGATAATGCTGTGAAACCATCTGGGACAGAATTCTGCATTAAAATAAGAAATCAAAGGAAGGGTAATGGTGACAATATGTAGCTTCAGTCTGCTCACAATGGCTTTAGCCATTCAGGAATTAATTATTGTGTTCTAATCACCTAAATGCTATAATGAAAATCCTCTGAGGAAATTATGAAGAAATTAATACTTGGGATATTGACACCATCCTGCACACTAGGAACAGAAGAACCGATGAGAAAAAATAGCCACTGAAAGCCTGTGTTCCACTAAATAAACAGGTGGTGGATTAGAAAAATGCTGCATTTGGGTTCAGTTCCTCACTTTAATTTGACATTGCAACTCTAAAGTACCTTTAAATACCACTTCCCAGGGAATAATTATTGTAATATTTTAGAAAATAAATAGCAAATTTTTAATATTTGAATATATGTGGATATTACAAGAGACACTCAAGCAGAGTTTCACAGGAATTTTAAGAAAAGCCTGAAAGACAAAAGCATATATTTTGCAAACGTTTAGGTGACCTGGATAAGGAAGACAGCTGCAGAGATTGAGACACTTTAAGGTATCCTGATAGAGAAACAGAAGACTTCTACTGCTGCTTCTTTTTATTCAAGCATAAACAATTCATATACAAAAAATCTAGTTGGTGTCCTAATTATTTAGGGCATGACATTTCAACCAGAGGATATGAACTGCTAATCTGAACGAACTAGAATGCCTCACAGTCCAATATATGAATATACTCCTACAGGTTTTGTTAATGTCATTCTATTAAACACTTTTCTCTTGAATGCATCTGAAAAAGGAAGGCTGAATTCCTATGTCAGTAAAGCAAAGAGACAGTCTGATTTCACTGGAGGGCTTTCTTGTTCTTTCCTCCCAACATAACTTAAAAACCGAGCCTGCAGCTTTGATTAGTCTTCAGTAGAAAAAAAGTACAGGACCCAAGGACAAGATCCTCCAGCATTAGAGAGAAGTGTATAAAAATATACAGAATAAAGAGTCCTATTACTGTATTAACAATTTGTTGCTGAAGGCACAACTGTCTAGATATTCTGTCCCAGGTGATTATCTATATAAAATCATTTGAATGGTAATTCTGTTACCTGCTTATGGCATATACTTTCTTTATCCCATTCTTTCTCGTCAGCAAACCGAAACTGTGTAAAGGAATCTCCTAAGGAAAAGAAATAAAAAATATATTTATTTTAAAAAAGAATAAAAATGTTTTCTTTGAAGTTCCTAACCCCAAAGAGGTAAATTCAAGAAATAAATATTAATGCTGCTTGTATTCACAATATTAAACTTATTTGTGCCAAACTTCTACAGGACTTTTAATAATTTATTGCAAAACAGCACTAAAAAGGGGCAACAAATACAAAACTGAATGATGAAGTGTTAAGTGCCACGCCAACATGCAAGATTTTAATTTAAAAGTCCAATGCAGACAACACACTAGGAATACACACAGTATTCACAGAGTGAATGTCTTATGAACAGCTTTGAAAGTCCTGTAGATAGACTTTCTCTCGCCGACATGGAAATATTTCTAAAACTGGATTATAAAAGCCAAATAAAGACTTCCTGTTGTCTGGTAGCTATATTCTCTCTCTTCCTACTACTCCCTCCTCCAACACATCATCAGAAAAAAGGCACTGAACCCCAAGTTCCAATCCATACGCAAAAAGAACTGAATTAAAAGAAACCCCTAAACAGGATTAAGTAAAATACATAATTACAGAATCTTCTAACCTACAACATTCTTTCAAGCCAGTAGAAACATTTTCTTACTATAAGGGATAGTGGATTATCCTTTTGCCTGAAATGCAATATTTTTATTGCAGCCCCATGCTGTGTTACAAAAGACAGACCTACAAATTTATTTACTGAAGAAAACATACAAGAACTCCAGCAACTCAAAAGAACAAGTAAGGTCTGTGACAGAGGAAACATGAAAGATTAGGGTTGCAAAATGATGGCCAAAGGTACAGAGTAAGACAAAGCTAAGATGTTTCTTCTAAGACTGCAATTTAAGGATAAATAACTTTCAGGAGTTCTATTAGGGGGAAAAAAAAAAAGCCATGCAGAATTATTACATGAAGGAAATGAAATTTGAACCTGAGAATTAGAGAGCTACTAAGTTGGTCAAAGGTCTGGATAGTCTCTCTTTTTACAAAAGGCTGAGTGAGCTAGGCCTGTTCAGTCTCAAGAAGAGATGACCGAAAGTGGATCTCATCAGTGTCTGTAGGTATCTGAAGGGAGCATGTTAAGATGCTCTCCTTGGTGGTGCCAATCAATAGGACAAGAGGCAATGGGTAGAAACTGATGCACAGGAAGTTACACCAAAACATGAGGAAGAGCTTCTTTCCTGTGAGCTCTGGAACAGGTTGTCCAGGGAGGTTGTGGAGTCTCCCTCCCTAGTGATATTCAAGAACCATCAGAACACAAACCTGTGCCACGTGCTCTGGGATGACCCTGCTTGAGCAGGGAGGTGGGGCCAGATGATCCACTGTGGTTCCTTCCAACCTGACCCATTCTGTGATCATCTGTAAGCCACTGTGATTTATTTCAGCAGTTGGCTGAGAAGCAACAGCTCTCTCTAAAAGAAAATGAATGCCCTAGAGGAAGTTTTCAATGGCTTTGCCAACAATTGATCATCTAGCTTTCATCTGGCTCTTGACATCCTAACTGCCATTCATACCTTTGATGATTCCTGAATCATGCCCTTAATCCTGCAGACAAAATCTGAACATATAATCTGCCTTCCCCAAAATGGCTTCTTTTACATTGTCTGCCTGTCCCAAAATGTAGGAGAGTGCAATCTTCCACCAGTTTTACTCAACAGTGCAAGCATCAGCTGGCTTCTCTTTCGCAAAAAAAAGGAATAAGCAGCAAAGTGGCATTGCAATTGGCCTATTTCACTGCCAAATAATGAGAAACAAGAGATCTAATCATCCTTCAGGTGGAATTTAAAACTAATTGGCCGTGAATTTTATTTTTTTTTAAAATATCTAAGGTGCATTTCCAGTTTATTGCATTTCATGTATGGTGATTGGGTATGCAAATATAGTCATATGCTAGTAACACTGAGTACCTGGCACATCCAGTATTGTCATTTTCAGAACCATTACAGCAAGAAAGTGACCTTCTCAGCTGAATATTTGTATAAATATTTACGGCCATTACCATGTCCAGCTTGAATATGTATTTCTTTGTTTTCAATTGCTTTATCTAACATGGCTCAGCAGTGTTGCGCTGATACACAACCTTGCCTGATCAGCTATGTTTTGGTTTACATTCAGCATCTCCAGAGAGGACTATTTTGAAAACAGCCACCATCAAACAGTACAAGTGCCCATAATTAAAAATAAGCACTGAAATTAAGACTTAGATATCTAATAAGATGCCTAATTTTACATATGTTCAGTTCATACAATAAAAACGCCAGGTTTCATGCTTTTTCTAGGGATGCTAGATGTAGGGAAAAATAAGACCCCATATCTTTATGCATCTATCTGCACATGCAAACACTTAACTTGAGCACTTGCAGCTGTCTCACTACTGACAAAGGCACCTCCCCCTTCATTGTACAAGAGGAAGTAAAAGCCTCTGTTTCAAAATATCTGAAGTACCGTTAATACATAATAATTAATTCTGAAAACCAAATAAATAAAAATATTAGTCTCCTGATTTTAAAATGGGTATGAAAATGTGCAAATTAATGTTTTAACAGCTTATACTTTAAAGGCTCTATTTAGTTACAAAGAAGTCCTACCAAAATGAAAATAGTCCTTAAAGTGTTCCTACTACTAGAACAAATGCACTGGAACTTTCTTCCAATATTCCCAAGACTGCTCTAGTTATTGCTCACACTGCATCAAGGAGGAAATAGGTTTCTCTACTCTTATAAAAGAATAAAATTAAAATAAAGGATTGGTTAAATGCTTTCACTATCTGAGAATGATCAGATGTAAACTAGCTAAATCAAACTATTTCATCTAGAAAATCCACTGGGGTCAAGAACTGGTTTATGACTGTCCACACTCACAAGGTTGGTAATCATGGATCCTCAGTTTGATATCATATTGCTGAATTAAAGAGCATGACTTACACTGTAGTGTAATTAGACTCTTTAAGTAAGTTAACAAAGCAGGCCTTTCAAATGGAAAAGCATAACTACAATTCACTGCAGCATATTTAATGCAAATTATGTCAATGAGAATGTTAGTCTAACCAATTATCTTTTCACAAGTTCCTTTACCCTGAAAATAACCTCCTTTTATTCCATGAATAGTAATCAAACCACTTGCAATAACTCTTCAGTTAGTTTCAACAAAAAAAATGCTTTTCTTGAGAATAATTTTTATCTTACCTACAAGTATCATTTGGCTTCAAATAGAGAGTAGCTGAAAATAATGTATTCAAGTAAACCTTACATATGGTCTTTGTCATGATAAGCAAATATTAAACAATATTGTTTATTTTTTTAAATGTGAAATTATTATGAAAATGGCAGAACTAAACCAACCATACTTTCCTACCACTCAAATATACCATATAGCCAAATCAATTTATTTAAATAAAAGGTATCTTTCAGTTTTTCATTATCGCAATTAGCTTTTCCTACAAATACTCTTTGAATAGCAGAATCAAAACACATCCTACCTGTAATCTATAATAAATATTTTCTCATTTGTGAAATTTAAAGTCTAAAAATAGAAAAAATGGAAGAAAATCAGTTTTCAGCAGGAAAAAATCTATTAGTGGAATGGTTTTGTTAATTTAAAACCTCTCTCAATCCATAAAACATTACTGAAGACAGAAGAAAAATAATCTGTAGTCTTAGAGATGAAATTGGAGGATGAGAATAGCAAGGAATTAACATGATCTTTCTAAGATTGCCATGGCTGTAAAGAAGTGCTGCAAGTGCAAATATTATACTCTAAATCCACTTTTTAATCATAATATCTCTTTTAGCCCCCCCTTTGGATACTGAAAGGTGCTATGAGGTTTCCCCAGAGTCTTCTCTTCCTCAGGCTGAAATGCCCCAACTCTTTCAGCTTATCTTCATAGAATACTGATAGCAAGGATATTTGTAGCCTGCACTGCAAACTATACAGAATATTTGTAACCAGATTCAAAAAGAACAATACTCTATATTATTTCCCTGGCACAACTATGCAACACTACTAGTCACATTTTAAAATAAAAACATGCGACCAAACATCAGGATTATCTGACCAAGGCTAAATGATGTCTTCAAAATTTAAAATGTGTCACAGAGAAAGGAGTGAGAAGGAAGGATCTTTTGAAATCAATGCTGGTTCTGGAACAAAGAGTGTCTGTTCAGGAAGAACAGAACTAATTTAGCACATAAAGGAACTGCAGCCCATTGAAATCAAAGATACAAATTTTTTAAAATGAGAAGCAGGATGAAGCCAACAAATACCAAAATACACGATTCAAAATGAAAAAATTCCAAAACTACACACACACACAAAAAAAAAAACAAAAAAAAAAAAAAAAAAAAAAAAGGAAACAAAAAAAAACAACAACAACAAAACCAACAAAAACCAACAACAACAAAAAAAACCCCCAAAAACAAAAACAAAACAGAAAACAAACCTTCCTATTAAAAACTAAAGCAGAGGGTAACAAGAGTCAGGAAACCCAAACAAATAAAATTACACCATAACAGGTTCAGAAAAACAAACAGTAGTACACTTGCTCCTTTATGATGCCAGGTGACTAAGAAATACAACAGAAAGAACAGGAATGCCTTTAAGCCTTTAAAGCTTTAAAGAGCTAAATGACAGCTCAAGGATACTGGGAACAGTGAAAGGGAAACTGCAGAAGACCATGCAATACCAGCTAAATGTGCTGGATGGAAAAAGCAGAAACTATCAGAAATGTAATGGCTATGCAGATAATACAGTATTTTGGGGAAGAGTTAACACGGGATGTGAAGTTCTGCTGTGTGATCTAAGAGAATTTCTTGAAAGAAGCAAAATATCATGCACATAAGTAGGATCTAATTCATAGAATTTACATGCACTTCCAAAAGCTCTCACTGATATCCCACTCCCTTTCTCACCCAAGACTTCAGAGCAGCAAAATAAGAGGAGGCTTTGTATAAATAAATAATTACCTTAAAGTAGGAAGAAAAAAGCAAATTGTCAATTTTCACAATAAAATAAACAAGCTGTGTGATTCTCTGGGGTTCTAGCTATTTAATCTCTTCCCTCTTCAACAGAAGAGAAGAGGAGAAAATGAAACCACAAAATTTGCTGACAATACCATGTGTTAGTGCAGATGAAGGCAGGCAGTGAAGAATGACATAAGAACTCCGTCAGATGGAGAAAGTAGATTTTAAAGTGGCAAATGAAGCCCAATACTGAAAATGCAACAGGCAGTAATTCTCAAAGAAAGCTTAGAGCTAACCAACACCTTTCCACATCAAAATCAGTGCTACGCAGTGTGCAAAGCAGCAAACTCTGTGTAATTCTTAAAAAGGCAGGAGTGAACAGCACACAGAACACCATTACACTGCTATCGTGCATTACCTCAAATACTGTGCAGAGTGTTGGTTTCCCAAGCCCAGTCTTAAAAAATGTAACATTAGAATAGGCATAGAACAGCTTCTGGATCAGAAGCAATTTAGTGCCTTAAGCCGAAGGAGGGGAACCAAAGGAACATGAAAGATACCTAAAACCGGGAATGGCATAAAAAGGGCAGATGGGGACTAACCGCTCATTGTCTCTTCTCACCTAGAAGCAGCAAATAAACCCAGCAGGTAACAGATGCAAAACAGATAAAATGTGGCAAATCTTTATAACTTGAAGCTGGGTTGTGGGACTCCACGCCACCAGAGAGCAGACAGCACAACATGCAAGAAGGATACAGGATAACTATTTCTAAACACAAAGATTGCACATCTGGCTCAGATGTGTCCCTCAGACATAAACTATTGCAGGTCAAGAAAGTATGTGGGAAAGTACCTTATAATACAGAACATTCAGGTACCTCAGCTCAGGTGTCTCCAGATGGACCTTGGGTCTGCTTTAGTAGAGCCAGCCCTAAACTAAAGCAAATAGCTAGGGTGATTTACCTTTACAGCTCTACTTGTCTCTTAATTGGAAAAAAACCTGAAAAGAAAAAAAAAAAGAAAAAAAAAAAAAAAAAAAAAAAAAAAGAAAAAAAGAGGAAAAGTAGGGAATTCACAAATTTATTTTTAGTCTGTAGCTGTGCTCTTTCAAGCCAACACAAATTTCCTCTTTCAATTTTTCTCACATTTCTGTAAATTTATCACTATTTTTCATATGTAATTTTTTATTATGTCATTACTGTAGCTTTTGGAATTCTACAAAAATATAAAATATTAAACTAAAACACATTGAACAAAAAAATATATTTAAAATTTCTCTCAACTACAGTAGCCTGCATAAGCACCAATCCCATCTCCTCCAGTATTCACTTTTTTAACTGAATAAATAATAAAATTATATTTAAGGTTAAAGTTACTGATTTCCCCATAGGTAAGCTTAAACTTTTCATTAAGTTTAAGCTAGTCACCTTAAATATTTACATTTTTCCTGATGCTTTATGACATTTTCTAGTGTCATTTTTTTCAGGCCACTAATTTATAACATACTTAGGGATTTTTAAATGTCACTGCAGCCAACTTGCAATATTAGACAAAGTATAGAAATCCTGTGGATTTATATACTTTGTTTTTTGAGCAGTATCATTCAAGTAGGCTGGGAAAAAAAAATAAAAGATTGCTGCATAACTTAATAATAAAAATGAAGCTTAGTTACTGCACAAATACACAAGATCAATGAAATCTGTGATTCTTCCTAGGAGTAGGGACAGAAACTCCTTTGGGTAAAAGGGAGAGAACTCATATCTTTTGATAAGACTAGATCCAACAGAGGAAAAAGTGGCTTAACAGAAGCATTTGTGATCTGCACAGACTGACAGCTTAAGGGAACTAATGATCTGGCCCTTTGGGAAGACACTGCCTTCTCCAACACCATATCAGCAATTAATGTCAGTCCAGCACATGTCCATATAAGGAAGCAAAGCTGAAATTCAACACTGGAAGAAGAGGAGAAATGGCAAGGTTCCCACCCACAAAGAAAGATTTGCATAACGTCAAACTGCAGAACTCAAAAGAGGAATGAATCCATTTGCATTTGCTGGCACAAGGTGCTCTTATATTCTGGCTTGTGAGAAGAGACATTATGAAAAGAATCCAAGAGGAACAACATTCAATCAGAATGAAAGACAGTCATCCCAAAAGATCCCTGGTTTGCCCTGCCTACTTACAGGAACCACGGTGTGGCAGCCACAGAGAATGGGCACTGAAGGATGAGAAGAACAGAGAGGGATGCACTCCTATGCATTCTAGTAAGCAAAACTACTACCTTCAGACCTTGGGGCAGACAGTATGTCTAAGATGACACAGCCACTTTAAAAGCAAAATGAGAGCTTGGATGAACAGTTTAGTTTTATACTGAAGTGAGGTTAAAGCTGAAACAGTACCCTTCACTGATACTTCAGACTGTACAGCTTGCAAATAATTAATCATCCTGTCCTGCTACGGTTCGATATTTTGAGTAGCTAAAAATATATCCCATAATAGGCAGCAACACTTCTGCCCTTCATTAGGGAGGTTTTAATATTTTCTAAAGTACATCAAGACTAATTTTTACAGTGTTTCCAAATCCAAAGTTTAAGTAAAAGATGTGTTTCAAAACCACAATAAAACTACTACTGTTGTCTAAATACCTCATGTACCTAGATACAAGAAAGAATAACTGCATGGCAATAGCTTTTGCTGAGTTGCAGACTGGCACTCACTGGCCTAGGTTCTTTCCCTTATCCCATTTAAGAAAAGTTCCTCCCAATTATTCTTCATTAGGGTTATTGTTCATTATACCTCCTGTGTGAACAGTGCCCACAAACACATTGCCGTATCGTATCCAGGAGGTGAGGACATCATTGGACCAGATTTATTCTTGCACTTTTCCATCTAAGAGAACTTCATATCTAATTGTCATGCAGTTAGATATAAACTGCTCTTAGGTAGCTAAGATTAGTTGCATTGCATAAATTTACACTAGGATTACTACTGTTTTCTGTAAGCAGGCTGTCAGAATATTTGGTCTGAAAACTTTGAAATTCATGATAGAGCTTACTTGTCTAGAAAAGGCAGGAACATATAAATTCAGTCCCCTTTATTCCACATTGTACCTCCACCCACAAAAAAATCCATTTTTAGAAAAAGAATGCCCAAACTCCCATGACAGTAATCTTAAGAGAAAACAAATTAATGAACTTAATAAATACTTTATTTTAACCAGCTTACTAGTTTTTAATTGCAATAATAACCACTAATTGACACAATTAGAGAAAAAAAAAAGTCTTATATTGGCAGTCCTTACATGCCACACAAACACTGGAAAACTTCTCTTTTGCTATCCCTCTTCCCTCCAATTTTATAGCAGACAAATCATAGAGGTTTATAATACATTTGACAGTTGAACATTCAAACTTCCAGTTTAAGCATTTAAAGCCAGTCTTAATTTTGAATGGTAAGTACACATGTAATTTGACACCCCTCAAGCTACTGGGATTTCAAAACAGAAAAAAAAAATCTAGATTCTTCCTAGTACTACATTTTGATTCCTTATTCTATGACAGAACATTTACAACAAAGAATATAATAGTATGATTAATAAATATTCTTTATGATGCTGTTCCCACTATTTTTAATATCATCACATCCAAATTAGTTCTATCCTTCCCTAAAGCACAATTCACTATTCATGTAGGTGGTACATTATGCTCTGTCTATGGGACTATCTTTCAAAAGTATTCATAAATTATACACAACTGTGCAGGCCTAAAAATATTCCAGCAGTTTGATACAGTGAGTATGAGGCTTGGCCTTGCATTTATGGGGGGTTCTGCAAGGTATGAGAAGTCATAGTACTAACATGGGATTGCCAGATTTTTTTTTTTAATGAAACAAGAAAAGCAGTTTCAGAAAACAGGAGGATTTTCTTCTGAAATGTTCATGAAATTACAAGGATTACAATTAGCAAATAGTAAATCTCATAAAGCCCCAGTTCTATAGGCATGCAAGAGCCTAGAAAGCACTTCATTGTGTGTGCAAGTAACTCATATCCCTCCAAAGACAGTAGTGGATTGACTTATCAGAGAATTCTGAGCACCAAATTAAAATTAACAGCAGATTGGTAAATCTTCACTTATGGTGAAAAATACAAGCAAACAGCATGCTGGATTTGCCTAATCAAAGACTTAGAAAGCCAATACATTCTTGATCCAAAATTTACAAAAGTGTGCTTTTTATGATTACCTACAGTGGAGTTTTCCCATTGCTACAGAGCAATTGTCAATGCCAAATTTCAAAACCTGTATTAAAAGAAATTAAGAGTTCTTCTGCCAAGTGAAAGAAAAAAAAATAATTACTTACTATCTACAATTCTTTGTGCCATGTTAAAAGGAAATTGTAGCCACATACAAGCTTCTGCTCATCTTTTGTATTAGGTACCTTGAGGGATTTTCTAACAAATTTATCATAAGTAAATAAAGATCGGGTTAGCTTAACTGAAACCACCAGTACTCCTCATGCTAACCTCTTGTGCTTTTGTCTTGAACATTCTACATTCTATAGCTTACAATGCCCCTTAGCAACAAATCCTGTAGCCTTCTTATGCAAATTCTCCTTGTATGGAAGAGACAAGACCTTCAGCTCTCCCACAAATTAAGAAACAAGAATTGCTGGTGCAGAATGGAGAATTACAGTTTTCTGGATGACAAATACCATCTGGGCTATGTATTTACCACTGACACACAGTGTTTCACCAGTCTGAAAAATGCAAAAGTATTGATTTTTATTTAATGATCTTCTGCATCCAAAGAGCTGAAAAATTAAATATGCATTTTAATTTTGATTTTGAAATACTAATTTGAAGATTTTATTTTCCATCACACTATTGATATACTATTAAATAGCATCATAGCAATATCAAAATTCAAGTTTTAAGATATTGAAAACTGTGACGTATCTGGTAACGTTGGCTAAACTGGAAAATCATCTGTATCCCAGCTACTCATTAGACATATCTGCTTTCTCTTGTTTTCATTTGTAGTTTTTTTTCTATTATCCAGTTCTACAGAGTTAAAAAAATGGCTTGCACAACTTTGGCCCTCAAGGACATTACATCATGATTTATTTTAATGTCATGCTACAGCCTCCCCTGCCTATTCATTCATTCCCTCTCTGTTCTGTTCTAGCCCTGTTTATGGGGTTTCCTTTATCTTTTAACCTTGTTTAAATCTATTCTTCCAGACTTCTGATCATGACTGTGGTATTTTAAGTCCCTGCAGTCTACTTGAAACATAATAAGCAGGTGCTAATCAATGAATTTTTTACTTTAGCAGGAACTGATCTGTGAATCATGCAGAAAATACTCTTTATTCTCTGCTCTGCCTCTTCAAATTGCATTGCTATTTCACTGTGCTCGGAAATATGCATGACATTTACCACACATAATTCTCAGTGTTTGATTTAATTCCGAATATGTACTTCAAAACAAAAGGTTACAACATTTTTTCTTCTGTTTACAGGAGTTTCAAAATGCTACCAGTTTTTATTTTGTTTTCTTTTCTTTTCTTTTTCCTTCCCCCCTTTTTTTAATGTCTTCAGTCAGCCTTGCCTTATTGGACGCGTTAATTTTGCTCAGTTAGCAATCAGAGAGCAAGGATTAGCAGACAATGAAAAGTTAAAAGATATTTGGCAGCTACAAATCTTAATGATACACAAGCAAAAAGGAAAAATAATGGTGTTCACAGAATAAGAAAAAACATCCACCAAGATACTGCTCCTGCATATGTATTTTCCCACAGATGAAAAAAAAAAAAGACCTTTTCTCTAAGCATACATTCAGGATTTTAATACCTCTTATGCTTTTGGTTAGCACCTTTAAAAATAACATTTGTAAAATACCTTTGTTCATTTTACTTTTAAGCTTTGGAGCCTAGAAAAGAATCAGAATCAATAAATTTTTTCAGGATGACAACAAGATCACCTAGGCCTCTACTCACAGCCTAACATGTACAGCCTTCAATTCTCTTTAGACAGTCCAGAGGGAGTTTTTTCCACAGCCTTCAGTTAGCACTTCTGAAGGTCAGTCCAAAAACGGGAACATTTTTCTTTACTGTGAAGGAATGTACTGGGACAGGATGGAAGGGAAAAAACCTCTCTCCATTGTAACCAAGATTTCTATCTGGCACTACAGTGTCAGTTCTCATATTTGTCAAATACAGCCTCTTTAAGGCTTAAAAAGTTCTTTCTAAAGTACCTTAATATCTAAGATCATACAAATGCTAAGATCTAACACCAGCATTTGTTGCCAGTCCTGCTACCACCAAAAGCATGTGTTCCTTCTGAAGCCGGATACTTCAGTTATCATTTCAAAATCACTTAAAGGTTTTGGCTACTGCAGAAGAAAAGAAAGATAAAAGGTTTGAACGAACGACAGCCTAGTTAATTAACCACTCAGATTCTAAAAAATAAACCAATGGAGTGCAAATTTAAAACAGCTATGCTTTACAACAATCCACAGCCCTCAAAGGGAGGAACTAATTTTTGCTTGCCTTTTTCACATCACACATCTTGCCTTTGCTAAGTGCAAATACAAAATACAGGTGTTCTACTAATGGTTCTAAATTTTTCAAAATTGAGTTTAAACAGCAATGCTAGGCTTTTAATTCTTTCAGAAGTGAATAAATAAATTGATCACCATAATAAATAAATAAACCTCAAACCACAAAATCTTCTGGAGTATTGCATTCCCCTTGAGTACCTTTCAATTTTCAAGAGACAGGATTCAAATTACTCAGAGGTACAAAATAATTGTCCAGTTATACGATGAAGAGATTCATAGGAGAAGCAGTTCCCTGATGTCTATTTTCCTTCCACGATACATTTTTGTACGTGTTTTCAAAGACACGGAAGTGACAGTGATATGAGTATTTCCTACACACACTTCTACAGGTTCTTAAGTTTGAGAATACAACAGGAAACTGCAGTAAGGTATCTGAGCCCTCTCAGGGGAGAGTACTTTGTCACACTGACTAGAAAATATTCAGAATAGAGCAGAAGTTCAATTCATTAACAAAAAAGTGACAACACGAAGACTAGAATAATAAGTCAATCAAATGATACATATAAAAAGTGAAACTTAAACTTAAGAAAACAAAAAAGAAATTTCAAGGCAGAGTTTCAATTCAACTAAACACAGTTTTATCCATTCCTAATTTCTTTACACAGAGAACTTTGTATTCAGGATTTTCAGCCATGAGTCCTACGGACTACCTCTCTGGGACCCTGAAAAAGGTGATGAAAGCAACACATGAAACTGTGTAGTATCACTACTGGATTCCACACCACATGGGGAAAAAAAAAAATTCAACTAAAAATCTGCAAGTAAAAAATTAAAGTCCATTCAGGTCAGTATAACTACTGTGGTAATTAAATTTTAAATTGCATATGGGGGATTCAAGGGTTCTCTGAAAATCCAATTAAAAAATATACTTGAATTGTCAAAGCTCACTTGCATTTTATTCATCTTTGGTTTTGAGAGGTGAGCTGTTCTAACCTGCTGGCTGCAGCTTCCTTACCTTACATCCAATGCATGATGAGTCACCGAAGAAACTAGACCTACTGCAAGGCTGGTTTTGATGGATGACTCAGAACTAAGAATTAGCAACCATTGGAGGGATAAGAGAAAAAACCAGAATTTGGAAATGTCACGTATTTCTAGATATATCCGAAACTACAACTTAACTCCTCCTATGCCCTCAAAGGTTGTGGTGGGGAAATATTCTGGACTAATGTCAGGAGGAAGTACGGTACAATGGGTTGTCATAGTATTGTACTTAGGGATCAATCAATTGTTGTGCTTTTATAACTTTTTTTTTTTTAATTACACTGCATAGTAGCACAACAGCCATGATTAGTAATTTACCAGTACTGCACCTAAAAAAAAAAGTAAAGAAAAGCAAACATACCAAAAAAACACTCTTAACTACTGAAAAGCCATGCATCTATCTGGTTCTATAAAAATAAAGACAATACAGGCTAAAAATTACTCTCAGTTAAAATATACTTTTGAAAAATATTACCATCCTCACTTGAATTTATTAAATTCAGAAGAATAAAAAAACTGTTTGGCAATTGATCATCTTAGAAACAAGCTCTCTTTCTATGACTGTCAAAATGCACACTAGGAATCTTCAGAAAATGCCACCTACTGAATTCACGAGCAATCTTTGTGTTTATCATGGCTGTGTTTCACTGAGAGACTTTCTAAGTAGGATAATAAAAATAAGACAGAAGTCACCAGTGTAAAGTCAGACATATCCTCACTATTGGCTGAACATGCAAATGGGAAAGCCACAGCCACATCCACTGGCCTGAGCTGGAGAGACCCCAGGGCCTCTGGGCTGAGCAGAAGGAATCCCCAGGAGCTATTGGAGGTGGTGGTTGCTTACAATACCCCAAAACAAATAACCAAGAAACTTACTCTGAATTTTTTGTTCTGAATAAAAATGATAGATCTATTTTTAATTATCACAGAATGTATGGAAGAACATAGAGTTCAACAGGTCAATTAGCACCAGCAACTGAATTCAGTAATACCAAGTTCAGCAACTGTGTGTTTAAGAAAGACTATTTTGCTTCAGTGATATAAGGGAAGTATCTTTGATGAAAAGATGTAGAAGTGAACATGCTTACCAGATGAATGAGATGTCTTTAGGAAAGAGCCAGTTTCATGACTTGACTCTCATCACTTTGGTATAATGAGAAATGTTATATCTGTACAATACTGCTGTAAATGAACATGAAAATATGAATGTCAGCTGAAAAGAACTATACACACATGCTAGGTACACTCATGCTAGTTCACTGACTACACAGAGAAAGCATAATCCAGTGTACTTGATAATGTTAAGTACAAAGAGAAATGTGACCCTGATTACATAATTATTTAAATCTTTGAATGTGTCTTCTGGCATGATTCTTCTACAATTAGAGAAGTTGCATTTAGTAGGTGTAATAAGATGTTTCTCACTCAGATTGAATAAGATTTTACTGGTTATAGTATATCAAATTGCTTCCTCAACCTTCTGTCATCAGGTATGTCCTGAGAATCAAGCATATAGATTGTACATGTTTCAGATAACTAGGAAAGACAAAATTGCTAGACCAACTGTAAGTTGTAAGTAATTTTAGTTTACTTGACAGTAATAGCTCAAGGTAGAAAAGCATGTATCACCTGATTTGATCATAAAAACGTGACTCCATACTAAGCTTATCTTCCAAAATTCTGGAAAGTGTTGCTCTCTCAAAAAAGCCCTCTATGCAGTTTCTCTACAATGCACTTATCTGGACTGTAAATTCATTTTGCTTCTTCCATGTCTATAAATAAATAATGAAAAGAGCTATTGCATGAGGTGCTACATGTCTGTAAGAGGTCACACACCCTTAAAGGTGGCCAAGTTCATATGGGAAACTGCAAACTTGATTTCACAGTGCAGTCTGGCATCCATTAACAGTGCACTTATTCATGCTTCTGTGAGCCCAGAACCATGGCCATAAATTTTACAGGGCAGACACAGTCCAAAGGTCTTTGTAAGAGGCTACCCAAAGGAAAAACAAAGGAAGTCCTCTTTATCTGCATAGTACTTTCAGGCCTCCTTTGCTACCTTTGAGATTCTTGTACCAGACCAATGACTGTAATCAGCACACTGTGACTTTGCTCACAGGAAGTGTCTTTCATAAGCCAGACATCTTCATATATGAACAACTGCACAGCCTGGCAGAACACACATGGGCCACCTCAGTGTCTTCCTGAATGTTCTCACTGCTACTGAAAGGTAAAAGCAGCACCCTGTACAGCTGCTTAATGTATTCTAACATAGTCCAAGTGAAGATCTCAAAAGCTTTTTGTTGGCTGGAGCAGCATTACAAAAGGAGGTATTGCTTTTAATCTGATAATGGAAATAAAACAGTGACCAATGTGAATACAACACAGCACACAAAATAATTCAATTCCCTCAGCTGAATTCACCTCCTTTCTTTGAAAGCAGGAAGTAGCAGTCTCCTCATCTGAGATAAGAAGATACAAATCCCACGCCTGCTGCAATGATAAGGGCTTATTTTCTCTTTGAATAGCTTTTCAATGAGACACATTCATGAGATTAAGGAAAGAACAGCTGGAAATAGTATGTGCATTTTGTGGCTTGTTTACTCCTTTGATCTTCATTGGGGTTCTCTGTGAGTAACAGAGGCCACTTTTCTTATGAGTAAAGGATTACGAAGAGCAGCTACAGTCAAGATCAAACTTACAGACCAAAAGCGTGCTACTTGGGGAACACTGTGTCAGCTGACCTTCCTACGCCTCTTTGTAGGTTTTAAACACAGCCTCAAAAATCTGATAATGAATATCCCTGCAGTAAAGGTTCATCAGATAATTGTATACTGATAAATTTTAAGATTGCTTCTCTGGACAGGTACTTTAACACTTTGTAGTTACAGGAGCGCAAGAAATACCACTGTTTTGTGCAACAAAATCAATTATTAAGACTTAAATAGAAGTAGCCAATGCTTTATTCTATTATGAGCCCAAATAAGACTGATACACATATAGATGTTTTACATTCCCAGAAATAGAAAGAACTGTGGGTTTAGTAAAAACTCTCAAAGTATTTTTCATTCTATCAGTCAGTGAATGCAATATTAGTGCCTAGTGTTTTACTGAAAAAAGCAACAGTAGTGACTTTTACTGAAAACAATACTTCATATTGTTAAACAGAAGTCATTGAAATCTAAAGTTTTAACAGCACCTACTTCTATTCCTGAAGCATATGACATCCAAGTATAAGCTATAATTTTCATTTAAAATTTAGGCATAACACAGAGAACTAGTGCATCTGTTAAAATGGGATTTTTGATCTCAGGGTACTAAGTCCTTGGAGAGGAACATGAAAAATGGATGAGAGATCAGAGAATTTAGTTCACATACTTTTGTCACTGAAGCGACAGTCAAAGATTAATTTTGAGAACAGAAATATAAACTTCATGGTCTCAGATTATGACAACCAACCTTGTTGATGACACTTGATTTCTTCTCCCTGTGGGCCATTAGAGCTTAGTTCCTAAGGTTAGACCCTCTAAGCAGATAAAAAGGTCTTTTTTATGTATTGAAAACTTTACAGGATATTCTAGTTATTTTTTATAAAATATTGAAAATCACTAAGATAAAATACAATTTTTTAAGCCTGATGAGAAAAAATGGCTGCTGGTATCTCTGCTTTTTAATTTTAAAATTCTTTGCCCATAAATCTACCATCAATAAGGGCTCGCTCATTACTCTACTTGGCAACATGTTTCTTCTGTGCATTTTTCTACTGTAATGTACAACACTCATTGGCAGATATTATTAAAACCCAAAAAATTAATATATAACTAATATGAAAGATTTATGAAGTACTAACAAAGCAAAAAGTCACAAGTTAAGGACAGGAGTCAAACTACCAATTATTTATTAGATTTCTGTAATTTGTTCTACCCATTTTTGCAAGTGCATATTTTGTAATACTTGATTCAAGTTAATATAAAAATGAAAAGTGTTACTAATAATTTTTTGTCTCTTTTGAAATACCTACTTAGCTGCAGTAATTTAGTGGAAGTTTCAATCAATGTTAAAAAACAACTAGTACCTGACAGTCAAACACACATAAAACAGAAACACAGAAGAAAATCTGGAATGAAAAGAATAACATTCCAAAGAAACACACTAGTTGAAAGTGAAAACAGAGACGTTTAAGAATTTGCAATTAAGAAACAATATAAAGCATTTTTTTAAAATCTTACTTAAAAATGAGTAAGATGTTTCTCCAAGACAGCTGCATTTGGAAGTGCACAAAAATGTACAAGAATCTACTTCTACTAAAACATTGTTCAATCAGTCCAGAAGTTTCATTTCCACAACTAAATAAATTCCCAAACATTTGTTCTCTGACCAATCTCCATCCCTCAGCTCCATTACCTTTAGATAGCATTCTTAGGCAGATAAAAAGGAAAAAACATTTTGTTTAGCAAAATATGAAGGAAACAATCAGACAATACAAAATATTTAGGCAATTTTTACTTCTGGCTACCAGCAAAAAATTAGACCACTTCATTTTAGGAAGTACATGGTTATATCTATGATCCTACACTTCTATCCTAAAAAAATACTTGTTAACTTACCATATAATTAATATTTATTGTGAGAAGTTTATGGCAAAAGGATTTTTATATTAATCTTTGCTGCCATCCTTAATACCTAGCATAAGGGTGTAAATGGCAGTGCTCAGCATAGCAGTGGCTGCCATACAGGTGGTACTTGTAAGCACCAAGCTTCTGGCACAGAACCAGCTGCTCAGTCACGGCATTATGATGTGTGTAATCTCTGCAACCATCAGCTTCTCAGCTCTGCAACCATCACCCTCTCCCTCGGGCTGCCTCTGGGGGCTCTCCCACTCACTCCTCCTCTTGCTCAGGTCCCAGATGTACAGCTGCAAATCCTCCTTCATGCTGAATCCTTACTGAGCTGACTCACTTTGTTAAACCATCAGAAAAGCATTGCTTTTTTTGTTTGTCAGTTAAACTTTCTGTCATTTTAGCAAGCAGATTCCAAGAAGCATGAGAGCTGGCACAGCAGGAAAAAATATGGATAAATGCTGAAGAGAAATTATAAACTAGGATAAAGCAGAACACCAGCTCTATTCAAGAGCAGACTCTTACACGAGGTCCTACAATTGAGTGTCTAAAACTGAAGCAACAAAATTGCAACCAGCTCAATTACTTAGAAATGAATGTCTGAAAAGAGTATTAATTGCTAATATTTAAGAACCCATTTGCTTGGAATCTAAGCATATTATTTAGATGGCAATTTTTCCTAAGAAAGCATACAGAATATTTAGAAAGCACAAGCTGTAACATCAAAGCAGAAGTAAAAAATCAGCTTGCAGGTCTCCTGCATGTGATGAGGTCAGCATAACACAAGAGCAGCACTACTGGCAATCACTTCTCTCTTTCTAAAAGTTTTCCCTCAGCATGAGAGAAAAGCATTAACCCATGAATAGTCAGTGAAATAGATATAAATATTTCAGAATATATTTCTGAAAATTGGGTCAGAGTAGCCATGGACTGGAATTTGAGAATGCTGATCTATGTTCAAGGATGAATGGGAGGAAAAAGGAATTAAGAAATATTGCAAGGAGAGCACTTGAGCACTTAAAAGAGCTTTAACAACAATAGCTAGTGATCTTAAAGAAAATGCACCATTTCCATTAGCAAAGCATTGCTCAAACTATTTTTACTACATTCAAACTGTAAATAATGGGGCTTTTTCCTTATGTAATCTGAACAAAAATATCAGATGGGTGACCACATTAATTTAAAGAGAATAAATACAATTAAAAGAAAAATCCAGCTCAGTAATTTTAACCAAAACAACTCATCTGGCTCTAGTTACAGAAATATTGTGATGTGAATTCTGCCGATGACACACGTTTTGTTTAAAGGACACTCATACCTTTTAGAATGAAAATGTAGCGTGTCTTTACCAAGAGAATGCTTGGGAAAAGTCCTTCTGGGTAGAGCCACTGAATTTCTTTACAAACCGGGATTGTGTAGTCATGGTTCTTACAAAGACACAGACACACAGCTGTGGTATCAGTCTGGTACTACAGAGATCTGTTCTGTAGAAAGACAAAACACCCAAATCTCTCTCTTGGTCTCTCTAATGCTAATCTTCAATTTAAAGAAAAAATCTTTTTCATTCATGAAAAAATGCATTTGCATGTAACTGCTTTTCTGGAAAATTTCAGATAAATGCACATAAAACTTTCATTTTCAGCATATACACACATGATACAGAAATGAAGCTAATGCCTGTAACTTGTTTTGCTCGTTAACTCTCCATTCTGCAAAAACTGTTTTTCCCTTTTCAATTAAACTTGTCTCTCAACAGCTTTCTTGCCCCACAGCTAACTTGAGAAAAAGTTAACTCCTATCAAAAATCAACATTGTTGCACTATTCCCTAGCTTTTCACTTCAAAATACAGTAATGGTCATATCAAAATGACTGGAACTTGCACAGAAATTATTTTTAAAATGATACATTTGAAGAAGCTAAAGTTCCTGGCTCTGCATGAGAGAACAACTGCATAACTAACACAAGTTGCATGCCTACAGATATGTCACATACAAAACTAAAACACAGCACAAATTTCCTGAGATATGTAAACACATCAAATCTGTTGAAATCAGTACATCCTGAAACCTAAAAGGAAGTACATCAATTTTTGGAAAAGCATGCCTACACCATCTTTCCTCACAAATGGTTTCTGTTTGTTAAACTAAACGCTTCCAGTTAAACGTTGGAAAGAAAAACTTAGTACCTTTTCAAACAACTTAACTAAGTTTTCTTCAAAAGTTTGCTATGAAGAGCTCTCTATGAATAAGGGAATATTTCTAAAACAAAGTCTGTATTAACCAAACTATCACAGTATGAACCAAATCAGAGTCATGTGGAATGACTGTGAGGTTCTCTTCAATACTTTATTTCTTTGCCCAGACTAAAACACCAGCAAATATGCATCCAGAGCATGAAAATTGCACAGCTCAGAGACTCTTTTCTAGATATATATCTGCAGTAATCATTGTGTGATCATACAAACCCTGTTCACAGAATGAAAAATGTTTATCCTGTAAACCAAAACCACATAAGTAAAACTCATGACCAAACTACAATTTAATTTTGCTTTTCTTAAAGTAACTTTTATTTACTCTGATTTAAGCCTTAGATTAAAACAAACAACCAACATTCAATATCTATAGTCAAAATTAAGGTGAAGCAGTGCACTGACAGAAATATAATAGCAAAGCAATAACAACACTTAGACTCATCATGGGGCTGCACATATTTTATTAGCTCACATGGCTTACGGAGTGCAACTGGCTCACACTTGGACCTCTTGGAATATGTCTCTGGGCAACAACACATGCCCAGGTGTAACCATCTCTAATACCTGCCTTTTGCTCATTTTGCTTTATTGAGATCTCTCCAGTTTATGTTTCCTACTTTTAATAAATAAGGAAGTACAGTGCACTAGTATTTCACAAGAACCATTGCTTGTGAAGTTACAAGACTTAGACTCATGAAAGTACTCAGCATTATTTTTATGAACACTTCACAGAAAAAGTATTTTTACTTTCAAATATTATGGGTTAAATTTAAGATTTAAATTGATAACCAGAAATAAGATGAAAGCTTAGATACTTTGAGAAATACAAGGTGAATAACTTTTGTATCATGAGAAACCATGGCACTTCATATAATTTAGTGAAGTACAGTGTCTTCCTAGCCCATTAAATTTCAGCAGCCTTTTAATAATTGAACATTTTTCTAAATAGCATGAAGCTGAATGATTAAAAAAAGTATTTCATTTCAATAAGAAATTAATCTATTTTTTTAATGAGGGTTAACCACGCTGGTTTTTTAGTGCCAAGGAGGCTCATGGAAGAAGGCAATTATTAAACAGCTCTAACTATCTATATGTAGGTTGGCACAAACACTTATTCTAAAATTATTACCTATTCTAAAAACACTTTACCCTAAGTGTTCCACTTCTATAGTACAAATACTCTGCATCTGGGAAATCCTTATTGAAATACTCTGGTTTTTAGCAGCTAAGTTAAATTGCATAATAGCATCTATGTTGCTACAGAAGTGACATGGCTATGCATGGATAAGCTATTTATAACTTAAAAGTCCTGTTAACTGCTTGGACTGTCACACAGCAGTCTTGCCCTAATACTTAAAAAGCCTCCCTAATGAAGTCTATGTTACAAGGCCAACTAGCTCTTCAAATACCAGAAGCTTTATAAAACATTTGCTAAGGACAGCAGTCTTTCTGTATTGAATCCTTTTTTTAGTGAGTTTCATGTCTAAAGGTCCAGTGGCCTCACTGACCACCATCAGGACTTCAAGGAAGTCATTTCAATAACTGAACAGGTGTTCACTGACTGACTGACATCCAAAACAAAACCTCCAGAGAGACTGAGTCTCTCTCTTCAAAGGAATCAATCACACCTGGCTATACAGCACTAGTTTTATTTAAAATTCTAATTCATATAAAGTAAAGGGTAGAGGCGAGCAATCATCTCTGAGGTCAAATTTATTTTAAAAAAATGCAAAACAAGGATGTAAAGTTCATTTCCTGCAATAACAGATAGATACTACAGACTTGTTTCATTACTAAAGAAGACTGAAAATGTGCTATCCACTTCTAAGTAAACCTTGTATTTCAGCTTTTCAGATTTTTCTCTCTTCATAAATCCTACACAGCGCATTTCACTTTTGCTATAGTAACATGAATTTCTTGAGTGATTCCCTGTTGTACTAACTGCATTTTCAAACACAAATTATCAAGACTCTACTCTGCAGACTGTATTCTGAACTCTCTTCAGTTTCAACCACAGGAATAGTTCTGAAGTTTCCTCTGCACTGACATTGGTGCATTCCTTTGTCTCCCAAAGAAATGTAGCTTACACTCACCAAGACTCCATGCATCAATATATGCATAAATACATCGACATCAAAATAATCAACATCCACGATTACTTACATCTGAATTGAAAAGCCCTCAGTCAGAACTTGAGCTGAACAACCATTAGCAAAAGGAACCAAGTGCTTCTGTTCCTGAATGATGATAATGGCTAAATCAGAAAGATAGTTAACTATCAAATTATAATTGATTACACAAGAAATGTAACAAAAAGCCTCCCAGAAAATGCATTTTAAAAACATTTTGAGATCTATTTATTTATTTACTTACAAGACTAATTCTTAATGAAACATGGTTTATGAGATATACCATTTGTCTATCTACCCATAATTTTTGATCTATGTAACAAACTCTAATTTAATGTACCAGCAGGTGAAGCTCTTGAACATACAAAGGTCCACATTGTGTGACCCAAACTCATCAGGTACAGATGAGCCCTTGAATGTGTTTATCAAAGGAATAAATTAAAACTCATCCTCTTATTCATTCAAAAAAATGCAGCAACCAGGAGAGCAATTAGCAAATCTATAAGTATAAACCAGTACTAACATAGAGTGACAACTGTCCAGATGAAAAATCCTAGGAACAGAGAAGTGTATATGTAAACAAACTGTAAAGAAAATAAAAGTATTCATTTCCTTGCCCACAGGAAAACCTATTTTTGAGAAGAGCTTTCAGAAAAGTTTTGTTTGTTTTCAGGGTATTGTGTCACAGAATTATTAAAAAAAATTGTTGTCACTGTGAAATCTTGGACTGACTACACAGTCTTACCCTGATTCATGTTAATAACTTTCCAAATTGAAATCATTAAGATATGAAAGACAGAAGGCTATATAGCCTTCACCAAATTTTAACTTAAATCACAGGGAAACAAGGCCTTAATTCCCATTTACTTTCTACTTTTGTTTTTATACATAAGCTGAGGTTGGTAGGAAATTTAGTATATGACATTTCTGAAGGCCTGGTTTATAAGGTCTTCAGAAAAAAGAATTTACCTTCCAATGAATCCTACTGTGAAGAATACAGATGCTTTTATAAAATAAATAATGAATAAAATATGGTGAGGAGGGCTAGAAAATGTGCTATACCTGACTGATTTACAGTTCATACCTAACTGGCTAATGACTCTCTTTTACCTGTTTCAGATATTTTTACTATCAAGGCTTTTAGACATACATAATCTATTCCTGGCCATCCAAAGGAAGAAAGAGTATCAAGGAAAAAGACAGGATGGAAACAAGCTGAACTGCAACCTCAGAAAAACTCACACTTCCATTAATTATGCACAAGTACTTACATGAGAGAGCAGAAAACATACAATGAATTTAAAACTACACAAATAAATGAAGCAGGCTCTACTTCAGTGGAATTCTACCCTCACAGTGGCCTTACAAAAACCAAAGAAATGCTTGCAAAACAGGGCATAACTTACTATGAATGAAGGTGGCAGAATCTATCCTTTAATCTATAAAGATATTTAAAGGATTTTGTACTACTGCGTTCAGTAAACTAGTTTGTAAAATGTATTATATAAAAAAATTAGTAACATGGATTTTTTTCTTCAGCTCATAAAAGGGATGGAGGAACTAACACTGATTCTTTCTGCTATTACTATCATTAACATTGAAGTTAATGGCTGGAGAAGGGAGTGTTTCAGCTTAAATCTCTCTGCCTTAGTCTTTAAAATGAGCCTCTGCTATTTACACCACGTTAGCAGTAAAAAATTACATCTATTATCAGTGAATTTCACTGATGCTCAGTTAGACACATACAAAATACCAAGTTTGGGTAATACAAATTCATCAGGAAACATTTTTTAATGTTTATTATTTTTAAAATAACATATTAGCACAGACGAGGCTTGTTCTATCTGTGCCTTTAGGATACAGTCATTCATAAATATGATCAACCATATAAATGTGTTAAAAAAACCTCAAGATAAAACTAGCATTAAAAATTAATATCAAAACTACAACATGAACTTCCTGTTTCTCCAATTCCATTAAGATGAAAATTTCAGTCAAGTATTTACCTGAACACAAATGAGAGTACTGCAACTAAACTGAGGAACTGGAGGAAAGAAGGGCACCTTTATGTTCACATCAGCCTCTCCCCTGCCTTCAGGCCAACTGCTCTTCACTCTGCTGACCTGGAATTTTTTAAAGCCACACTCTGCCTTTCACTATTGAAAAGCACTGAAGACAGCATTTTGGGACCTCTAAAAACTGCACAGTAAGGAACTAAATAAAAGCTAAATTCAACTCAAGCTACTATTTCTAAGGGATTTTTATTATATTGCTTTTATTTCATCTTAAGCTACTATTTCTGAGGGATTTTTATCATATTGCTTTTATTAAATGGGGTTATTATTGTGTTCTTTTAGAAAATATGCACCATTTTCTTAAGCAACACCCCCTCAAAATTTAATATGATAATAATAGTATATTGATATAGGATTAGTAGTAAGCAATCATTTTGTTTGTAATTGAATAAACAACAGCAATTAAAGAACAGCAGATGTCAATACTTGCATAGATAGCCATAAAGCTCCAAATCAATACCTGCTTCCCGTTCCATTAATGAAGACACACTCTCATTCACTCTCATTCATAAGTAATGGCTACTTGAAGTGATACAAGAGGAAATACTTGCAATCTTTGTAGAAAGTTTACGCTATTTGACTTTTTAGTAGCAAACTACTTTATGAATGAAAAGGATTAAAAAAGAATAATGAAAGATTATTCAAGTTTTGAGATTAAAATTTACATAGGCTTTTAGGCACATTTTTTTAGTTCATGCTCCTAAGAAAGGAGATGCTTCCCTGTTGCTTCTTCTCCCATTGGGGTGACAAGCAGTGGAAGCCTATGGTTTTACTAGTGATGTCACCTGAAGAATGTAGAGTTTAAACCAGATTTACTGAAGCAGGGTGATAAGTGGAATACATTAAAAAAGTAAAGATTGATATTTGTGTTCAAATGTAACAAGCTTTTTCTCCTTAGTAAGGCAGTTAATTGTGATATGCCAAAAATCAGAATGATGGTAGGTAGCTCTTAAAGAATTATCTGATTTAGACCCAGTTTATGTATTATACACATAATCTTCCCGAAACGAGAGAAGGAACTTTATTAAAGCAACTACCTCACAAAGAAGAATTTTAAACTTCAGTGTATATATTAAAATACGTTATAGTTTTCAACATCATGCTGACATTGTCTTTTATTTTGTACTCTAAAAAGTTAAACAGATAAGGTTAAATCTTACCCAAAAACATTTTCCATTAATGAACATGTTTGGGAAAATGCCACTATGGCATTACTCTTCCAACACCGGATAGCCCAAGACATACTTGCTTTGGAAATACTGTAAAATGGCATGTTTGTAACAAGTATCAGTTAACATTACTGAAATAATAAAATGGCTACCAATATTAAGATGTATTACCAATATTAAGATGTATGTAAAAGTATTTTAAGAAAACCCAAAGCAGTGCATTGAAGACTCATTTAAAAACTATGGACTGCTCAAGTTACAATCATTCTATTAATATACCTTCAACCGACATTAAAGAATTTTCTCAACTTGTTTCCACTTTTGCCTGTTTGACTCAAGTACACAATTTACAAATCAAGTATTAATCCTTTCTTTTTGAGGGGAAGAGACAAGATAGAGGGAGTATGACTACTCTTGTGTTCATCTATTCAATGACAATCTCTTAATTCCATTTCCTACTACCATGACCATTCAAAGGGAAATTTTAAAATCAGGCAGTTAAACAAATATATTTTAACCTGCATTCTTTACTCCTTCATTCCACTTTGTTGAAAGATACCAGGTACCATGGTGACAGACACCATAGAAATACTTAATATTGTGTGTCATTCTGTAGTGATCCTGACACTAACATCATACTGTGCTTAAGTTAGAGGGGAAATGGCAAAGACTACCATCATTGGGAAAGGCCATGATGACAGTTTATGGTAAGTCATTCAGCTGTTTCATAGCAACTAGTAAAGAATCTTACTTTCTAAAAAAAGGAAAAAAGAACTAAAACAACAAAAAAAAAATCAAAACTACTCTGAAAGACTCATACATATATAGTGGAATGGCCTATTCTTCCATATGAAATTAATAAATTATGCAGAACCACTTCTAAATCTCCTAGGATGATAAGTCATTTAACCCTTAACAGCTAGAGGAAGAGAAATAAAATCATGAATTTTGATCATGTATCTCTTCACTAAAGCTCAAAGAGTGAAGACAGAAGAATGAGCTAATACCTTCCACGTACGTGTGGCAAAGTACTGGTAACCAGGCAACAGGCAGGAAATGTGTCAGAAAGGAAAAGCATATTTACAGTCCTAAGAGTCTCTCATTTATACACAATTATAGATACCAGTTACAAGAGGAGAGGATCAGACTGCACAAAGCACCTTTTCTTTTTTATTTTTCCATTTTTCTCTAGTACAGATATTGCCTGGGTTTTAATCAGATTAATCTCACATGCAATATCTGCCTTAATTCTCTTAATTCATACCAGAATAAGCAACTTGCCTAAATTCTGCATGAACAGATGCCCAAAAAGAGAAATGCATCCTGAACTTACTTTCTATTTGTTTGGGTTTGTGTTTTAATAGGCTTCTGTGTTAGTACTTCATGTGAATTATTCACTTTTACTGTATGATCAGCAGAACACTCAGGAAAAAGAAAATAGATATCATTAGACAAGACAAACATAAATATATTGTGTATATAGATGGTCAGCATGATTATTCATGCAAAGACAGTTCTTCACATACATCTGCTTAGAGAGTTTTATCTCTAACCTTGAAGTTCTTGAGACTTAGTCCAAAGCGTGCAAGTTTATTAAACTCCCAAATGGAGAAATTCCATTTTTTGTTAATTCATTTGTCCCTTTTAAACATACAAATGGCAAATAGGAAGGCTGTCATACATAGTCATATTTAAGTATTTCTGGTTACACAAGTATAGCAGAAGCAATGTCTATCAATGTTTCTTCAAACTAAAGCATTCTAAAAACTCAAGGGAGTACAGTAAGTAATGAAGCATTAAATACATTTGTAGTCTTATGTTCCCTTTTTAGTTAACATTTATTGGAACGCAACCATTGAATTACATGCATTTCAAGCAAGCTGTGGAAGCAGTAGTGATTCTGGCCCTCATTACAGTTGAAAGATACTTGCCAAATGCACCAGAACACATACATGCAAAAAGACACAAGTCTTTTGGGTTGAGTTTTGGTTGGAGCCATGAAGAATAAAAGAGATCTTTTCAGGGTAGATTTCCACCTCTTCAGAGGCAAACTCAATGAATTTTCATTCTTACATAGAATACATTCAATTTTTGTATCAATTTTTGATACAAATATAGGTGCTAAATCTCAAGTCAATCACTTAAATGGACACAACTGACAAGAGGTATTGCTCCTAATTTCTAATAAAAATTTCAATAAATTATTTTTATAGCTTTGTAACAAAAAATTTAAAATATGGTAATTACACATTCATCTAGAAGTCCAGTATATAATTTGATTTTACTTGATCACCATGATACTAGTACGCTTTATTACAATCAGGAGTAAAATTTAAATCATGCTCACTGCATTACAGGTCATTAACTCAAAGAAGATTTAATAACATGACAATACAACCAGTCTGAATCTGAAATAAGTCTTTAAAAAGTAGACCATGAAGAGAAACAGTGAAGAAATAAAAGTGGTAATTTCTAGGACTGCCAGTTGCCTCAGACATTTCTTCTTTCAACCTTCAGTGATAAAGCAACATTTTATATGCCACAAGAAAAGAACACTATTTTGAGAAAATAGATTATCAAGTCCAACTTTTGACTGATCACCACCTTTTCAACCAGACCACAGCACGAAGTGCCATTTCCAGTCATTTCTTGAACACCACCTCCATGGGCAGTCTGTTCCAATGCTTAACAACCTTTTCATGAAGAAATTCTTCCTGGTGTCTTAACATCTAACACATACAGATAGTCAAACATACCAAGACTAGATCTCCTATTTAATATTTTTTCTTTACAACATAAGAATGGTTATGGTCAATCACACAGTATCTCACCTCCATGACTTGTGACAAGTAATTGCCTAAAGCAAAGTGAAACAACAGAGGAAGGATACTCTCTCCTCCCAAATATTACTTCAACTACGTGGAAATTTGAAACAGGTAACATTTCCAGAATTCTGTAATAGAATCCACTTCCAAATGCTGTTAAAAATATGTTAGCTATCCAGTCAGAGAGGATCTAATTAGTGTGAATTTATGCAAAAAAGAAGATATTCAAAGCATTCCTTTTCCTGCTTTCACCTGTTAGCAACTTTCCTCCCTGCTCTGCAGCAGGGCAAGTTTTTGCTTTGCTCATTTTTATTCAAAAACTACAACACAACTAGCAGCAGAGATAATTAGAAGAGAATGTAATCTTCAATTACTCTTATGCTAAATCCTTTGTGTGCTTCCACTCTACTTCTTTTTACCACAGACTCTTATTCTGTTCCTTCATGGGAGGAGAATCATCTGGTTTCTTTGACCCTTATCAGAAGTATCAAACACACATGTAAAGTGTTAACAAACTGCTGGGCAATCTCTTTCCCAGGTGAAATTCAGATTTTCTGTAGTTTGGTTTCGGATTTTTTTTTTGTGGGGTTTTTTTTTTTTGTTGTTGTTTGTTTGTTTTTTTTGCTTTGTTTTGTTTTTTTTGTTTGAAGTGTCCATTTTCTTTTCCTATTTTTCTCCAGTCTTAACTCTCTTCAGTTTTCCTGTGTTTTCCACCAAAACAACAGTTATGGAGTAGTAAAACAAAAATGGGAAGAGCAGAATAATTATGGCAAAGATCCTTTGTCATCTGATTTTTCATCAGGATAAACAGAATTACCATAAGTGTCTACCTGGACAATAAATTAATCCGTCCAATATTTTGGATGATTACACAACCCCAATGAAATAATATTTTACAATATAATACATGCGTTCTACGACAGCTCATTTTTCTGCGTCGAATGCCAGCGCTTCTACGAGATTTATTTAATCATAAATGTTGAAAAAATTCCACGCCAAACTCACCAAAAAAAGTATAAATACATATTAGATCTAGTCACACTTTGTTAGAACAGTGTGTTCCAATAAGGGCTTCAGTAAAACAAAATTATACAACTTGCAGTATCATTTTAAGCATTTATAATTTCTAGTGCACTGAAGTTGCCAAGAAACCCTGAGAAGCAGATGGGCATTACTGCTGTTAAAATCCAATCAGTTACACCAGAAAAGAATTGTGCCTTTCATACTTACAGAAGAAATATTACAGTTTCCCATAATTTAATTTCTCGTTTTTATTAACAAATAGCATAAATGAACTGGTTTTTAAAAATCTGGTTTCCTTAGTAGATTCCACTAGTGGCATCACCACTTCTATTTAAGAATATGATAAAAAAATAATAAATCACTATCTAGGCAACACCTCTTTCAAAGAATTCCCAGCAGCAAGCCACCTGAAACTCTGCCATTAAAGTTTTTCTTACTGAATAGCTTAAAACAAAGCTTCATTAAAATCTTAATTTGTTTAAAAAATAGAAAAATCCTGCAGCTTCAAGACAAGGAATAAATTCTACATTTACTTTCAACTTTCAATGCATTTCTTCTTTATATTCCATTATTTTCATAAAATACCACCCATTAAAATCATATCCATTACTATCAATAAATATCATCATTCATCATTACTCATTAGAGAAGCAGCCCTCACATCCACTACAAGGTTATAGTATTACAGAAATATAAACTATAAAATTTACATGAAATATTATTTCAAAGTCACTATAAGTAACACAAAATTCAGACTTACCTGAGACTAATCCCCTATATTTGATTACTCCAATGTCATTTTTCGGAACATTGGTCTCACCAAAGAAAGCACTTGCTTACTTCAAGAACATCTAATAAAGGACTTCCAAATGGGCATATATGGTTTCCACTCTTTAACTGAGACATAATTTAACATTTTTGAATGTATATATGTATACATCTATATGTGGATTACTGCAAAATGCTCAATAAATTGTGAAGTTGTGCTATCAGCATGGTCTGCATAGAAGATTACAGTGATTTGGGACTCACACAGAAGAAATGAAATGTCTAAATCAACATGTTTGATGTACTTTTATAATGAGCCTCATTACAATTACACAACTATTTTCTGTTATTCTAACAGAACATTCATCATCTCTTTTACTTTCAGGAGTATGTCACCTGATGAAAAGAAATCATCTTTTATAACACAGGGGGCATTTTGTACTCAGCCATCCACATTTGGACCAGTTTCAAAGCTAAAATTGTAAATCAAGGTGTTTCTACAGATAGCAGCATCTCTTTGGCTGTTGGAGGTAAATGTCATCTTTAATTCATTAAACAAACAGAACTTCTTTTCTCCTAGGCAGAAAATGCTGTCAGCCATAAAATTTTCAAGATATTTTTTAATACATTTTAGACATTTTTTGCAGAAGTTTTTAATGAGATAACAGGAAAGTGGATGATGAAAAAGGAAGCCTCTGAACCATGAATATCTATTCATACACCCAATGAATGATATTTTTTAAAAAAAGAAGAAAAAAAAGGGCACTGAACTGTCTGTAAACTGTCCTAACTAATAAACAAAATAGTCTCAAATATTTCTAGAATCTCACTGATTGATAAAGTGCACAAAATTTCTCATTACTCATTGTTCCTAAACCTACTGAAAAGCATGCAGCTGTTTCACAGATCCCATTTGCTTCTAAAAGATGATTTTTTACATGTCCTGGACCAGTCAAATAAGAGCTAAAGCATACAGATAACAGCTAACTTCTGTATTCTAAGATTTAATTTCTTATTTTTATGTCTCTCTGTTAAACGTGATACCACAACACTGTTGCAAAATGTGGACAATGTAAAAATCTTTTAAAGAAAGGATGTTCTTTGATTTTTGATTTTTTTATGCTTTCAAGCCTAATCAACAAGAAGGGAGATTTAATCTGTGAGAGCAGCTAACAAGCAAGCTCCAAGTGATGTCCATGAGTTAGAAACACAAATTACTTGTTGGTAGAATTGCCTTGTTAAGGTACAGAGCTGGACATGCTTCAGCAATCTCAGGCCTAGCAGGAGGTTAACAAGGCTTGGGAAGTCGGATGCCCACTGAAATTGGACACAAAGAATGCAGAATTTATAGAACACCTGGCAGAGCTCCCAAGCTAAGGAAGAAACCAATAAACCCAACCCAGCAACTGCGCTGAAACGGGCTCCGACTGCCTAAAAGGTAATTCCAGCAGGGGGAGATTGTGACCACTGGAACAAGAAACACACCAACTCAAAAAAAGAGAAAGCCTGAGCACAAGGAGTAATCAGTGTGGGAAATGAGAATCATTAATCAACATGAGATAGAATACTAATAAATAAGAGAACTATGCAACTTGTAGCCAATGAACACTAATTCCCTAGTTTGCTAAAATGTACAAATAGTAAGAATTTTTGATAGTTGATTATTGGCTGGCTGCACATAGGTAACAAATATGATTTTTGCAAATAATACCCTTCCCACTCCCCACAGGGAAAAGGGAAAAAATGGTCCTTGATGACTAACTCCAAAAAATGAATTCAAATTGTAGAAAACAGGTGACAGGGAAGATATGCTATTCCTCAAGAAGCAGGTGAAACAAATATTCTAGAAAGACAAAGGACAGAACAACAAAGCTTCCCTCTGCATACACAGCTTATTCCATCTGAGGGTAGATTTCATGGAATGCTGCTCCATTCAAATATCCAGCAGGAAGCAAAGCCTGAGTTTTCTGAAGATACTCAAAGTTTCTCGATGAACAAAACCACAGCTTAACTTCCTGTTTCTTCTCATCACACAAGTGGTCATGTCTCCATAAGAGATATTTTAACTGCATAGATGCATTATTTTGCAAGCATTGAATTTTAATGTTTGTCTCTATTTTGAAGTGGCAATCGACAAGACAGGCTACCCCAAAAAGCAGTTCTCTGAAGTACACCAGAATCAAATGTAGAAGTTGTTTGCATTAAGCACAACAATGGGAACGGGCAATCCTGTTCACTGATGATGCAGACAACTATCTGTATCTGCTCATGTGAGACACGCTGTCCTGCAGGTACCACAGCTGCAACACAGGGCCAGAGGCTTCCTCTGTGCTTCTGCACAGCCCTGTTGCCTCTCACCCAGCTCTTGATGGCCAGGCCTCCCTGGTCTGCAAATCTTTCCTCTTCTACCCAAGCACGCTTTCCACGTGGGCTGACAGAAGGGTACTGAGACACGAGTCTTTGGCTGCCATTATGCAGGATGCCTGCAGTGTGGCAGGAGACCTTGTGACAAACCACAGAAGCATGAGTCTTGTGCTCCTCTCTGAGACTTGACATCTGTGTGATTGGAAGAAAAGACAGAGATTCCCTAACAATAAGGCTGAGATAAGGCATAAAGCATGATACTCATAATCCAGCTGACAAATGCATTCATATATTGAGCCACTCAAAAAACCACATAATGAAAAAAAAGTATATATTTTCATAAACCCCAGCAGAATGGAAATGGAAAATAATTGCATTAAAGTACTATTTAAATAACTAGGTAATTATAAAAAGTTATTGGGTCTTTCCTACTATACATTCCTCATCCAGATGGAGAAAGAAGCACTGGACACTAAGGTGTAAGGGTACACTTTTTGACCTGTAGTTTCAGTGACAAAACCAGAACTGCATGTCCAAATAGGTGTTTGAAGATGTTATCTGCATTACTCCAGCACTATTCAGCAAGAGGCTAATCCTCTCCTAGGATATCTTTACCTGACAAACTCAAAAATGCAATTTAAGAAATTGTAACTGAGCATAATTAAAACACTCAGCATTGCAAACAGGTAAGTATTACATTACATTTAGATTAGTTTATCCTGAAGATACAGCATCCTTAAAACTGTAAAAGAAACATGAGGTATCAAAAAAAAAATATTTCTCAAAATTCTAAAATAATTTTAAAATAAAAGAGAGTTAAGTGGAATCTGTCACAAACCATTATAAAGGTGTTCTAGTGAGGTTTTTTCCCCAGCTGCCAATGCTGCTGCAGTAAATCCTCAGGATGGAAAAAAACCCTCAATCAAACACCAAAACAAAACAGAACATCCTCCTTCTGAGATACAATCCCAGTCCCTGCTCCACAAGTGGACAGAGATAAACTTCAGCTCCCAGGATTCTTTTATTGAGCAGTGAAGTGCTGACTAAAATGCAAAAGAACGAATGTCAAAAAAGAATGCCCCTACATCTATAAAAAACAGCAAGGTAATGTACTTATGATGGAGAGACATTTTTAAGTTTCTCATCTTTTCTGATTTTCTGGCCTTCCAGTGTGCACACTCAGTGGTACCTCATTCATTGATATTCCCCTTCCAAACAAGAGCTGGATTCCTTTCTGCTTTAGACTTCCTTATCTGTTGTTAGAACCAGCTTTTAAGCAGCCTGTGACAGAGAGTTCATTACTTCATTAATTCTTAGTTCTGGCAAAGGCTCCAGTAGATGCTTTTAAACTAGTAAAATGATAGGATTAAAATGTATAAATCATAAAAGGTTACTTAACAGACTGGACATTAACAGAGAATTTGAAAAAGCAAAGTAAATACCAGTATCTTTAATGTAATGAATTCATTACTTAACGGGCTAGATTTTAAACTGTACCACTGCAGTAGTCCTTAATTGTGTCCTTATTATTAGGCAAGTTCAAATTATATTTTTTGCATACAAATTTCACTTGAAAATTGCCAAGCTTATAAAATGAGTCTTTAGACAAACCTGCATACAATCTGAACGCAGGAAAAAGGACTTCCTTTTCCTGAATAATACATGTATGAAAGCAGAGATACAGCAGGAAGATTACTGAGGTTTTTCAATAAGACCTGTTTTTCTACATCTCCTGGAAGACTTCAGAGATTATCCTTCTGTTACTGTGAAACTAGCATGTCTTGTGTCTTTTGTGGGATGGTCTCTGCCATTCTGCAGAATACAAACATCAAGCTCATTTGTCACATCACAAGGCAGAGAATGAACCACACAAGATCATTATGAAACCACCTGAACTATGGGCATGTGTTCTTCAGACACATGACTATCTGCTGGGTGACATCTACACACATGGCTCACAAACAACATTAGTTAAACTAGGAAAAAACCTACAGGAAACTAATAACCTTTCAGATAAATCTGAAACTTAAAATTTGAACCTTAGCTCAATTGAAGGCTGACCAATAGAATTTCAGTGAAATTAACGTTTATCTATTAGAAAAAAAGGACACAAAATTTTATATTAGTGAATGTCCAAAAGCTTCTCTAATTTCACTAGTTTTGCAACTACATAATAATTTTTAAGGGAACTGTTTTCAAAACTATATAAGACTTGAAGTAAGAAGTAAGGGACCTACTGCTGATTGCTTTCAGGAAACAAGCTGCACCTAGGCATTTTTAGATAACAGCTTATACAATTTGCAAACCATGGGCTTTAAAAAAAATGCAAACCCTGGTCTGTACTTCCATTTAAATCTTCCCTTCATAAACATATACTTCCCCTACCTAATCTCTAAAACACTGAAGATCAACATAGCACATGTCTTGGAAAAAAGAAAAGTTTTAAAGCATTTGCAACAACTGATCCCAACAAACCAGACTATGTTAATACTATTAGTTTTATACTGCTGTTCTGAGATGCAACTGACATCAAACCTTATATTTTACCCCGATTGTCACTGAAAAAGAGGGAGATCTTTCAGAGGATTTCTAGCAAAACCTTTTAAATAAGGTAAGTTCAACAGCTCCAGAGAACTGCCTTACAGATTTCAAAGTAAATGTAGACAGATTACAGTTTACCCAAAGCCTGCAACATTAAAGAACTCCTTTCCACGATTCCTCTCATCTGAAGTGTACTACTGAAGAACAGCACCAAGCTAATATCAAAATAGGATTCTGTTCAGATATTTACTCCTATGAAAAGTTGCAGAGATGAGATGGAGTAACTTCTCACAGCTATGAAGTCTGCAAAGGATGCAAAATTTTCCATTAATTCTTACTTATCACAGAAAGGACAAAGTATTTTACAATGAGAATCACAACAGGACACAGAACCTAGAAAGCAACCAACCCTTCATGCTTAAATTTAAAATTAATCCTCCAGGTCTAAGAAATCTCATAAAATCAAAGCTCCATGAATTCAGGGAATGGGGAGGAAGTAAAAGGAGAAACTAACAAAAGATTATAGAAGTACAAATGCAGACTTCTGTAAAACCTAGAAAAAGAAATGCCATTTGCAAATATCGTAATAATGTAGCACTTTCAAAGTAATTTCTTTATGGAGCAGTTAAGTGGGTTTTCTTGCAACATTTATAGTGTTTTGGCTGTTAAGTCTTATACTCAGTTGGGAAAAAGCTCTCAGAAGCAATTTTCTGAATATGATTTCAAAGCGATGCTATAGAAAACAGTTAACAATTAAACCAGTTCTGGCAGGGATGTGGAAAACACATTTAGAAAGTGAAGCAATAAAAGGGCAATGATGTGTTTGGACATAGAATATCCAGGCTGAATATTTCACCTGTCTAGAATCAAAGAGGAAGTCTGTGCCGAAGACATCAATGACCTTCTAAAAAAACTATTTATATTCTCAGTTGAGAAGTACCTACAATCCTTCTTCAGAATAAGATATACTTAAACAAATACTTTGTAACTAGGATGATTAAATTAGATATATTTTTCTTTAAAAGCAAAAATCAAAGAAATTTACCTTTGAAATGAACAGCTGTGATTCCTACAAACCATTCAAATCCATTTAGTCTTTCTTTTAAAGAAACAACATGTTGTTGCTGAAGTTTTACAAACATCAACCAAAGTGATACAAATGTCTAAATAGCTGCCACTATATTTTATTACAGTGAAGCAAGTGAAGCAGAACTGTAGATTAACTAAAGAAAATAACACTTAAGTGATGACCTCAAAGTAAACTAAAACCAATTTGGGATTAAAAAGAGTATGGAAGTTTTGGGGCTTTTTTCATAACATACTGTTATACTGTCTCCTACAGCAAAACCACATAATTTTGTTTTAGGGGCAAGTGTCTTGCAATACATTTGGCAATAAATAGGCAGAAAAAAAAGCAAACAGAAATCCCATGAATCCTCACAAGTATATAATTCATAATTATTCAGGGCAGCAACTTTGTGCTGTCCCTTGTAAACTTGCCTGCAATAAATGTGTTTAAATAAAACCCCCAGAATCTTTTTGGGTGAAAACTTGTCTTTAAAAGATGCCCTTATCAGAGGCGTAGTGAAATCACTCAAGGAGTTATAAAACACCTTCAGGAAATTACATAACTGCTTTTACAGGTTTCCCAGGTTAAACAATTTCCAGATTTCAGAAAGTTGTATTGTAGTTACACACAATTCCCTGCTAAAACTGTATAAGAGGAAGTGCATCTCCAATGAATAACTGACTTTTTTCAATACTAGAAACGGACTCACCCTCTACTTCTTGCCTTTCAAAAATCATCCACCATTTAACATTGCTAGTTTTTATTTAACATAAAAATAATTATAAAACTACTGAAGATGCCCAACACTTACTTCTTAATGAGACATGAAACTCTGATATTAAAAAGGTTATCATTTTCCTGCTTCCCAGAAAAACGCCATGTTCACACTAACCTTTTAACTAACAGGAACAGATGGGTCTAACTGGATACAGGCATGATGGGGCATTGTGGTCGAGCAAAAGAACATGTTGATTCTCATACCTCTGGCAGATGGGAAACAGTCAAAATTAATTTTAGACTAAAAATGTTTTGCTGCTTCTCAGTAAAAAAAAAATTTAAAAAAACCCACTTGGAACAATATGCTATTTTATACATGCCATCAGAGCTCAGACAACAGCAGCTTTCATAAAGTTGGTACCATACATTAAAACCAATTATATAGACTTACTGTATGCCATTTTTAAGTCTGTGAATAAATTAGAAATTCCTGAAAACAGTAGCTTATAATGGAAGTGCTGACACAACCTTAACTACAGCAGTAAATGTGCTGCTATTATGAAGTTGTTATGGCAACTAGAAAGATCAAATGGAGAGAAAGGAAGAATATGCATAAGCAAAACTTCAAAATCTTTGAGGTGGTCACCCACAAACTCTTCCAAATTTTGTGGTCACAGTGTTATTAGCCCTTACCTTTACAAAAAACAAAACAAACAACCCCAAAAAACCTGCAAAACTTGCCTTTAACACAGGTGAGGAGTAGGGCCGCCAAAATAGTGTAAAATCCAAAACAAATCCAAGGTCATAATCCATTTTGCTCATGAGCAGTCTAAAAAATAGTCAATTGAAAGATATCTGGCCAGCATCTGGTGAGCACACATTCATCAGATAACACAAGTTAACAAACAACAATTATGCAAAACTGTTCAGTCTTCAAAACAGTTCCATAATTTGTTACCAATATGAATAGTTTAGTAACAGCAACCTGCTGTAATTTGGCTGCATCAAACAGACAGCACATTCACAAATACTGATCCATTCATTAAAATGTGATTAAAAATATAATTGAAGCTCATATATTTGTGAAACAATCATTACTTACTCTTCCTGATACAGTGTTAAACAAAAGCAGAAAGCTTTGGCTGGTTCTAATATTGAAATAATGGGAGAAAAAACATACCAAGGCAGACAAATTTTAATACACAAAAATGCTCAAAGTACGATTTCTACAACAAATTCATTAGAATCAGTGTCAACACCCTAGTTACCTTTCCCAAAAAAAAAATGCAATAGTTTAACTGCAAGTGTCATTCCTGAAAAATTTCACTGAAAAAAAATTCCAACAAAATGATAGTAACAACCAACAGCAATAGAAATAATGTTAAATTATCATTATTAGGAGTAGCAGTATACATTTTTATTACAACATTCTGTCCAAATTCATCTACAAGCAACGCTTTGACTTGAAAAGTAGAAAACAAACTATTTCTCTGTCTTTTCAAAGAATTTCATACTAAAGCCACTTTTTCTCAAGCCTAGCTTTACTACCATAACTAAAATCTAGGAAACACGAAAGCCCTCAGATGTCTGACATGATAAGAGTTGTGCTAAGTACTTTTACTCACTCATTTCCTAGGTAACAGAAACGCCTTTTCTTCAAACTCTCATTCCATTCTTCTTTTTAGCTTGTTGTTCTATATAATTTTCCAGACTATGGGAAATACCCATTTAATGAGAAGAGAATCAATTTTAAGGAACGCTTAAGTATGTACTTTCACTGAGAGCTAGCAGATATTGCTGTTAAATTAAAAATTATTTTAAGATTTAGGCTGACATGTTCTTAAGTCAAAAATTTAGTGTTAATTATCCAACTGATTTTAAAATTTTAAAACTTTAAATACTCTTTTTTATTTTCAAACACAATGTATTATATATTAAACATTGAAAAATACAGTTTTGCAGATGAACTTCATTTAGCTGGAAGATAATCAAATATTCCATTGACAAAGGAGAATCATTTAATCTGCAATAATCAATAATTATTGATATGAGATCACAACAAATACACAACCAGCCCCCCCCCACCCCCAAAAAAAAAAGGATAAAAGAAGGCAAAAGAGTATTTTGTTCACAATGGCAAGAAATACTTCTAGGCAACAAAAGCAGAAATAATGATGACATTTTCTTCAGAACATTAGTTCTTCAGCAATTTAAAAATTCTGATAAATACACCGCTTTTCTTGGAAAAGCAACCACTAGTTATCAACTTGCTTGAAGCAGGTAATCTTACAGCTCTCTAAAAACTGAATGACAATATTCAGACAAAAGGTAAAAATAGGATTTCCGTGTGTATAGCTGTTTGTTAGATAAATGGTAAATACTTGATAAAATTTTCAAAAAGAAAAATGCTTAGAAGTGTTCCCTAACACTATGTCTTCTTTCAGGGTTTTTTTCAAATTAATTTGCAATTAATTTACAACATTAGTGATTTTCACACGTTTTATAAATTGTAAAAATGGTTCATTGAGATACAGCTCTACTGATCACTCAGTCTTATTAGAAAAATGTTTTTTCCAATATATTGGATTAATTACTTTCATACAGTGGGGGTAATATTTGGTCTTTAGGACTTGAAGAATCCATAATTATTAATTGTGAATGGACTAGCACAGACAATACATGGCTTAATACTATTTGCAAAGCTACTAGCTTTGATACTGTAAATATTAAATATCACTGTGAGATTGCAATGAAATTTCAGTGAGCTTTCAAATCAAATGCTCACACACTTAAAATGCAAAATGCTTTTAAGAAAGCATTGTGCTCACTTCTTATACAACTTTTAAAAAGCACTCTTCTTAAAGCAGGTAAGTACATTATTCACCCTAGATCAAATTTTCAGGTGCAGCGTTTCAACCTGTTGTTGACGCAGTAGGTCTTTGTGCATAAGCCCATTTAAAAAAAATAGGAACTGAAACAGAAGTCTGTCCAAGCATGGGACTTTTGCCTCACTACAAAGCTAACTTTTCTGTTGTCACAAAGTTATGCAGAAGACAACACGTCTGTGATCCAAGTGAAACCAAGTAGAGGGGTGTAGCCTGTGATTCCTTACTACTGGCTCAGAGATGTGAGAACTTCATGTCAACTGATGTTATTCATGGACATGGAATCCCTCATCAGACCACTTTGTGAGTCCAAGGTAACCCAGCTGTGCAAGGAAGTAGTCCCCTAGTGCAGCACTGGCTGTCACGCAGCAGATATCCAGTCACAAGATGGATACAGGCCCTTTGGAGTACTCAGTGGTGCACGCTTGAAGCTTTTGCTACTTCAGTCATACCAGCAACATTCTCCACCATAGATGCTATATATCCACTTTGGTCATGCAGCTTATATAGAACTTATTCCTGTTGCAGATTGACCAAGCAGGAAAGATTTTCAGAACATCATGCTAAAAATACAATTCTTTTTGCTATATTCAAGGTTGAAAGTTTTAACCACCTTCATCTTTAGTGTTTTAATTCTTAACACCAATCTTGTCTTATCCCAGACTAAAGTTGCACATCAAGATGTCAGAATTACTGTCATGCCCTGAATTTTAACATGCTGCTTTATCCAAGTTATCGCCATCCTCATTTCCAGGTGTAAGACAGCAGAATACTTTTGATACTAACACACACATAACTCAGTTTACCTTGTCCTAAAGAGGGGAAAAAAGTGGGAGATTATATACACACATGAATTATTTTGTTCTTCAGGGGATAATCACAGGGGATATTTGAGTCCTCTGTTTTGGCATTTGTGAAGGGGAAAGCAGACCAGGTTAGTGTTTGTCTCCCAAAAGACTATCTGAGAATACAAAGGTTGGGCTTTGTCAGATTCCAATTACTTGGGAGGTTTTCATAAGAATCAACACTTTTATGAAATTTGGTAATAAATTTAGGACACTTTCAGTTCAGCTTGGGCACCAACTCCAGGCATGGACTGTGTATGTGAAGACAGAAATCATGAGAGAGAAAGTGTTAATATTATTTCAGAAAGTATGCCTCATTCCAGTACTTTCAGCATGGACTTTATATCATCTACCCATTGTATCCTTGGCAACTCGACTTGTTATCTAAAGAGACAAAATTGACAACTTAGATTTAAAGTTACAGCCATCATATATTTCTAGGCTTGGATTTGGTCTGGAGCTAGAGAGAATACAAGCTAGAGACAAATATATTCCAAAAGTTATTTGATGTGATATAAGGGCATAACAGTGCTCGTGATTTTTGACTGGATAAACTAGAAAAAGCTTTATCCAGATGCTCCATCATTCCATAATAAGGAAGATGAAGGTAAGTTTTCCTCTTCAGCGAAGAGAGAAGTTCCTCATACTTAAACAAGTACAAACCAGCAGAACCAGGTTTATATTTCACCCTGGTTTTAAAGTAGTCATTATCTTACCTCTTCTTCACCTTCAAGGTACAGAAAGCAAAAAAAGAAATAAAATTATTGCAAACATTTTCTTGTCAATAAATTTAAAAAGAAAAGTTACACTAAAGAAGATTCTGGGAGGAAAAAAACCCTCTATTTTGAGGAAAAGTTCTAAACATCGCATTATTTTTCCCACAATCATCACACGTTGCCCTTAACAACATTGATACTGCGAATGAAGATTTTATCCATCATACTTTATATTTATGAAGGCTTATGCTACACTGAAGTGAGTTCTTCAAAATATATTATTTTTTCCATATTAGCCTTGAGAGAGGCGTTCTTCAACATTAAATCACAGAAATTTCTAAATTAATTAGAAATGGATTTGTGAGTGTCTATAATACAAAGTGTGTAATGAGTCTGAACATAATCTTCATACAGAGAATCCTTTGAAAACCATTTTTTTAAATGTTAAGGTTTCCTTTTGCAGGGGAAAAAAAAAAGAAATGTGTGGGTTTCATCTATAAATTAAGTTATAAATGAAAACGTACAAGACAACACCAGGCTCCCTAAATGAAAGGCTACACGAAGCAAAACACAAACCATGATTTTTAAAGCAGATCCATTAGAACATCTTTTTTACAAAAAGCTAGCTTAACCTGACTGGAGTGTTTTTAACCCTGTGAATGACACCCACCCTGTCAAAACAGCTCTGGTCTGTTTTACCTGATCATATCCCAAAACAGCAGGTTTTTTCCTGGTTTGTTTCCTAATGACAAGCTGTTAAAACACAGAAAACCTATCAAACCTAGTATTATCCTCTGCTGCTTTTTTCTTCTAGCACACACTGCCGTCCATCAGAAGAAATAATTAATGGTTCTATATGTATGAAAGTGTCATCCTGTCAGTTCAGTGACTGGTTTGAATAGCTCATATCTGCCACTCATTGATGCCAGGCGTGCTCACTGTCCTGAGAGATGACAAAACACTACACCCTTTAGGATTTTTTTCCCCTCTCTCTAAAGCAGCATTTCACATCTGTGTCTCACAGAAGCATGAGGAGCTGAGAGAGGCAGACCTTCATCATCCTTCACAGAATAATGTTGCATGGATTAAAAGTTAAGATCTGATGTCTACTGATCCTGCATATTTCCTACAAAAATCTAAAATGTGGAGGCTACCAAAATGTGAAGGGAAATAACTTTTCAGTGTTGGAATAGCACCAGAAAACAGATGGAATTCACTGGACAGCAAATATTTAAATGATTTTTTAGATGGGTGTTGAATACTTGACTTGACTGGGGTTGGTGCATTTCCCTTTTTTTAATGTTTTTTGGTTGGGAGGGAAAAAGATGCAAAGTTCACAGGTCCTTTCTGTTACCTGATCAGGGCAGAATTAACAAAAAAAACAGAATGTAGAAGAACTCAGATACTGAAGATACCTGGAAATAAACTGGAAACAACCAATATCACAAGAGCAAAGCAGCAGTGAACAAGAAGACGCTGTGAAAAAGAAATCACAAGACGAGAGTGCACAATGCATTTCAAATAGAAAAAAGCTTCTTATCTGCTGAAGAGTCTCAGTATATTCTGACAGAGCACAGACAAAGCTTCAATCAAGTATCTCCTAGGTAAGCTTTTATTTCATATTTGATTGTTTATCACATCAACATATAGTTTAATATATTAAAAATAACTCAATTAATTTAAAATTCTTTTACTAACACTGAAGTTTAAATTTTTCAGAGACAGATGTTTAATGTTCTTAGATTTCCTATACTGTAAAAATAACATCTCTCTTTTGATGCTAAGGTTATTCAAAGGAAAAACTCTTAAATTATCTCTAGACTTATACCAGAGTGAAATATTTCCTAAGATTTAAACCCTTCAAAATATTTTAATACATATTTCCATGCATGACTGTTAAAGAAAAATTTTTTGAAAGCCATGCTTCTGTTAATAGTACCACAAAACATTTACTGCACTTCATTACCTATTTAATCTGGCAAACCAAACAACATTTTGCACCACAGCAGCAGATGTAAGAGGATATCTTTTATCACAGAATAATAAATCTCTGTTTATATAAAAGAATATTAAATTCAGCTAGAAGTGTTGATCAGTTATTTATGAAAGGTAAACTACAGCATAGTGAGGAAACAGCACCATGTTAATGCACTCCAAGGTACTGTGTACAGAGTGTCACTAAGACTGGACTCTGTCCCCAAGTTAAACTATAAAAAAGAAGGTGTAGGTCGTCTCATTTTTTTTCCTCATTTACAGCATTCACATGAATCACATAGACATGAATTGTACATGAAAATAGCATGCAAAACATTTCAGAATGAGATTCTGCCATCTATCAGGGCTTGAAAAATGAACACTATACCTTTTAATCAAAAAATTACAATTAGAAGTCATAGAGAAAGATACATTTGCTCAGATACAAAAACCTCCCACAACCCTTGAAATTCAAAAAGCATTAATAATTTTACATCATTTAACATACCATTTCTACTATCACACTGGTCAATTTTGTAATCAATAGCAGATTTGAAAAACTACATCTTTGCTGCTACTGTATTTTATTGTTTTCGCACAATTTTTTCTATTTACTCAGATGCAATATTTCTTCTAGCATTGTTTTAAGTATCTACTCTACTTCTGTCTGTATCACTTCCCTTGTTTCTATTTGGGACATCTGATTATATGATATTCTTATTTAATATAACCTTCAGATCTTTCTGGGTATTTTTCTCTTTATGTTTTGCTAACTTATTAAAACAATACCTCTCTTGCCTGATGCTTGCTAAAGGCAGACTAATTTGCCATTCACAAATACCCATTATGAACCCTTCATTTATGTACAAAACATTTAAGAATTCTAGCAAGTGCAAGAAAACTGAACTTACTTGCCAAAGACTGGTAGAATAATGTAAAACTAAAAAACTCAAGTTGATATGAGGCAAGGCTCATCGTAGTATAAGGAGTCAACATCATACTCCCAAAATAAAGGCAGGATATGTGAAACAACTGCAAGAAAGGGGTCATCTCATGCATATTAATGCAGCATACTTTATATATCTGAAACTTGTTCTACTAGTTACACTTTTCACTGCCATGGCAGGGGGGAAAACCTATTTCTCTAAGCACGCTTAATTTTTCTGCTTAATACAGGCGAAGACATTTCTATTATTCTAACCCTTTCCCATTTTCCCATTTGCTGTACTTAATGAGAACTTGATGGAATTTTTGCTAGTGCACCCATAACTCAGACATTTTGTTGCTGACAGGTTCCAGTACTCTCTATATTTCCCCAGTTTCTGTCCTTTTTCTCTCAATTATTTTTTCCCAAGTCTCACTTCACATATCATCCTGATCCAGTAAGAATTCCTCCTGCCTCCTCACAAGTCCTATACAACACATGCACTGATAATTTGTCTCATATCCAACACACCAGGGAAAAAACCATAAGTGAGGAAGTAGGTTCTGTACAATATAAACTAAAATAATATGGTTGTAAGTTCCAAATGAACCAAAAGTTCATGATTTCTATAATTTGAACCATCAAAGCCTACTATAACTCAGTAATATTTACAACAAGCAGCAAATGCAATACAGCTTCTGTCAGCTGACTTCAGAAGACAGCTTTGTATCTGCCAGATGTGGTTCAGAGTTGGACATTAAAAAAGAGAGAAAAATAAGAACTGGAATTCAGCCTTTGTTTCTCCAAGTACTGTTCTCACACGACAAGTTTTGTTAACTTCAATGTTTTCTGAGGTTTTTGCCTTCTCTTTTGTAAAAGATACTGCTTATCATGGCTTGGGAATAAAACAAAACAAACAACCCCCACCCCCCCCCAAACCTGTAAACATGCCAGCTAACCAACATCCTTATTTGAGAAAAATCAGGTGATTATTCAAAGAAGATCTCAAAAGGCTTACTCAAAAGCTTGTGTTTTAGAAACTTCTGAACTGAGAACTGCACTTAAGGTTTTTTAAACTCTGTTGAAAATATGAGAGGGCTAAGAACAAGTGGGAAGCTTACTTGTAGGAAGAAGAACTGGATACAACTAATGTTTTTTTCAATATGTAATATTTTTAAAAGGTGGATTTTTTCAGATGTATTTGTTAATATTTTTAAGTCATCAAGACAAATGCTATTTTTAAGTGCATTTTTTCTCTCACTTATCCTCAAAGAATTCAAATGTATTAACTAAATGAATAGTTTATTATTTGTTCCAAAACACAACCTTCTATGAAACCAGAAAGAAATATCAAAGAATCACAGAATATGCTGAGTTGAAAGGAACCCACAAAGATCATTGAGTCCAACTACTTCTCCCTGTACAGGACCATCCCCAAGAATCACAAATTGTTTTCCAAAATGTGTAATTATATAAAATTATATCACCTGAAAGCAGTAAGTCAATATTTATTTTTCCACCTTTATCATAATCAGTTGTTTAAGAATCACTAAGCATGTGACAAGGATATCTTTTCATTTCCACTCTGTATTGAGTTGTTTGTATATGTGAAATGAATAAACCAGATCCCAAAATAACAACAGGCAATTGCCCAAAGAGAGCACATCTGTTTAGCAAAATGGCACATGTGGTCCATACGTATGGGACCCCCTTCTCAATTAATTCAACAAGTAACGAATATTCAACTGGTAATGTATGGTTTAATAAGTCTTTTAAAAATTTTGTGAATTAGACACAAACCAAAAGTGCCAGTTGCCCGATTTGGGCAGTTATCAGCTAAAAGAAATCCACAAATAGGAGCACAGACTTGGAGGTACACGTATTGCTGAGCTGTTGGCCTGACTTCTGCATTCACTTTCACGTCTATCAAGACCACTATGTTACAGGTAAAACATAAGGCACATTTACACTTCCATCCCCTTATTAAAAGAACGTATATAAGCTAATAGAAAGTAAAGAGCAAAATCCAGAACTTAGGCTCCTATAGTTAAATCACTGATGCAGTAAGTCTATTTTATCTTGAGTTACAAAGGAACACAAAATTCACCATGGCCATTTACATCTCTCAAGCCCTTCATTAAATAATCTCCTGACTCCAAAAATTACTGTAATGAGAAAAAAGGGCACTAAAACACTTCAAACCATTTGCACTATAAATACATGAGCGTAGTATTATGCAGTACTGCTAACCAGGTGGAAAGAGTTATATTTCAAAAAGCCAACCTGACTGATACTGATTATATTCATATATATATTTTTTCATCTACATTCATTTTTTTTCATATCTATTCATATATAGAGAGTTGACGGTTTGGGGATTTTTTGTTGTTTGTTTGTTGGTTTTTTTGGTTGTCTTTTTAGGGTTTTTTTGTTTGGTTGGTTTGGGGGGGGTTTGTTTGTTTTGGGGTGGGGTGGGTTGGTTTGATTGGGGGGTTTTGAATAAATAAGCAGATCCAATTTACACAAAACCAGTATATGCCTACAGGTGACAATGCACAGAGCAGACATTCAGGCCTCTATAAGTACAAACTGATTTAAAACAGAAGCACAAGGGCCTACATATATTTATATACTGGTGTATATATATATATATATATTTTTTTTTTTTTTTTTTTTTTTTTTTTAAAAACCCTAAAAACTTCGACTTTAAAAACT